>NW_024070206.1:51183798-51697789 GCF_014754425.2 Oryx dammah
CACTAGTTGTTGGAGCAAGAGCTATAGCTTAGTTTGCTGTAAGCTCTTTTTAAAAAAAATTTTAAAATTTTATCTTGGAGTATAGCTGATTAACAATTTTGTTACAGTTTCAAGTGCACAGCAGAGCAACTCAGCCATACATACACATGTATCCAGTCTCCTCCAACTCCCATCCTATCAAGGCTGCCACCTAACATTGAACATATTTCCCTATGTCATACAGTTAGTCCTTATTGATACTCCATTTTAAATATAGCAGTGTGTACATGGAAGCTTTTTTACAGTGTTTTTAGAATTTTTTTTGGTAAAGAGCTACATCTTTTGAATGTTTTGGGCTTTATGAGTCTCTATCACAGATTTTTCTTCCTTCCCTACCTCCTCCCCGACTCAAATCCTTAAATATGTGAAAGCTATTACTCAGAGACCCACAGAAACAGTCCTGTGGTCTGGGTTTGGCCAGAGGCCAAAGTTTAGTTTGCTAAAACTTGGTTTAGATTGCAGTCAGCAACAACCTTGAAGATTTGGATCTTTCTCAGAGGAAAAAGTTCAAGGAATGCTATTTCAGGGTGAAATTCTAATATCGTAAGAGTATATAAGTGTATCTGTTTTTATGCAAATGGTCAGCTGAACCAAATTCAGTTTATGCATGAATCCTTTCCTCCTGGCCAGAATGGGCTTTTAAAGGATAACACCCATCTGGGGATGTAGGGCTGGATGCTAGTTTTCCTGTATATGTTGCTAGAGATGAGGATGATGCTACTAGCAGTAATTTTAAGCTCCTGCATCACTCATTATCAACCACTCTCATCCAGGCACAGGTGCAGTACCCTCTTCTCTGTCCCCACAGAAAAGCTTCTTGCAGCATCTCTGTAAAGTCTGGCAAGAACAGGAAGTTAGCTTATCTTGCTGCTGTGGCCAGTTCTGGAACAAATCCTCTAATAAGTTTCTCTCTTTCCCTGTCTCACTACCCTGTCTGCTCACTCTGGCTTTCCTGGAATTAAATCCTCCCCAGGAAATTATCATCACATAAACAATGGCCTTAGATTTTGTTTGTGAGATTATCCAGATGAAAACCATAGTCAAAAGTCCCCCGAACTGAGTCCCAGTCATATTGCAGAGAGGCACGTATAGACTTAGTGGAGAAATCAATCCCACTGTACAGTGGAAGTCTGCAGGGAAGAGGAAGGAGAAGAGATCAGATGCCAATATTCTCAGTTCCTTCATTTTCCCTTCTAGATGATTCTTATATTGCAAGGAAGGAGAAAAACATACACTGTTGGAGAGGAAAGCCAGCAACAAAGGAGGATGCCACTTAAAACAGTGCCACTTAAAAATTTCCAATTTAGGAAGAAAACTGCCCAGCACGTTCTCCTGGTTTAGGATGTGGAAAGCAATGCATGCTATATTTAGAGAAACAGAGAAGTTCTAAGACTGACCACTTTTCCTCACTTTCTCCACTGCTTTGTGTGTGTGTGTGTGTGTGTGTGTGTTGTGTGTGTGTGTGTGTGTGTAATCAGTTGCTCAGGCCTGTCTGACTCTCTGTGACCCCAAGGAGTGTAGCCCACCAGGCTCCTCTGTCCATGGGACTTCCCAGACAAGAATACTGAAGTGGGTTGCTATTTCCTTCTCCAGTGTATCTTCCTGACCCAGGGATCAAACCTTCATCTCCTCTGTCTTTTGCATTGGCAGGCAGATTATACTAGCCAACTGCTTGTAAACAAACCAGCTCTTTCTCTATGTTCATTACAGGAGCCTGGGTGTGATATTGAGCAGGATTCTGTGGGGTTCCTGGGCACAAAAGCCTTTCTGTGTTCCCCATTACATTGATTACAGGAAATAGGCTTCATTCAGCCTCCATGACCTTCCCTGAGTTCCAATGGGCTGATTCAAACAGTTGCTAATTAGGGAAGGGGATGCACAAAGGAGGAATAGTCAAGAAACAATAGGACAGCCATGGGCAGGGTCCTGTTTCCAGCTCAAGGGACACACATAACAATATCTTTGAGCTGTTTAGTACATACTGAAACCCCTGCAAGGTGGGAGAAGTTAACAGTATGCTGCCCACAAGCACATAGACCCCAGAAGGGTTGGAATCAAAAGACAGAGTATGCTGACTCCCAATTACCTCACCAACAATGTATCAGAAAAATGTCCATGAGTTGATCACATCTTCATTGAACCATTCCTACAAAACTCCTCACTATCCTCTCTAGGTTGGGACATACCATTTTGAGGGCATTAGCCCACTGTTGCCCCCTTTGCCTGCCAAAGCAATAAACCTATCTTTTTCTACTTCACCTGAAACTACTGTCTCCAAGATATAATTCAATGGTGGGGTACAGAACCAAATTTGGGTTCAAGAGAACAGCATTCATGGTTAACCTATAGGCAGACAGAGCAGGGCTACGTGGAATTCCAGATAAGTAGTCAGGCAGCCTTAAGAGAGCCAACAGCAGAAAGGAGTTTATGTTCACAAGAAGTGACCGCTGCTTCTTAACACAATAATTATTTTTTAATCCATGCTTCAATTCCAACTGTGTGATATATATGTATACTGATAGCAAACATATTTTTGAAGGATACGGGACTTAAAACAGTTCCCCAGTATTGGAAAAATGTCAATATTTCATATTCTGTAATAAATATTATCAATAAAAAAATTTGTCACAGTAACTGAAATGTGTTTCTACTTCTTTCAATTAAGAAATCATTTCAATTAAAGTTTCAGAACACACTTTACTTCTAATTCTCTTAGTGCATTTTTGTATGCAAAACATTTTCTTCATTTTTTTTTAGGCTTTCAACATCATTATGTTGGATTTAAGCAAAATGTATTGAGTTATCAGAGAAGTAGGTGACAGAACAAAAACCATCCCCGTCAGTGAGAGACTAGTATACATTCCTGACTTACTCTGAACATTAGATAGCTTTAAAACAAGTTAAGAATGAATAAAGAATGGTCTAAGAGGCAGGATAATTTTTGTAAAGTGCAGCCAAGAATGTCTCTTTCTATAATAGCTATCGAATTTACAAACACAATTAAGGAGCGCTACTAGCTCATGCATCAATTGGACTTGAAGTCTTTACTGAAAACTCCCATTAGTGTCAAAACAAGAAATAAGAGCAAGTTTTACTAACATTGTTAGATTTTTCTACTGTAAGGAGGATGGTAGTAAAATTCTGTTGAATGTGTCAATGTGGTATTTTTTAACCAAATATAGATACAGCATGTTTACAATATTCATTCACTCTGATGTTCACTTTTGCCTAAGAACACACCCCACCAAAGGGGAAAATGCATATGCTACCCAATGTAGGGAAAAAAGGTCCAAATATAATTAGCATTCATTTTTATTTAGTTACTTATTTCCATTCTATTTTCAAATCCAAAATATCAACTTAAAGAAATTTCATGTATTTTTATTAAAGCATTGATAAAACCTAAAGAGGAATTTCATTTTCCAATATTTGAATATATATGAGGGGAAGGGAGAGGACCAGAAGATAGATAAGAATGTCATAATGTCTAAATATTCAAAGCTAACTGGGGGAAATGAAAACCCTGAAATATATGAAAGAATAAATGACATAATACATAATACATGATACATGATGAGAGGAATGCCTTTTATTTTCCATAAGTGCATATTGTAATTCAAAGTGAGAGCTAAAAGATGTCAAATACCTTCCCTGAAAATCTCACTTAAATTTTTTTTAAATCAACAATTTTATTTTTTGTTAAATGGATTCATGTTTTCTTGTAAAAAAGACAAAAATTTCCTAGGTGGTGCCTGCTAATGCACGAGACACAGGTTCGTCCCTGAAACCGGTGAGGAAGACACTCTGGAGAAGGAAATGGCACCCCACTCCAGTACTCTTGCCTGGAAAATCTCATGGACAGAGGAGCCTGGTGGGTGCAGTCCATGGGGTCGCAAAGAGTCAGACATGTCTGAGCTACTGAGCACACACACACAGGGCCTTGAGGAAGCTTCAGTGCTTCTCTCGATGTATTCATGCTATTGATTCAGTTAGCATAACTGAAAATTTCGGAGATTAAAAAAAATAATTTTCTGATTTGACTGCTTTTCTAATTTTGCAAAATTTCTTTAGAAAAGTTTTTCCCGTTGAAATAGTTTTATATTATTAATTCTTCATTTTTATAATGTTTACCAACTTTCTGATGCATGAATTTTATACCACTTTATGATTGGATTAAGAACAGCAATGAATTCAAAGAATCAAATAAAATGAGCCTCAATATCGTACAGTAAGGAGATAAAAAGGCATGGTGTTTTAAGATACATCTAGCCCATTTCAAATAAAGAATTTGAAGAAAATATTTCTTCTGACCTCTACATCAGAGATGAGCTGTGTTATGTCTCTAGCAAAATACCTCATTTATACAGCTGACAGGTTTATAAGTTACGGTAATGATGAATACACAGACTTTGTATGCATTTACATAACTCTTATCTCTCCTTTCAATTCTCCAAAATATGCATGTGCCCAGAAACACAACAAACTATGTGCTCAAGCCCTATGTTTGGACTTGCTGGATCAAGAAGCTTCCACGAGCTCTCGCCTACCACATCCAGCCTAGTTTCTCTGCTGGCTTTTCAGGACCCAAAAGTACCTTGCTCTCCCCTTTTTTAAGAGCCTTTGTGAAACAAATGGTAGCTGCAATGCTACATCAACCTTGCCTTTCCCCCACCATCTCAGTTTGGAATTGATGTCCTTCATGTGTATGCACACCTCTGTTCTTGGACATGACCTTGTATAGTAGAATGAACCATATGTAACTGTCAAGACTCTATCATGTTATAATATTAAATTGAGCCACATAAAATCTCCATGTGGCTCAATTTAATATTAATAGTATCTGGTCATAATGGAAACTTGTGGTAAACCAGTAATTTTAAAATCTGAGAATAGAAATTAAGAAGTATTTCCTTTTTTAGCTGTGCAATAGTCATTGATGTACATTAACACTTGAAGATGAAGAGGTAACACTTCTATGATTTTAGCACTTAAATTGTTCAGCCTATATATGTTAAAAATCAATGTTTTATTTCTAGCATTTTAATAGCATCAGAATCCTTTCTTTATGCAAAACTTTATGAGGAAAGTCAGTGTATACAAAAATAAGAGTGGGATTTTTCTTGTGGAAGAAGGTGAAGCAGGGAACTTATTCTCTCAGCTTTCCCATTACAGCCCAGCTCAGGGCCACTTGGGTAACTCTATATTTACTCTAGAATACAAGATGCAAAACTCATTTCACTGAAGTATTAAAAACAAATTTTAGCATCTGTGGGATACTGGCAAGTTGAAAACCAGAAATGAGAATTATCTTTCAAGATCTTCATTTGTCTGATATACTGGGATGCCAAGTCAGTGCGCACTGAGCCTGCCAAGTTTGTATGATGACATTACATGGGGCAGAAGTCTCACATCCTGAGATGTAATTGGTATTTCCCTCTCTGAATGCAGTGTACATGAGCTGTATACATGCTCCTGCCTCAGGCAGTTCTGGCAGCTATGGCAAAAATACCACAGACTCAGTGGATTAACAGCGAACATTTATTTCTCACAGTTCTGGAGGCTGGGAGGTCCCAGATCAAGGCACCAGCTGACCCAGTGTATGGTTAAAGCTTAGCTCACAGATGGCCATCTTCTTGCTCTGGTTTGAAGTGATGGAAAGCAGAGAGGAAGCGTGCTCTCTGTGTCTTTTCTCATAAGGGCACTAATACCACTCATATGGGCTCCATCTTCATCATGCCATCACCTCCCAAAGGCCCCACCTCCAAATATCATCACAGATTTTAGGATTTCAACCTTGGAATTATGAGGAGACACACACATTTAGAGCACAGCAGCCCCTTATGAGTCTTTATAATCATTTTTAAATCATTCAGTAAAGTCAATCTATGTTTTTCATCCCCCCAGATTAACATGTTAAAAGGCAATGAGCATACGTAGAACAACATCACAAAATAACATCACAAAATAGCAATATTAAAGGCATTATTCTTAAATCGTGTACATCAGGTGCCAATATTAGCACTGGGAATATTGGCACCACTAGTCTAATGGAAACAAAGGAGAGAGATAACATCTATTGAGCTTCTAGTCCAAGAAAATACATTAGATTCTACACAATTAGCACAATTAATTATCCAACAATTCTATAAAACTATTTATGATCTAAATTATATAAAAATAATTTTATTATCAAAATCATAAGCTAACTTTGGCAAAGGTGAAACAGTAAATAGAAGAATACAGATGTAGTCTGCATTAAATGGAACCAAATCCATTTCCATACAACTCCAGGACTGAACCCCATGGACGGAGGAGTCTGGTGGGCTGCAGTCCATGAGGTCGCTAAGAGTCGGACAGGACTGAGCGACTTCACTTTCATTTTCACTTTCATGCATTGGAGAAGGAAATGGCAACCCACTCCAGTGTTCTTGCTTGGAGAATCCCAGGGACGGAGGAGCCTGGTAGGAGGCCGTCTATGGGGTCGCACAGAGTTGGACACGACTGAAGCGACTTAGCAGCCAGGACTGAGAAGGGTTTACTGTTGAATTATAACTTTTCTATCTATTAACCTTGAGATGTTGCACAGGTCACAGCCAAATTTGTACTCTCAGTGGTGTTCAAAGATTTATTCCTTCCATTAGGTATACACTCTGCAGTGAACTTAGGCTAATGTTTTTTCAATAGAGAAATGACAAATATAAAGCATTTTGTATTAGTTTAAGAAAATATTCTTCAACATTAAAAAAACTTCTCTTAACATATATTTCCTTTTTCCTTTTAGCTATATAATCATATATTCATTTAAGTAATGATGACCTGGGGTTGCTTATTTCCTGGCAGAAGGAAAAAAAAAAAACACTTTATTACCTGTTGGGAAAACCCTATCCAGAAGTTACTAAAACAATTAGAAACCATAAATATACAAAGAGAAATAAAGTGAAGAAAATGTAACTATTACACTTTTATAGACTCTCAGATTTTACAATGAGCATAGGGAAGATAGTAAGGTGTTTTTTTCCCCAAGTTGTATAAAATACAGCATTTTATTAACAACACTGTAGTAACACTCTTTTATCCTGATATTTTTCTTATAATTTATCACTGCCAGGAAAATGTTAAAAAATTCTCATTTTGTTTCAAATGATGTTACTGTTGAAGATAAATTCTTTATAATATTATTTTCTCTTGCAAAAAAAGAAGCTCATCTTTAAATTGATTATTACAATGAAATCAACAATACTTTTCCTAAAAGATTTGCTTTCGATTTCTAGAGATGTCATTTTTCATGAAAGCTAACTCATTTATGGAAATACATGTATTTGTGTGTAGGTGTAAGTGGGTGTTATGTGTAATATATGCAAACCTAACTTATAACCCTTAAATTGATTTTAAAATGAATTTAATTCCTAATTTGATAATTTTCATCTTCAAACCATCTGCCTCTATCTGTACACAGAGAACCAAACTGTAAAAATTTTAAGAGATTATAGAAATCAATCATCAGGTACTAAAGACATCAAGAAACAATACTACCTCATACAATTTCAAAATAACAGTAATATCAGATATTTAAAATACACATACAAACGAAAGAAACTAATAAAAATCATTCTGTTTCTACTACTCAATGTATTTTACATGCATATCTAGTTTATTTTGAAATTTTAACTTGAAACACTCAGTTTTTTAAAAAGTAGGTATGAAGTAGAAGTGTTCCTTGTTCAGTTGTGTCTGACTCTTTGCAACCCCATGGACTGTAGCCCACCAGGTTGCTCTGTCCATGGAATTCTTCAGCCAAGATTACTGGAGTGGGTTACCATGTCCTTCTGCAGGGGATCTTTCTGATCCAAGGATCAAGCCTAGATCAAACCAGGCAGATTCTTTACTGTCTGAGCCAACAGAGAAGCCCATAAAGTAGGTATATTTGGGTATTTTTGCTGAAAATTTCCTCTTGGATTATTTTTTGAGATATGCCACCTTTATATTTTGAATTTACATGGAATTTAAAATAATTTTTGTCTATATCACTGAGTTGTCAGTTTTCCAAGTGCAGATAGCTACTCATATACTTTGAACTCATATTAATATGCCTGGTAAAAGTTTGTGCATAGCAAACTATAAAAAGAATGACAAAATATGAAAAGATACTCTGAATATTATAAATTAATTTAAAATATAAGTTACAAACAACATTGCTCATAATACGTATCAGTAATTGACCCTTCCTCCCCTTTATATAATGATTGCTATCTTTTAGACTCAAACTAAATCAAACACTAGACTGGGTGTACCTTTACGAAAAGAAAACATTATTTTTGAGTATGAATGTAAAAGATAAATAAATGCTGACATTAAGCCCAGTCATAATTAGATCAGGATGAATCATTGATTTAAATGTGAAAGATAAATTTAACACTTCTGAAGAAAACAGAAAATAAAAATCCTGCAACAATGGGAGATAAGTATTCTTAAGATGGACTTAAAGAAAATTAATTGTAAATAAAAATATTTAGAACTTTCTTGATGTTATAAAAATTTAAATGTTTTGGTCTACAAAAGTATTATTAAAAATGAATTTGCAAGGAATAATCTATAGAGAATATTTTTAATACATATATGTGATAAAGGTCTGACATATAGAATTCACACAATTCCTATTCAATTAAAAACAGCTAAATACTTTACAAAAGAAGATATATGACTGACCAATAAACCTTCCTATTCCCCAAAATGTTGCTCAAGGTCATTAATTATCAGAAAACAGCAGAGGTATCAGTATATATCTATCAGAATGGTTAAAATTTCATTACTGAAAATACCAGATTTTGGAAAGAATTGAGCAACAGAAATTCTCTTACATTGCTGCCTACAGTGTAAAACTTACCATTGATTTGCCACGATTAATATTTAATTTTTGGTATAACTCTATTGGGGTACAAAGGTCCTTTTTATCATATATAGTCACCTTCATTTGTGCTCCTAATTTCTCAGAATCTTTTAAATTCACCAAACTAAAAAGTCCAGGGATTATATAGGTCAATATATTTGCAGAAATGAGAGAATTCATGCCCCATTCATATGGAAAGACATAGAAAATGAGCTGGAAATATTGTTTGAGGACAGATTGATAGTGAAAGGAATATTAAAAGAAGGGAAGAAATGGAGCCAACATTTACTATGTGCTTACTATATGCGAGAAATCATGAAGCACTTTCCATTTAATATCCCCTGCTATATTCCACAGATAATTTAAAGTTGTTTAAAAGAGAACAAGCAATAAAATAAATGTGTGAACAAAATAATAAAATGGCAGAGTAACAACATATGGAATTAAAATAGAAAGTCGATAAGAGAGTGTTATATCAAGATGCTGGAAATTATTCTTACCAAGTGATGCTTCAAATTAAAACAAAATGTCGCCACAGTGAATTACAATATTGTCATTATCCCAAAGGAGAAAAATAATCATTTCTTTGAAGAATCATAGATTTTGTTGGATCTCAGACATAAAGTATTTCCCTCTATGTCAGGTTAAACAATATCTTAAACATTAAATGGAATAAAGAATCATAAGGTCATATACTGAATAATCACTGAGTACTATTTGAGGGCAAACCTCAGTTATATAGAGTGATGTAAAGTTGATTAATTTATACATATAATAGTCTTCCAGGGGATTTGATGTAGCAGAAGAGAAACAGATTTAGGGTTGCAGGTGACAAAAATATGAGGCACAAGCATTTAAACATGCATTCAGTCATTCATTTCTTTAATATCTATCACCTGTCAAGCACTGTAAAATGAACTAAAGAGACAGGAATAAGCACAGCAAGTAATGTGACACAGTGGTAAAGAACAAGCCTGCTGATGCAGAAGGCATGGGTTCAATTCCTGGATCTGGAAGATCTGCTGGAGAAGGAAAGGGCAACCCACTCCAGTATTCTTGCCTAGAGAATTCCATGGATGGAGGAGCCAAGGTAGAGTCCATGGGGTCAGAAAAGAGTTGGACATAGCTTAGCAACTAAACAACAATAGAGTCAGATCCTCCCTTTACTGAGTGTCTGAACTGGTTGTGGGTAATAGGTAATAATAGTTAGTGGATTTGAGTTAATGAAACAAGATCCACTCTTCTAGAAAAGAAAAATGAATTAGGAATGAGTAGGCATCGGACACGACTGAGCAACTTCACTTTCACTTTTCATTTTCATGCATTGGAGAAGGAAATGGCAACCCACTCCAGTGTTCTTGCCTGGAAAATCCTGGGGATGGAGGAGTCTGGTAGGTTGCTGTCTATGGGGTCGCACAAAGTGGGATATGACTGAAGCGACTTAGCAGCATCAGCAGCAGCAGCAGGCATCATGTCAACTCGATGGACATGAGTTTGAGAAAGCTCCGGGAGTTGGTGATAAACAAGGAAGTCTGGCATGCTGCAGCCCATGGGGTTGCAAAGAGCCTGACACAACTGAGCAACTGAACTGAACTGAGACATTGTGTCAAGGTCCCAGTCCAAGAGCTTTAATTTAGCTAAGACACTATTGTTGCTAAGTTTCTAAGTTGTGTCCAATTCTAAGATCCATGTCATTTTCAAATTCTCTAATTTTCATGGTAAGTTATCTCAGGGGGTTTCTCTGAGATTCTGTTGTCAGAGGAACATGGATACATCTGCACCATTCAAGTTCTCTCCACCTCCAACACTGGTATCATCAGAGAATTGTCAGCATCTGTATAATGAGTTTTTGTGAGTGGTTACACTTTCTGACATTGAAATATCATGTTTATGTCCCTAATCTGTCTACTCCAAAAATGTTCAAGACCAAATTTAATATGTCTGTCTGTCTGTGCATATGTGTGCGCCATTGCAAAGTCACATCTGTCTCTTTTGGGACCCCATGGACTTTAGCCAGGATCCTCTGAGCATTGAATTCTCCAGTCAAGAATACTGAAGTGGATTGCCGTTTCCTCCTCCAGGGGATCATCCCAACCCAGGGATGGAACCTGTGTCTCATGCATTGCAGGCAAGTTTTTTACTACTGAGCCACCTAGGAAGTCTGTATAAACCCAGCTATAGTGATGCCAGCATCTTAGTGGCATGACTGGTGTGGAGTTTTATCACATCATTATAGAAGCTCGGGGCTTCAGCCTTAGACTTCAGTACAGTCTTTGCTGGTCGGTAACATCAAAGGAGAAGAAGGTGACAAAGGATGAGATAGTTAAATAGCATCACCCACTCAATGGCCATGAGTTTGACTAAATTCAGGGAGATTGCGAAGGACAGGGGAGCCTGGTATGCTGCAGTCCATGGGGTCGCAAAGAGTCGGACATCACTTAGGTACTGAAAACCCACACACACACATCAAATGACTACACCAACCTGAAGTGTGACAGCACCCCAGGTCTAGCTATCACAGAGTTCAGACCTAGATATTAACAAGTGTCTGAAACCAAGTTCACTCTATGGCTTGAATTATATATATATATATATATACACACATGTATATATATATATATGTGTATATATATATATATAAAGTTTCTTAGAAATACTTATAAAATTTTATGAATAGTTCTGTGAAGGAATGTTCTACCTGAAGCCTATAATCCTCATGCCAGTTATAGTGGGTTTAGGGAGAATTCATACTGTTGGGGCAGGTAGGATAAAGCTAAGACATACAGGTTCAATCAGTGCCAAATCACACATCTCATATTACTTCTACGTATACATTCTGGGAATGTTATTATTTGTAGCAGTAGTTCTGTTAAAAGGAAAAAGGAAGAAATGAGATTAACCTGAAGTTTAGTAAAAGGAGGGGTTGACCAGTAATATTATACTGATGAATAAGTTTAAAAACACATATAAATATTCCCATCTACACAGTACTGACCACTTTGTTCCTGAATACATCTACTTATCCCAGAGCCAGTGGCCATTTAGCTACTCCTTCTTCGAAAATAATTCTAGAAAACTATAGAAACAAAGGAAATAAATATGTAGATAGATAATTGACTAGATGGTAAGTATATAGATGCTATAAATAGGTGATAGACATAATTATAGATAAGTAGATAGATAAAGATAGAAGAAGTTATTGAAAAATAATTATCATAAACTTCAGATTGGTTTTTTTTTGGGGTGTATATTTAATTAACTGTATCTATTTTTAAAACATATTTTAAGATATAAATATATTTTTAAAATATATTTTAAATATATCTTAAAAAACTTAAGATAAAGTTAAGTCTGTAAATATACAACTACCCTAATAAAATGAGTATCTTTTGTTTGTTTTCATTTTTTTAGCTCTAGTTAATAGAAGTGATGCTAACTGAGAAGTACAGCTTTGAAAAGGAAGAAGTTGATGAGCTCAGAACTCAAAAGCCACTTTCTATTTTTCTTTCTTTGACATTTATTAGGTAACAAGACCCAGAAATGCATGAGCACTTTAAATGTGATATATCAAATAATAGAAAATTAATCTCTCTTTTTTTTTATCCTGGCATCCTCTGTTCTCTTTTGCCTTCTCTAGACTTTATTTAGAGGGAAAATAAGGTTCATTTATTCCCACTGATAATAAAGTAACCCAGATTGGAAAAGTTATTTTTCTTATATTCATTGGAAATGAGATCTTAGGTTGACTGCATTTACATTTATTGTCTGGTAGAGAATCTGATTTAAAAGATTAGGAAGTGCTTTATGAATCATGCATTATGAATATATGCTAGAAACAATGCTGCCAGGAGGTAATTTAATTCACCTTGGTGATGACATATGACGAGGAGGCTCATACAATTTAACCATATATTAGGTGAATCAGAGATAAATAAAATAACCATAAGATAACCAAAGATAAAACTTTTCTCTTATCAAGAAAACCTATGTCACATTTTAATTTTTTTTCATAAACATGGTTTGTTCTAAGGCAGAGAGCATGTGCCTTTTTTGATTAATACCATAATTGGTCAATAAATGTTAATCAAATGTCAAGCAAATCAGGATCACTAAAAATTATGTTTGTTCCTTTTGAGGAGGGCTGAAATAAATACTCATGTGGGTTTTGGTAAGATGTCCTTTTGTTTAATTTAGCAAACTGTTTTCTGGAGAGTTCAGTGAGCATCACACAAGAGCAATAAAACCACGTATATAGAAAGCATTATGCCTAGATGCAATTCAGCAACTATGGTATCCCTGAAGGATCGATTTTAAGGTCTTGTTATATTTAAACGCCTGTATAAAATGATCTTGGTTGCAGTAACTGCGGGCTCATTTACATTTTAATGTGGATAGTACCATTTTGGATGCCACTGGGTCCTTTTTAGAGAAGTTCAAGGACACTTCTCAGGAGTCATTTGACATATTTTAAGATAGGTAGGTAGTGAAAGTAGCTCCATATAAAATGAAAGCATTGTGGTTTACATCTTAAAATGTAAATGTAAAGAAATCCGTAGATCCATAATATCTAAATATTTGTGTATGAGGCAACAGAGTGTGAGCATGAATACAGATTGAAGTGCTGTTAACTCAATAGATAAAGACAGAAAGTGTGCTTATTTATGTTTAGCACTTTCTTGTTTTTTTTAGTGAGAAACGTTTTATGATTTTTTTTAAAGGTGACAAAATAAGCAAGGAAACAAAAATAGATATGCCACAGAACAGTCTCTATCTTGAACACAAACTCTCAAGAATGCGTATAGGACTTTTCTGGTGGTCCAGTGCCTAAGAATTCGCCTTGCAATGCAGAGGACATGGGTTCAATCCCTGGTCTGGGGAGACCTCACACACCGCGATGCAACTAAGCGTGTGCACAACTACTGAGCCAGCCCTCTATCACCCACGAGCTACAACTACTGATGCCCACATGCCTAGAGACTGTCCTCGCCAACAAGAGAAGCCACCGCAATAAGTCCATGTACCACATTGCAAGGAAGAGCAGCCCCTGGTTGCTGCAAATAGACCAAGCCTGTGTGCAGTAACAAAGACCCACTACAGTCAAAAAATAATATAAAATAAATCATCTTAAAAAGAGAATGAGTTTGGTATGTTGATGAATCCTCTCTATTGGATGCTTTATGGAATTTAGTGGAAAATAGTGTGTAATTATTATTTTCCTTTTTTGAAATTGTCTCTGGTATGCTATACCTGAAAAGGTCAAACATAAAATATTTATTGTTCATTATATATAAATAAAGTGGGTTTTATATTCAATGACTTACAAGGATAAATTATACCTACTAATCTATAAGCTGTGTCTCTGATCAGTTCAGTTCAGTCGCTCAGTCATGTCCGACTCTTTGCCACCCCATGAATCGCAGCACGCCAGGCCTCCCTGTTCGTCACCATCTCCCGGAGTTCACTCAGACTCACGTCCATCGAGTCAGTGATACCATCTGGCCATCTCATCCTCTGTCGTCCCCTTCTCCTCCTGCCCCCAATCCCTCCCAGCATCAGAGTCTTTTCCAATGAGTCAACTCTTCGCATGAGGTGGCCAAAGTACTGGAGTTTCAGCTTTAGCATCATTTCTTCCAAAGAAATCCCAGGGTTGATCTCCTTCAGAATGGACTGGTTGGATCTCCTTACAGTCCAAGGGACTCTCAAGGGTCTTCTCCAACACCACAGTTCAAAAGCATCAATTCTTCGGCGCTCAGCCTTCTTCGCAGTCCAACTCTAACATCCATACATGACCAGAGGAAAAACCATAGCCTTGACTAAACGGACCTTAGTCGGCAAAGTAATGTCTCTGTTTTTGAATATGCTATCTAGGTTGGTCATAACTTTTCTTCCAAGGAGTAAGCGTCTTTTAATTTCATGGCTGCAGTCACCATATGCAGTGACTTTGGAGCCCCGAAAAATAAAGTCTGACACTGTTTCCACTGTTTCCCCTTCTATTTCCCAGGAAGGGATGGGACTGGATGCCATGATCTTCCTTTTCTGACTGTTGAGCTTTAGGCCAACTTTTTCGCTCTCCTCTTTCACTTTCATCAAGAGGCTTTTTAGTTCCTCTTCACTTTCTGCCATAAGGGTGGTGTCATCTGCATATCTGAGGTTATTGATATTTCTCCTGGCAGTCTTGATTCCAGCTTGTGTTTCTTTTAGTCCAGCGTTTCTCATGATGTACTCTGCATAGAAGTTCAATAAGCAGGGTGACAATATACAGCCTTGATGTACTCCTTTTCCTATTTGGAACCAGTCTGTTGTTCCATGTCCAGTTCTAACTGTTGCTTCCTGACCTGCATACAGATTTCTCAAGAGGCAGGTCAGGTGGTCTGGTATTCCTATCTCTTTCAGAATTTTCCACAGTTTATTGTGATCCACACCGTCAAAGGCTTTGGCATAGTCAATAAAGCAGAAATAGATGTTTTTCTGGAACTCTCTTGCTTTTTCCTTGATCCAGTGGATGTTGGCAATTTGATCTCTGGTTCCTCTGCCTTTTCTAAAACCAGCTTGAACATCAGGAATTTCACGGTTCACATATTGCTGAAGCCTGGCTTGGAGAATTTTGAGCATTACTTTACTAGCATGTGAGATGAGTGGAATTGTGTGGTAGTTTGAGCATTCTTTGGCATTGCCTTTCTTTGGAATTAGAATGAAAACTGACCTTTTCCAGTCCTGTGGCCACTGCTGAGTTTTCCAAATTTGCTGGCATATTGAGAGCAGCATTTTCACAGCATCATCTTTTAGGATTTGAAACAGCTCAACTGGAATTCCATCACCTCCACTAGCTTTGTTCGTAGTGATGCTTTCTAAGGCCCACTTGACTTCACTTTCCAAGATGTCTGGCTCTAGATTAATGAACACATCATGATTATCTGGGTCGTGAAGATCTTTTTTGTACAGTTCTTCCGTGTATTCTTGCTACCTCTTCTTAATATCTTCTGCTTCTGTTAGGTCCATACCATTTCTGTCCTTTATCGAGCCCATCTTTGCATGAAATGTTCCCTTGGTATCTCGAATTTTCTTGAAGAGATCTCTAGTCTTTCCCATTCTGTTGCTTTCCTCTATTTCTTTGCATTGATAGCTGAAGAAGGCTTTCTTATCTCTTCTTGCTATTCTCTGGAACTCTGCATTCAGATGCTTATATCTTTCCTTTTCTCCTTTGCTTTTTACTTCTCTTCTTTTCACAGCTATTTGTAAGGGCTCCCCAGACAGCCATTTTGCTTTTTTACATTTCTTTTCCATGGGAATGGTCTTGATCCTTTCTCCTGTACAATGTCACGAATCTCCGTCCATAGTTCATCAGGCACTCTATCTATCAGATCTAGGCCCTTAAATCTATTTCTCACTTCCACTGTATAATCATAAGGGATTTGGTTTAGGTTATACCTGAATGATCTAGCGGTTTTCCCTATTTTCTTCAATTTAAGTCTGAATTTGGTGATAAGGAGTTCATGATCTGAGCCACAGTCAGCTCCTGGTCTTGTTTTTGTTGACTGTATAGAGCTTCTCCATCTTTGGCTGCATAGAATATAATCAATCTGATTTCAGTGTTGACCATCTGATGATGTCCATGTGTAGAGTCTTCTCTTGTGTTGTTGGAAGAGGGTGTTTGCTATGACCAGTGCATTTTCTTGGCAAAACTCTGTTAGTCTTTGCCCTGCTTCATTCCGCATTCCAAGGCCAAATTTGCCTGTGACTCCAGGTGTTTCTTGACTTCCTACTTTTGCATTCCAGTCCCCTATAGTGGAAAGGACATTTTTTTTGAGTGTTAGTTCTACAAGGTCTTGTAGGTCTTCATAGAACCATTCAACTTCATCTTCTTCAGCATTACTGGTTGGGGCATAGACTTGGATAACTGTGATATTGAATGGTTTGCCTTGGAGATGAACAGAGATCATTCTGTCGTTTTTGAGATTGCATCCAAGTACTGCATTTCAGACTCTTTTGTTGACCATGATGGCTACTCCATTTCTTCTTGGGGATTCCTGCCTGCAGTAGTAGATATAATGGTTATCTGAGTTAAATTCACCCATTCCAGTCCATTTTAGTTCGCTGATTCTTAGAATGTCGACAGTCACCCTTGCCATCTCCTGTTTGACCACTTCCAGTTTGCCTTGATTCATGGACCTGACATTCCAGGTTCCTATGCAGTATTGCTCTTTACAGCATTGGACCTTGCTTCTATCACCAGTCACATCCACAACTGGGTATTGTTTTTGCTTTGGCTCCATCCCTTCATTCTTTCTGGAGTTATTTCTCCACTGATCTCCAGTAGCATAATGGGCACCTAATGACCTGAGGAGTTCCTCTTTCAGTATCCTATCATTTTGCCATTTCCTACTGTTCATGGGGTTCTCAAGGCAAGAATACTGAAGTGGCTTGCCATTCCCTTCTCCAGTGGACCACATTCTCTCAGACCTCTCCACCATGACCCGCTCGTCTTGGGTTGCCCCGCAGGCATGGCTTGATTTCATTGAGTTAGACAAGGCTGTGGTCCTAGTGTGGTTAGACTGACTAGTTTTCTGTGAGTATGGTTTCAGTGTGTCTGCCCTCTGATGTCCTCTTGCAACACCTACCATCTTACTTGGGTTTCTCTTACCTTGGCTGTGGGTTATCTCTTCATGGCTGCTCTAGGAAAGCACAGTCGCTGCTCCTTACCTTGGATGAGGGGTATCTCCTTACCGCAGCTGTTCCTCACCTTCAACGTGGGATAGCTCCTCTAGGCCCTCCTGCGCCTGCACAGCCACCGCTCCTTGGAATGCTCCTCCCCGCCTCTGGCCCTGGCCTCCAGCGTGGGTGGCTCCTCCCAGCTCCAGCCCCTGGCCTTGAGGTGGCTCCTCAGGATCACCGCCCCTGGTCTCAGGCGCGAGGTAGTTTCTCCTGGCTGCCCCTGACCTCGGACACAGGGTAGCTCCTATAGAATAGTTGTCACATATTCAGACAGCACAGGTAACTATATGTATGTGCATATACTTGTACATATACCTTTATCATTCTGGATAGATCACCAGCATCGGCTAATTCCAAAACTATGTTCAGCTCATTATCTTCAATATTTAATTACATTTAGATGGTTGAGTTGCTTAAGGAGATCTTTCTCTTTGATACAATCAGCACGTGCTTTCACATCCATTAAATCAAATATCTGCAGTTTCTTTAAAGCTACTGGTACTCCATCCAAGAGACAGGCTGCCCTATAAACTTCGCTAAATTGCCCGCGACCAATTTTCTTCTCCATTCAAAAGTTGGCTAACGTATTATAGCCCATATCCAGTCGTAAGGTCTTCGGTGGCTGGAACTGAGGAACAGGTGGCCCTTGCATTCCTTGTGATTGCTCATCCATTGTCTGAAGCAACAGGAACTTCTGAACTCAAGAAGCGGAGAGCTTTATGTCCTCTGGCCCACGCAGGACCCGGAGCAGGCAGGCGGCTTGGCCAGGTGGCGCCACGGTCTGGCGAACGCTACAGGCGCGGGCACCCACCCTGCACATGGCGAGGTGAGATGTCTCTGATAATAGCTACAAATATTAGGAAAAACATCAGGCATAGAGATAGATTTGATGTTATTCCTCAGCTGAAATGCAATGCCACCTGAAGCAAAATGTCCTTTTGTTCTTTTGCTTCAAGGTCTATTTTTATTCTACCAAAATGAGATTCTTGAATGAAAGCATTTATTGCTTTTACTCATATTTTATAAGCAGGCAACATTTTGCTTGATCACTACTGCATTAGATAGCCACATGATCTTACTGAAATAAGCTGTTCTGTTTTCAAATGTAAACAGTACATTTAGAAAAAACAAATCATGTGTTCTCATATATAAACAGTGCAGTTAGAAAAAAATTATCTAGTACAACTAGAATACACCTAGATTTTTATATTATAGGCAATATTTAAGATTTAGAAAAATATGAGTATGCATATATATTATATTAACTGCATATATGTATTATATATGTGGGTATATATATAATATGTATATGTATATATTTATTCTGAATTTTTACATTTATTATACATATTTATATTCATCCTGAAACACACGATGGTGTGATCAGAGCCAGACATCCTGGAATGCAAAGTCAGGTGGGCCTTAGGAAGCATCACTACCAAGAAAACTAGTGGAGGTGATAGAATTCCAGTTGAGCTCTTTCAAATCCTGAAAGATGATACTGTGAAAGTACTGCACTCAATTTGCCAGCAAATCTGGAAAATGCACCAGTGGCCACAGGACTGGAACAGGTCAGTTTTCATTTCAATCCCAAAGAAAGGCAATGCCAAAGAATGCTCAAACTACTACACAATTGCACTCATCTCACATGCTAGTAAAGTAATGCTCAAAATTCTCCAAGCCAGGCTTCAGCAATACGTGAACCATGAACTTCCAGATGTTCAAGCTAGTTTTAGAAAAGGCAGAGGAACCAGAGATCAAATTGCCAACATCTGCTGGATCATCATAAAAGCAAGAGAGTTCCAGGAAATTATCTACTTCTGCTCTATTGACTAGGCCAAAGCCTTTGACTGTGTGGACCATAACAAATTGTGGAAAATTCTTCAAAGGATGGGAATACCAGACCACCTGACCTGCCTCCTAAGAAGTCTGTATACAGGACAGTAAGCAAGACTTAGAACTGGACATGGAAAAACACTGCTTTCAATTGGGAAAGGAGTATTTCAAGGCTGTATATTGTCACCCTGCCTATTTAACTTATATGCAGAGTACATCATGAAAAATGATGGGCTGGATGAAGCACAAGCTAGAATCAAGATTGCCTGGAGAAATATCAATAACTTCAGATATGCAGATGACACCACCCTTATGGCAGAAAGCAAAGAAGAACGAAAGAAACTCTTGATGAAAGTGAAAGAGGAGAGTGAAAAGTTGACTTAAAACTCAACATTCAGAAAACTAAGATCCTAGCATCTGGTCCCATCACTTCATGCAAATAGATGGGGAAACAATGGAAACAGTGACAGACTTTATTGTTTTGAGCTCCAAAATCACTGCAGATGGTGATTGCAGCCATGAAATTAAAATATGATTGTTCCTTGGAAGAAATGTTATGTCCAACCTAGACAGAATATTAAAAAGCAGAGACATTGCTTATCCAACAAAAGTCCATCTAGTCAAGGCTATGTTTTTTCCAGTAGTCATGTATGGATGTGAGAGTTGAACTATAAAGAAGGCTGAGTGTTAAAGAATTGATACTTTTGAACTGTGGCATTGGAGAAGACTTTTGAGAGTCCCTTGGACTGCAAGGAGATCCAACCAGTCCATCCTAAAGGAAATCAATCCTGAATATTCATTGGAAGGACTGATGCTGAAGCTGGAACTCCAATACTTTGGCCATCTGCTGTGAAGAACTGACACATTTGAAAAGATCCTGATGCTGAGAAAGACTGAAGCAGGGAAGAAAAGGGGACAACAGAGGATGAGATGGTTGGATGGCATCACTGACTCAATGGACATGAGTTTGACTAAGCTCCGGGAGTTGGTGATGGACAGGGAAGCCTGGTGTGCTGCAGTCCATGGGGTCGCAGAGTCGGACAGGACTGAGCAATTGCACTGAACTGAACTGAAATGAAATTACTTACATGAGAGATCTCCAGATATTTATGTTGTATATCCTTTATGTTAAATCAGATAGCATTAAGTTTTTCTTTGGGGAATTATCTATTTACGTAAATGTGTGGAAAAAAGTATACATACAGTGAAGGTACACTGAACTAGAAAGAGTAGATTGAAGTTTAAGGTCGCCATCAAAATGAATTGTTTGATTAAACTGTAACTTTGGAATCATTTACTAAGTTAGCAAACAACTTTCATAGCTAGAGAGGAAAAGTCAGTGCCTGACTAAATCTTCAAAGGACAGGGTGACCCTCCTGTTAGGATTATTAGAGCTGATGACTTTACATTGAAGCCAATGCTCGTGTATCATTCTGAAAAACCCAGGGCCCTTTAGAATTATGCTAAATTTACTCTGCCTCTGCTCTATATTTGGAACAACAAAGCCTGGATGAAAGCACATCTGTTTACAACATGGTCTACTGTATATTTTAAACTCAGTGTTGACACCTACTGATCAGAAAAAAAAAAAAAAATCCTTAAAAAATGTTACTGCTCATTGAAGAGGCACCTGGTCACCCAAGAGGTCTCGTAAAGAAACACAAGATGAATGTTGTTTTCATGCCTGCTAACACCAGGACCATTCTGCAGCCCATGGATCAGGGACTCTTAAAAATTATTATTAAAGATATATATTTTGTAAGGCTATGGCTGCTGTAGATTGTGATCCCTTTGATGTATCTGGGCAGAGTCAATTGAAACCCTTCTAGAAAGGATTCAAAATTCTAGATGCCATTAAGAACATTGGTGATTCACAGAAAAGGTCAAAACATCTTCATAAACAAGAGTTTGGAAGAAGTTGATTTAACCTTCATGGATGACTGTGAAGGGTTCAAGACTTTAGTGGAGGAAGGAACTGCCCATGTGGTAGAAATAGCAAGAGAGCTAGAATTAGAAGTGGAGCTTGAAGTTGTGGCTTGGATTGCTGCAATTTCACGATACAGCTTTAATGGATGAGGAGCTGTTTCTTGTGAAAGAAGAAAGTGGTGATGTCATATGATGGAATCTACTCCTGATAAGATGCTGTGAAGACTGCTGAAATGAAAACAAAAGATTTAGAATACTACATCAAGCTAGTTGATAAAGCAGTGGCAAGGACTGAGAGAACTGACTCCAAAGAAAGACATTCTACTGAGGGTAAAAGTGCTATCAAACACCATTGCATGTTATAGAGAAATCATTAGTGAAAGGAAGTCAACTGATGCCCAAACTTCACTTTTTTCCTAGTTTAAGAAATTGCCACAGCCACCTAACCTCCAGCAATCATCACCCTGGTCAGTCAAAAGCCATAAACATTGAGGTAAGACTCTTTGCCGGCAAAATGGTTATGGTTTGCTGAAGGCTCAGATGATGGTTTGCAATTACTTAGGAATAAAGTATTTTTAACCAAGGTGTGTACATTGATTTTTTTAGACATAATTCTATTGCACACTTAATAGACTGCAATATAGTGTAAACATAAGTTTTACAAGCACTGGGAAAACTAAAAATTCATGTGACACACTGTAGCGTGAAATTTACTTAATCGCAGTGGTCTAAAGCTGGATCTGCAATATCTCTGAGGTATGCCTGTATTTGAGGACCTAAAAATAACACATGTTCTCCAACTTCCCATTTGAATCCTTTCCTAATATCCCTATTTCTGTCCTCATTATAGTGTTCCTTTTTTTTTTTTTGTATTTGTTTTGTAATACTTTCTGTGTTTGATTATAGGATTTATGAGGGCTAGATTCCCATCAGCTCTTTCACTACTCCATCTTCAAACACATTTGTGATTTCTAATATAAAAGGCACTTCTGTATGTGGAATGTATGAACAACAACAGTAACAAGAGAGTGTTTTTGCCATTCACTAAGACAATAGCTATGGACAAGGATAAAAATATTTCTGCTTATACCTCCACCCAGTATATCTGATTCTGAGCATCTTTATTATCCATCTTTTAAAAGCTCATTTTATATTTATATTACATTTATCAACATTTCAGTAAAAGTTTAGACAGAATACATAGCAAAAATCTTAAGATAGCATAGGTCTCAGTTATCAAATAGATTAAAACTTAGTATTAAATACATCTATGGTCACACATATGTGTGCTATATTTATTTATTACAGAAATAAGTTTGTATATACTTCATTTTCTAAGACTATGTGATTACTGTACCTTAACTACCAAATAACTTCAAGGTAATTATTGAATATAATGCTCAGACCTTTTAAAACCAGTTTTTAATTATTTTACCTCCCTTTATATGTATTTTACAATCTCCTTTTGCCTTTATTTTCTAACTAACATATATGTATATATGTGATTTTATGATAATACATTTCAATACTTTACATAGGCTAATCTAAAATATGTGCTAGCGGTAGAAAGGAATTGAGGTTTCATATATATTTGTCCAAGAAGGAAATTATGCAAATTTGTCCAAGAAGGAAATTATGCAATACACATTTTCAAAGGTATAATAATTGATTTCTGTGTTATTTACTAATATTTCTAGAATGAACTAAGTCTATGTAACTATACATAAGCTGGTATGTTCCTTCTATTTTATATATATTAACATTTTCATAACTGCAATATGTGAAAAAGCAATTTTCACATTAATACAAAGATAGATATTTTTATAAAAATGAAACATACATTAAATAACTTGTAATTTATTAAGATAGAATGTAAATGAAGAACATAATTTTGATATTATATTTTATCAGTGGAAAACATGAAATATTCTAATGACATTTGCCTCAAAAGCTGGAATGTACTGTAAAGCTGAATTGTTTACAAAACAGAACCCATTGAAACAAAAGAAAATGCATACTTCAAAAAAAATTAATAAAGGAAATATTAAATGTACTTAGGCTGCAAACACTGAAGCAACTTTGGTGAAAATTTAAATTCTTTAATTAAAAACACATTGCAATAAATGTATACCTATTATGGCTATTTAAAATTGTTTTATGCTAGATATGTCTTTATATTCCAATTTATTATTCAAATATGGCATATATTTGCAAAAGCAAAGCTGCAAAATTAACTCCTTCTTGCTACATCTGAAAATATTGTAGCCATGGAGTATAATCAAAGTAATCCTGAATTATTGATGAGCTTTTATTTCTTTAGTAAGTGAATTACTAAAAATTCACAAGAAGATTTCCTGTTTAGTTACCAATTGTCATGTATGCATGTGATTTTAATCATTTATGCAAACTACTTTGCTGCTTTTGTGGTAAAATTTTATCAGTCACATTACAAACAATGAGGTGTGGTACTGGTTCTTCATTTATTCTTTTCATACAGTTTATGACATTTTATATCTGTCACCTGAGATAATTAATATGCGAATCTAACAGTCATTTTAACAAAACTCTTTGATGACTGGCAAATGATGTTTCTAATAGGCAGCAGTAAGAAAAGTTATGACCAACCTTGATAGTATATTCAAAAGCAGAGACATTACTTTGCCGACTAAGGTCCCTCTAGTCAAGGCTATGGTTTTTCCTGTGGTCATGTATGGATGTGAGAGTTGGACTGTGAAGAAGGCTGAACACCAAAGAATTGATGCTTTTGAAGTGTGGTGTTGGAGAAGACTCTTGAGAGTCCCATGGACTAAAAGGAAATCCAACCAGTCCATTCTGAGGGAGATCAACCCTGGGATTTCTTTGGAAGGAATGATGCTAAAGCTGAAGCTCCTGTACTTTAGCCACCTCATGAGAAGAGTTGATTCATTGGAGAAGAGTCGACTCATTGGAGAAGAGTCTGATGCTGGGAGGGATTGGGGACAGGAGGAGAAGGGGACGACCGAGGATGAGATGGCTGGATGGCATCACGGACTCAATGGACGCGAGTCTGAGTGAACTCTGGGAGCTGGTGATGGACAGGGAGGCCTGGCGTGCTGCGATTCATGGGGTCGCAAAGAGTCGGACACGACTGAGCGACTGAACTGAACTGATACTCTAAATGATCATGAGTGGAATGACATACTGAAGCTTTCAAATACATTGATCAGCTTTATGCAGATACTTTCTGTCCATTTTTATAAACCCTACAGTCTTAAAATGCAACATCAAATTGTTTGGTTATGTATTAAAATAAAAATTATTATAAAACCCAAGAGGAATATCAATGCTATTTAAAATAAAAGAATCAGACTGTTTATTCCACTCAGGTTCTGTGTTTTTCAGATGGTAAAATAATCTTTGAGAGGGAAATTGTCTTTGAGACTCATTTTAAACAATATTCACAATTTGCCTTTTATGATTGGAAATGAATTCACGGCTAATAGTTTATTCAGAAAATCGACATGTTGAGGCTATTTTTTGCTTCTAGATATGAGGTCTATTTGGAAGATTCTGTATGCTAACTATACTTGCAAATAAATAGCATTGCAAATGGAAAGTTGTAAAATGATAATTTTGACTTGGCAAAATTAAACAGAAATAAAAACTTATGAAGAAATATATGATATATTCTCTATGTTTTATATCAACCATACCAATCATGTCAGTTTCATATTTAATTAATTACTCCAATATCTAATTGATCCAAGTAGTTATCACTGAAATTCTCCAGTTGTCTCCTAGTTAGTCATTCTTTTTCTACCTTTAATGCTCAACAGTCTATTCTGAGAATCATATCACAGATGTTTCTTACACTAAATTGGATAATAAAAATAATTTATTGAAAACCTTGCAAATGCTACACTTTTAATATTAAGCAAAAATCCTTACAACTGCTCACAAGATTCTCAAATATGGACACCTATTAATTCTTGTTTTTTTCCCATAGCACACCACACTGCTAATGCTAAGCCACTTCAGTCGTGTCTGACTCTGTGTGACCCCATAGACAGCAGCCTACCAGGCTCCCCTGTCCCTGGCTCCATGCAATGCTCACGTTTCCTTTTTCTTTTGTGGGCCCTTGAGTTGTTTTTTTGTTTTGCTTAAGGTTTTTTTTTTCCTTTCATTACTGCTTATTATATGCTGCTGCTGCTGCTGCTAAGTCGCTTCAGTTGTGTCCGACTCTCTGCGACCCCATAGACCGCAGCCCACCAGGCTTTTCCATCCCTGGGATTCTCCAGGCAAGAACACTGGAGTGGGTTGCCATTTCCTTCTCCAATGCATTCAAGTGAAAAATGAAAGTGAAGTGTCTCAGTCGTGTCCGATTCCTAGCGACCGCATAGGCTGCAGCCTACCAGGCTCCTCCATCCATGGTGTTTTTCCAGGCAAGAGTACTGGAGTGGGTTGCCATTGCCTTCTCCTATTATATGCTAAGATACTATAATTTAATTTCATAAATCTCTAGTAAGAGGTCAATAAATTTAGGGATTTTGTATCTGTTTTGCTTACTGATTGGGGCTTCCTCGGTGGCTCAGCAGTAAAGAATCTACCCGCCAATGCAGGAGATGCAAGCGATGTGGGTTCCATCCTTGAGTCAGGAAGATTCCCTGAAGGAGGAAATGCTTCTTGATATATTTCAAGCACCTAGATCAGTGAGTGTCACAGAGTAGCTCATCAATTCTTCTTTGTTAAAATAGTAAATGAAAAATGAAGGGAAAAAATAAGGAAGACCAGGAGTGGGGGGGGGGGAGAAGAGAAGAAATTAAAAAAAAAAAAAGAAGCAAGATTGAACACATTAATATTTTGATTTTTTGGATGTACAAATTTTTATTATCACAAAAGAAAGACTTTCCAAATAAGGAGAAAAGTATGAATAAATATGAATGGGAAATCAATATCAGGGTTGTTGTAAAACCACTGATGAGAATAGTGTAGGGATGATATCCATAACATAAGCATTGTAGATTCAATTTTGTAGTTTTTAAAATTTATGATGTCTATGAGTATCTCTCGTATCCATCAAATTGTATCATACTGTTACTCTTCTCTTACATTTCAGTACTTACCCACCCCCTTCCTGTAGAACTAGTAGAACTGAGCAGAACCCTCCCTGCTCAGCCCTTGCGCAGGTACGAAACACCTCTCTGTCCACCCCACCCCCTTCTCATTTGTAGGAAAACTGTCTTCCAGGCCTCCCAAAGTTGCAAAAGAGCAGGTTTGAACAGTTAATGGTTAGGAAAATAGAGTCACAGGTTAGGATTCAATGAAAGAACAAGATTAACACTATTGCTCATAATAATCTATATCCTTGTGGGTACTAGAATAATTGTGGCTTGCTCTGCCCATTTGTGCAAGCAGTCAACTAAAACTGTCAGCAAAGAGATGCTACAAACAGACCCAAGTTCACAACTCCTGCTCTGAAAATCTGGTGTCCTATGTCAGCACACTAGCCTCTCATCTCATAGACATGGAAGGATGGCTGAGAAGGTAGGATTTCTAAGCAGCTCTTTTGCCTTTTCCTGTTTGTCTATTTATCTTCCCCTTAAACCTTGATTATGAAAATGAGATCTCGAGGTAACATTTAACCTAACTCCTGCCTTCTGCTCTACTGAACGTACACAATGTCTTGCTTAACCTGTTGATGCCTTTACTGGATTAAAAGGAGTAAGAATGAAGAATTAAGGAATTAAAAAATGATGACTGACTCTACTCTCAGCTTCTCTCCTGAGCAAATTTGCAGGCAGATCATTCGTCAAGACAGAATTCAGTTGCAGGCAGATTATGCAGGCAAGACAGTATTGAAAAGACAATCAGAAGTCAGTGGGTATGCATGCAATGGAATAATGACAAAGAATCAGACCTCCTCCTTAATGATTAACTGAAAACTGTTTTCCCTTTGCCCCTTAGAAATTGTTATATCTGAGCAGAATCTTCCCTGTCATTCTCCAAACATGAGTTCACCTTCTTTCCAGATTGAAGGAATGCTTTTCTGAATAAAGCACCTTTCCTTCCTACCAACACTTGCTTTTTGAGCATTGAGCAGCCAAACCTGAGTTTGATCACACTAGGACTTTAGGTCTTCTGACACCGAGTATGGAGTTATTTATTATTCCAAACTGTCAAATAGATACGTTTCTAAAATACAGGGACCCACACAAGTGTGCAGTGCACACACACACATTTGTGTATTTATGCTACACTTGACTAATGGTTCTATTGGACCTTAAGATGATTTTCAGTGGACCGTAGTCTCCTCAGTGACATTTTTAAAAAATATCCTTTTATACCACTTAGTACTTGATAATATATTAAGTTGTCTAGAGCCAAATTATATATTCTATGCTATTCTCAAATTATTTCCCATTTCTATGCCATTATTATCTGAGTCTAATTCTCCTAATGCATAAGTGTCTTAAGTACAGGGACCAATTCTAAAAGCACTCGAAATAATGCTGAGTGAACAGCAAGTGGTAAAAAACGCTATTGATGGTGACATCAGAGAAATAACAATGAAGAACAAGTATAAGGGAGTATGTGTTTTTCTTGTATTCTTCCTCACCTTGGCATTATAAGTATTTACATGATGGTACTTTTGCATGTACAAGTTAAGGTTTATCATTTTTGATACTTTCCCTGGATGTTGATAAAAACTACATTTTTTTTCATTAATCTTATAACCATATTTATCCCATTTTTCTAAAATATATTTTATGTCACCACTACTACTTCTAAGTGAAATTTGCGCTAATTAAATGAAATAACTAAGAATTGAAATGCAAATCCCAAGGAGGGGTTTTTAGGTAGAAAATAATTACCGTGTTTGCCCAAAACAGAGTGGATGTTTTTTATGACACTGCAGTACCTTGGCTTTGGAAAATATACTTGACCTCTTAGCCTATTGTTTTGGACAGGAATTATATCCAATCCATCAATTCTAATGTCAAAATGGTGAATTCCTGGCAGCAATAGACTCCTCTTTCAGGGGAAAATCATTTGCATTTTTCCAGTCAGTTTCTCTATAATTCTAAATATTTAGATGACATTTACAAAAACAAAACAAACGGGCCCTTAATGAGCATGACAAATTTTTAGCTAAATCCACTGGAAGCTTGACTATCCTGGAAGAGGAAAATAGGTCTGTTTATTTTGAATGTCAACATACTAATGAATTAATTCTAAACTATTTTAGCACTGAAAGTTAATGTGCTTTTATTACTGTTTTCAGTGCTGTAATTTCCTTAGGAGCATTTGAAAGGGCAAAAGAGTCACGCTTTCTATGCTGTCCAGGACCAGCAAACTGTTTTTTAGCTACTGTCCTGTAGTTGTATTAAGTTCATGCTCTTTTTTTTTTTTCTTTCTTGGCCAAAGGAAATGGTGGTAACACAATGTGTCTTTGCTCTGTGATGGTCTCATCTCTTATGTGCCATATCCAACTTGCCTAATGATCTATTTATTTATTCAACATATTAAAAGTCCTATTGAACACCCTTACTTCCTGCAAATCTTTCCATTCTCTTTCATCTCAAACAGACTAATTTCCACTTTCTAATTTAGGGCTTATTTGTGCCTGCCTCTCCCTCCTCATCTTTACTGGATGCACAGCTCACTGGAACTCATCCTTCAGATTTAAGCCAGAAAGTCATTGCTTACCTGTCACCCGAACTAGGCTTCATCTTACCATTACATTATCTTATGGCATCAGATACTTCTCATTCATATCACTTTTCATGAATATAATTAGGCATTACTATTTTATGCTGTGTTTAATGCTTGTTTTCCTCCCTAGACTGTAAGTTCCAAGCTGGCAAGAGCCCTCACACCCTTCTCCTCCCTTTTGTCCTCTGGCATCACAACAGACACATGGCAGGGATACAAAAGCTCTTAATTGCATGAATAAATGAATGAAACTCTATTGTTCTCTATATATCTTCTCTGAATTGGGTGTGGGAGAAAAACCTAGTTTATTTTATTTTAAACAGAAAAGATAAGCTATTCTAATAAGCTAAACTAATTAATAGTTTGAATCATACAGTGAATACTTAGCCATTTATAATTTAGTTCAATTATGTGTTTCATGGGCTTCCCAGGTGACACAGTGGTAAAGAATCCACCTACGAATGCAGGAAACGTAGGTTCAATCTCTGGGTCTGGAAGATCCCCTGGAAAAGGAAATGGCAACCTACGCCAGTTCTCTTGCCTGGAAAATCCCATAGACAGAGGAGCCTGGTGGGTTATAGTCCATGGGGTTGCAAAGAGTCAGACATGACTTAGTGACTAAACAATAATAGTATTCTATTCTGTACATCTACCCCATCTTCCTCATCCATTCATCTGTCGATGGACACTTAAGTCAACTATTCTCACAGAAAAGGAGACCAAAAGCAAACATCATATCCAGGCACACTTATTTGCAAACAGTTGTTAAAATAAATCAATTATTAAATTAATCCACTATAACATTCATTTTTTGTTCATAGACACACATTTTCTTTAACTTCTTTGACACTTTTTTGATTTAGGCATGTTTATTCTAACTTACTGCAGTAATTCTGGGGGAAATGCAAATAATTTTTTTCAGTGAGTGCTATGCACAGACTTTTAAAATCATTAGGAACATTTCTAAATTATGTGCCTATACTCTTAATTCAAGTTCTTTTTTGAGTTTCTCGAATAATTGGGCTTATGCTAATGATCCGAGATTTAAAATAGGTATGGGAGGTGTTATAATAGCAATGCACTGCCAGAAAAAAAAATGTAATTTTAGCCTTCATGAATAATCGCAACAGTGCTATCAACACCACTGAGGAATATGTGACAGATGTTTGAGTTGGCTGCTCTACAGTGTTCCTACAAAAATGCTCTTGCCACTGTTGGGAGAGGCTTGGGGAGATAAGTCATATATTATGTGGTCTTTAGCATTGACAGTGTGTTGGCCACTAAGCTAACCTTATTAAACTCCTAAAGTGGAAAGGACAATTAAAATATTCATCAATAGTATCCCAGGCAAATGTTTTCACTCTCAGTGCTCAGTGATTTGTGATTTTCACAGGACAGTATTGTATCATCCATGTGACTTTTTTTCTTTGCCTTAACATTTTTCAGTGATTATACTGGCCAAAGTCAATGGCTTCCACAATGTATCTAAAGGATTTGTGTTTGGAAACTAAAAATATTTTGCTTTTGATCTCTGAGGGTATGGTACAGAATTTGAGAGGACTTTACAATTCAAAGCTGTTTCATCTTTGAAAGGAGTTAGAGATCTCAGCTCTTTGAAAAGAGTGTAGAGAATGTGGCTCTCAGTGATTCCCTTTAAAATGTTGGCCCTGATTGTTGTTGCTTGTTTTGTTTTTGAGAGACAGAGGAAGGGGAACATTTTGACACGCTAAAATTAATAAATCTCAACTGGGAAATTCTGATAAAATCAAACACCTCTTAGTCACACCAGGATTAACGTAGAAAATACTGCAATTGACAATATTTGGGACCCATTCTCAGCCCATCTACCCTTTCCACTATATCCAGAGGTAACCACTGTACTGTTTGAGATTTTTGTTAATATTGTTTTACAGTAAGAATTAATTCTACATGTACTAGACTGTCATATAATGTAACATACTGATATATTTGCTTGCACATGCAGAGGTAGAATAAAATAATAACTGTGCAAGCTAAAATTGTGCAAAGTATTAGAAAAACACATTTTTAAAAATGCAGTTTCCATACATGTATATTTTCTGGATATAAATTTTTTATCAGATAATTTTTCAAATATTTTCTCCCAGTCTTTGCCTTGGCTTTCATTTTTGTAACAGTATTTTAAATTTTGATAGTCTTGATGAAGTCCAATTCATCATTTTATAAAATTATAGTTTTGGTGTTATAACTAAGATTTTTGCCCCATTAGTTTTGGGGAAATTATTAGTCATTATCACTTCAAATACTTCTTACCCATATTACTGCTTTTCCCCTTATTCTTAAATTGTATCTACTCATATGTTAGACAGAGTTTCCCTGGTAGGTCAGATGGTAAAGAATCCACCAGCAAAGCAGGAGACCCAGGTGTGATATCTGGGTGGGGAAGAAGATCCCTTGAAGAAGGGAATGGCTACCCACTCAATGTTCTTGCCTGGAGAATTCCATGGACAGTTGAGCCTGGTGGGCTGCAGGCCATGAGGTCACAAAGAGTCAGATGCAACTGAGCGACTAAACACACAAGTATTAGACAATATAATGGTCCATTTTTCTTGTGTTTTCTTTTATTTAAAGTCTTTTTTCCCCTTTGCATTTTGTTTGGGTAATTTCTACTTTGTTCTCTCATTTTCAGGTTTATTGATTCTTCCCCCAACTGTTTTAATTCTACTGATAAGCCAGTCAATAGATTTTCTTTTTAGTTATCAGAACTTTATTTTGAATATTTCTTAATACTGTATTTTCTTCTCTCTGATGCAATTCTCATCTTTGTATCATATTGAACTATTTTTCACTAGATACTTTAAGATAATAGTGATGGTTATATTTATAGTCCTTGTCTGATAGTTGCAACACCTTATTTCTGTCTGGTTTTGTTAGCTGCTTTATCTCTTGAAAATGGGATTTAGTTTTTCTTTCTGTTGTATTTTCATACATTTCTATTGAATGCCAGTTATTCCACTAGAATGACAGAAACTAAGATAAGTAGTTTAAAACTTGGTTAGGGGCTCGGGTGTTCTTCCTGCCAGGTCATTAGAATCAGTGATTAGGCCAGTATAGTCTGGAACTGTACCACTTTGTTATAATTGTTGTAACAGTTTGCTGTTATTGTTGCTGATGTGGTTGATTTCCAAATGTCACAGAGTCCCCATACCTCTAGTGGTGGTGAAGTGCTGGAGAGGTTTTCTCAGTGCTCTTTTCTCAGCTTTCAGCCATTCCTGAATGTCTGTGCCACAGAGGACTAGCCTTCTGTACTTGCCCTTCCTTGCAGTAGATTGTATGATACTTGGTATTGGAATCCCCTGGGGTTTGGTCCTGTCTCCAGTTTTCTGTCTTAAAAAGGCTCTGTGCCCCTGCTCCTTGTGTGAGCATCTTCCTCAGCACCCCTACATCTCCATCCCCTGAGTTCTAACTCAGCCTTAGATCCACAGTTGACCTTGGGAGGGGATTTCCTGCACCACCACCAAGTGGGAGAGAACCCTTCAATATAGACCATGCCACATAGAGAATATTCATATAGACTGTAAGGCCTGAGATGATTGTCACCTCTCCTTTATCCTCAGCCTTTGGCTGGCAGGTAAGTGGTCTTGATTTCTCTGCCCAGAAACTTCTGACTTGCTTTGTAGAATATCATCATGGGGGATGTCATTGCTGACCACACTATCATCCTCACAGGTCCTAACCATCTCATGAGGATCCTTTCCTCTCTTTCTGTAGCTTTTGTTCCATAGGAATGAAACATGTGTATCATTCGCAGGGTTTTATGTCTATCTCCCCTGCAGGGGCTTCCACGATGATTCAGTGGGTAAAGAATCTTCCTGCAATGCAGGAGACACAGGAGATGTAAGTTTAATCCTTGGGTCAGGAAGATCCTCAGGAGAAGGATATGGCAAGCCACTCAAGTATTCTTGCCTGGATAATCCCATGGACAGAGAAGCCTGGTGGGTTACCATCCATGGGGTCACAAAAAGTGGGACACGACAGAATGCCTAAGCACTCACACACTCCTGCAGCAAGGCATAGCCTCTTTAGAGCCTAGTATGAGAGTGATTTCTTCCCATTCCCAGCAATGCTCTCCTTTGGTTTCACACAAGAACAAGTCAGGAGAAACAGGCAATGAGTTGCTTCTGTCCTGTCTGCAATCTGTGATTACCTCCTTTGAGTTGTACAGGCAAAAGCTTTTGCGGCTCCTAACCCAGGGGATTAAGGTATTCACAATATAAAAAGAAAGGACTCAGGAAGTAGGATAGGTTTTGTGCCTGTCTCAGAACAGCTGTCAATCACTTCTGCACATCTGAGCCACTCAGCTTTGCTCTCTCTGGTCTGTTGCCCTGCACTCAATTTCTCCTGAGATTTCAAGCAGTACACAGCTGTATGGCTGAGGAAAGGCAGTTGCTAAGTGCCCCCAGCAACTTCAGATTTATTAGCTCCCACTTGACTTTTAGTCAAGTTAAATTTTACCTGCTTATACTGTGGTCAAAACAGGTCCAGATTCCCTGACGCTCTGTCAGGGGTGAGTAAACATACATGTCCTCTGACTGCTTGGAAGAATTTAAACCTCTTTGGATTTCAGACACCTTTCTTGCACTCTAGCTTCAGCTTTCCAATAGGCATAAGAAATGCTATGAAATTATAGCTTATTTTTTCTCATTGTTAAATGAGAAACAACTTTTTAAAGAAGCACACAATCCAAAGTGTAAATGAAAGTTTATCCACAAATTGTAATGTGTTTGTTTTGCTGCAGTTTGGAATATTTTTAAATTTCTCTTATAATTCATTATTTTTTGGATCCTGAGGTTATTTAGTAATAGTGTTTTATTTACAGATATTTGTGGATTTTCTTCATATTTTAATTTTATCAATTTCTAATTTAGTGTAATGATGATCTAATTTAATATACTTTGTGTGTGTTGATGTTTGGTTGCTAAGTTGTATGTGCAGATTTTTTGCAACCCAATGGACTGTAGTCTGCCAGGCTCCTCTGTACATGGGATTTCCCAGGAAAGAAAACTGGAGCCGGTTGCCATTTCCTTCTCCAGGGGACTTTCCCGAACCAGGGATGGAACTCTTGTCTCCTGCATCGCAGGCAGATTCTTTACCATTGAGCCACTGGTGAATGTATAAGTGGACCCATGCAATTTAAATCTGTTGTTGAAATATCAGCTGTAGTTATTTGCTCTGGCCCCCGAGGTCAGGGGCAGCGGCCAAGAGGAGCTACCCCCATGCCCTAGTCAGGGGCGGCTGCGGAGAGGAGCAAACCCACGTCCAAGGAGCGTCAGCTGAGCAGGCGCAGGAAGTCCAAGAGGAGCTACTCCACATTCAAGGTCAGGAGGGGCAGCATGTGGAGATACCCCTCGTCCAAGGTAAGGAGCAGAGGCTGTGGTTTGCTGGAGCAGCCATGAAGAGATACCCCATGTACAAGGTAAGAGAAACCCAAGTAAGATGGTAGGTGTTGTGAGAGGGCATCAGAGGCAGACACACGGACACCATAATCACAGAAAACTAGCCAATCTGATCACACAGACCACAGCCTTGCCTAACTCAATGAAACTAAGACATGCCCTGTGGGGCCACCCAAGATGGGCAGGTCATGGTGGAGAGGTCTGACAGAATGTGGTCCACTGGAGAAAGGAATGGCAAACCACTTCAGTATTCTTGCCTTGAGAACCCCATGAACAGTATGAAAAAGCAAAATGATAGGACACTAAAAGATGAACTCCCCAAGTCAATAGGGGCCCAATATGCTACTGGAGATCAGTGGAGAAATAAATCCAGAAAGAATGAAGGGATAGGCAAAAGCAAAAGCAATACCCAGTTGTGGATGTGACTGGTGATAGAAGCAAGGTCCGATGCTGTAAAGAGCAATATTGCATAGGAACCTGGAATGTTAGGTCCACGAATCAAGGCAAAATGGAAGTGGTCAAACAGGAGATGGCAAGGGTGAACATTGACATTCTAGGAATTGGTGAACTAAAATGGACTGGAATGGGTGAATTTAACTCAGATGACCATTTTATCTACTACTGTGGGCAGGAATCCCTTAGGAGAAATGAAGTAGTCATCATGGTCAACAGATGAGTCCAAAATGCAGTACTTGGATGCAATTTCAAAAAAGACAGAATTATCTCTGTTCATTTCCAGGGCAAACCATTCAATATCATGGTAATCCAAGTCAATGCCCCAGCGAGTAATGCTGAAGAAGCTGAAGTTGAATGATTCTACAAAGACCTACAGGATCTTCTAGAAGTAACACCCAAAAAAGTGTTATAGGGGACTGGAATGCAAAAGTAGGAAGTCAAGAAACACCTGGGGTAACAGGCAAATTTGGCCTTGGAATATGGAATGAAGCAGAGCAAAGGCTAATAGAATTTTGCCAAGAAAATGCACTGGTCATAGAAAACACCCTCTTCCAACAACACAAGAGAAGACTCTACACATGGACATCACCAGATGGTCAAATCGAAATCAGATTGATTATATTCTTTGCAGACAAAGATGGAGAAGCTCTATACAGTCCACAAAAACAAGACCAGGAGCTGACTGTGGCTCAGATCATGAACTCCTTATTGTCAAATTCAGACTTAAATTGAGGAAAGTAGGGAAAACCACTAGACCATTCAGGTATGACCTAAATCAAATCTCTTATGATTATACATTGGAAGTGAGAAATAGATTTAAGGGCCTAAATCTGATAGATAGAGTGCCTGATGAACTACGGAATGAGGTTTGTGACATTGTACAGGAGACAGGGATCAAGACCATCCTCGTGGAAAAGAAATGCAAAAAGCAAAATAGCTGTCTTAGGAGGCCTTACAAATAGCTGTGAAAAGAAGAGAAGTGAAAAGCAAAGGAGAAAAGGAAAGATATAAGCATCTGAATGCAGAATTCCAAAGAATAGCAAGGAAAGATAAGAAAGCCTTCTTCAGTGATCAATGCAAAGAAATAGAGGAAAAGAACAGAATGGGAAAGACTAGAGATCTCTTCAACAAAATTAGAGATACCAAGGGAACATTTCATGCAAAATGGGCTTGATAAAGGACAGAAAATAGTATGGACCTAACTGAAGCCAAAGATATTAAGAAGAGGTGGCAAGAATACACAGAAGAACTGTACAAAAAAAGATCTTCATGACTCAGATAATCACCATGGTGTGATCACTCACCTACAGCCAGACATCCTGGAATGTGAAGTCAAGTGGGCCTTAGAAAGCATCACGACGAACAAAGCTAGTGGAGGTGATGGAATTCCAGTAGAGCTATTTCAAATCCTGAAAGATGATGCTGTGAAAGTGCCGCACTCAATATGCCAGCAAATTTGGAAAACTCAGCAGTGGCCACAGGACTGGAAAAGGTCAGTTTTCTTTCCAATCCCAAAGAAAGGCAATGCCAAAGAATGTGCAAACTACTTCACAATTGCACTCACCCCACTCCAGTACTCTTGCCTGGAAAATCCCATGGAGGGAGCAGCCTGGTAGGCTGCAGTCCATGGGCTCGCTAAATATCAGACACGACTGAGCGACTTCCCTTTCACTTTTCCCTTTCATGCACTGGAGAAGGAAATGGCAACCCACTCCAGTGTTCTTGCCTGGAGAATCCCAGGGATGGGGCAGCCTGGTGGGCTGCTGTCTATGGGGTCTCACAGAGTTGGACACGACTGAAGCAACTCTGCAGCAGCAGCAACACACACTAGTAAAGTAATGTGCAAAATTCTCCAAGCCAGGCTTCAGCAATACGTGAACCTTGAGCTTCCTGATATTCAAGCTGGTTTTAGAAAAGACATAGGAACCAGAGATCAAGTTGCCAACTGCTGGATCATGGAAAAAGCAAGAGAGTTCCAGAAAAACATCTATTTCTGCTTTATTGAGCATGCCAAAGCCTTTGACTGTGTGGATCACAATAAACTGTGGAAAATTCTGAAAGAGATGGGAATACCAGACTACCTGACCTGCCTCTTGAGAAATCTGTATGCAGGTCAGGAAGCAACAGTTAGAACTGGACATGGAACAACAGACTGGTTCCAAATAGGAAAAGGAGTATGTCAAGACTGTATATTGTCACCCTGCTTATTTAACTTCTATGCAGAGTACATCATGAGAAACACTGGGATGGAAGAAGCACAAGCTGGAATCAAGATTGCCGGGAGAAACATCAGTCACCTCCGATATGCAGATGACACCACCCTTATGGCAGAAAGTGAAGAGGAACTAAAAAGCCTCTTGATGAAAGTGAAAGAGGAGAGCGAAAAAGTTGGTTTAAAGCTCAACATTCAGAAAACTAAGATCATGGCATCTGGTCCCATCACTTCATGGGAAATAGATGGGGAAACAGTGGAAACAGTATCAAACTTTATTTTGGGGGGCTCCAAAATCACTGCAGATGGTGACTGCAGCCATGAAATTAAAAGACGCTTACTCCTTGGAAGGAAAGTTATGACCAACCTAGATAGCATATTCAAAAGCAGAGACTACTTTGCCAACAAAGATCCGTCTAGTCAAGGCTATGGTTTTTCCTTTGGTCATGTATGGATGTGAGAGTTGGACTGTGAAGAAAGCTGAGCGCTGAAGAATTGATGCTCTTGAACTGTGGTATTGGAGAAGACTCTTTTGAGAGTCCCTTGGACTACAAGGAGATCCAACCAGTCCATTCTAAAGGAAATCAGTCCTGGGTGTTCATTAGAATAACTGATGCTTAAGCTGAAACTCCAATGCTTTGGCTACCTCATGTGAAGAGGACTCATTGGAAAAGACTGATGCTGGGAGGGATTGGGGGCAGGAGGAGAAGGGGACGACCCAGGATGAGATGGCTGGATGGCATCACCGACTCGATGGACATGAGTTTGAGTGAACTCCGGGAGTTGGTGATGTACAGGGAGGCCTGGCGTGCTTCGAGTCATGGGGTTGCAGAGTCAGACCCAACTAAGGGACTGAACTGAACCGAACTTTATATAAATGTTAATTATGTCAAGTTGGTTGGTAGTTTTCAGATCTTCTATACCTTAATAGATTTTCTTTATATTTGTTTTTCGTAATTTGACAGTAACATTTCTTAAACTCTCCAAATGTTGGTGGATTTATCTAGTTGTCCCCTTAGTCATGTCAGTTATTACTTTATGTATTTGGAAACATTCTCTTTTAGGTCCGTAAATATAGAGGTCCACAAACAATTGTATGTCTTTTTTATGAATAACTAAATTAAAATATTTGAATATGTTTTTCTCAATTTTTGGTAATGTTTTTGTCTACTCTTTTTGATTAAAATGCAACTGTGTTTAGGTTTTCAATGTGTATTTCTTTTTCAAATACTTTACTTTAAAACTATCTAGTTCTTCATACCTAAATATTTCTCCTTTTAAAAGACATATCGCTAGTCTTGCAGACATGAGAAGGGACTTGTGAACACTGTAGGGAAAGGAGAGGGTGGGACATATATGCACCATGAGGCATAAAATAGATAGCTGGTGGGAAACTGCTTTATTGCATAGGGAGCTCACCGCAGGCTCTGTGATGACCTGGAGGGGTGGGATGTGCGGAGGGTGAGTTGGAGGCTCAAGAGGGATGGGATATATGTATAGTTATAGCTGATCCATGTTGTTGTACAGCAGAAACTAACACAAAATTGTAAAGCAATCATATTCTATTTTAAAAATGCGTAAAAAGAATAAAAACACAAGAAAACAAAACAAAAAGCATGTAGTCTTATTGCTTTTATTTTAACTAATTCAGAAATTTGGGGTGTTTAGTTGGATGATTTTGTGCTTTTACATAAATACACACATATAAACATATATATATAACATACATGTTTTACCTAAATAGTTATCCTTTTAAAATTATTTTCAGAAATTTGTGATTCCATTTGACATCATTTATTTTGCTTGAAACATGTCTTTTAAGATTCCTTACAGTATGTGTTCTGCTGGAAATAATGAACCTTAGCTTTTGTCTGTCTTAGATTGTATTTATTTTATGCTGATGTTCTGCCCATTAGTGTTACCTTATCTAGTCTTCATTAATATTTGGAATTGTTTTGAATTCTTTTATCTCCTTATTTCCAATATAGTTCTACTTTAAATGTGTTTCTTGAAAAATGCAATATATTGGGTGTGGAGTTTTAGCCCTTCCTAACAATGTCTTTTCCAGTGTTAAAATCGAAATAGTCACATGCAGTGTAAATAGCTGACACACTTGATTTGTTTTTCCTGCCTTAATTTATTATTTATTTAACTCTGTTAATTATTTTCTTTTTGCTTTCTTGTTGATAATATGGTTAATTTGCTATGTTTTAGTTTTGTACCACTGTTAGTTTTGTAATTCTCCACCAGTTTTTCACTTTCATTTTGAGATGTTCATGTGTCCGTCACAGAAAGATTTCCCATTGCTTCTCTCACAACTTTGCACACAAATTGTATTATATAACTCCATTCCCATTTAGATGAATCTTTTAGGATATTCATGACTTTACTATCATTCCAAATTTCTCTTCATTTACATGTTACTGTTTTTCTTTCCCCAAATTTTGTTTGAAGTTATAAAACATTTTAGTTACAGATATCTTTAGAAATTTCTTTGAAAAAGTCACTTTGCACTTTGAGCATTTTGATACATTCCAACAGACTACAATATTCATATAAATAAATATATATGTATATATATTCTTCATTGGTTTTTTAACATAAAGATGCATGCATAAATATGTATGTATATATATCTATATATACACGTGCTCACAATTCTCATTAATATTTCTTAATCTCATAATTAGTTATTTTGTTATACAATTTCTATACTTTTGGTTAAGTAGAATTTTAGGAAGCACCAACCATTTTATTTTTCATTTTCAAACCACTTTTTTTTCCCCTAAGCCAAACTATTTTTTTTTTTTTTGAACTAAAATTTTGTCCAAGAAACCTCATGGGTGCTAGAATATCTAAATTATCTCATGACTAAGAATAAGTCTGGAAGGAAAGTTATGACCAACCTAGATAACATATTCAAAAGCACAGATATTACTTTGCCGACTAAGGTCCATCTAGTCAAGGCTATGGTTTTTCTTGTGGTCATGTATGGATGTGAGAGTTGGACTGCGAAGAAGGCTGAGCACTGAAGGATTGACGCTTTTGAACTGTGGTATTGGAGAAGACTCTTGAGAGTCCAAGGACTGCAAGGAGATCCAATCAGTCCATTCTGAAGGAGATCAGTCCTGGGTGTTCTTTGGAAGGAGTGTTGCTAAAGCTGAAACTCCAGTACTTTGGCCAACTCATGTGAAGAGTTGACTCATTGGAAAAGACTCTGATGCTGGGAGAGATTGGGGGCAGGAGGAGAAGGGGACGACTGAGGATGAGATGGCTGGATGGCATCACCGACTTGATGGACGTGAGTTTGAGTGAACTCTGGGAGTTGGTGATGGACAGGGAGGCCTGGTGTGCTGCTATTCATGGGGTCGCAAAGAGTCGGACAAGACTGAGCGACTGAACTGAACTGAACTGAAGAATAACTCTGTGGTTTTGATTTTTTTACAAAGAAATTTCAATACCACATACTTCTCAGGACACATTTTATTTTTCTAAAGTTTTGAAGATGATAATTCTCATATTATATTCCAGCATCAAGTGTTGCTATCAAAAAATCTGGGACTACAATTATTTTGTCTTCCTTGTATATTTCTCCATTTTGTTTTTTGTATTATAATCAGATGCATATAATGTAAAATTAAGGGCTTCCTAGATGGCAACTAGTTGTAAAGAACCTGTCTATACAGGAGACATCAGAGATGTGGGTTCAATCCCTAGGTCAGGAAGATCCCCTGAAGGAGGGCATGGCAATCCACTCCTGTATTCTTGCCTGGAGAATCCCATGGACAGAGGAGCCTGGTGGGCTACAGTCCATAGGGTTGCAAAGATTCGGATATGACTGAAGTGACTTAGCACGCATATAAACAACGTCAGACAGAAACAAGTCACTCCAACAGATAAAGGTGTACATCCCTACACAGACACAGTAGTAAATGGAATTGAGAATTGATTTGAGAATTGTGCTGTGATCATCAGGTACCCAAATTTCCCCTGTTTTTATTTATTTATTTATTTAATTTAAATTTATTTAATTGGAGGCTAATTACTTTACAATATTGTATTGGTTTTGCCATACATCAACATGAATTAGCCATGGGTGTACATGTGTTCCCCATCCTGAACCCCCCTCCCAGTTCCCTCCTGGTACCATCCTGTTTTTATTGTACCAACATTGGTACATGGCTTTAAAATTCAAATTCAGAATGGCTAATAAAACTTCAGTAATGGTAGACCTTGATATAGGAAAAAAGGAATAAGAAAGGACAGAAAGGAACTGACAACATCCCAAATGAATTTTTTTTAATTACTTAATTTTTTGATCAATGGGTAATTGCTTTACAGAATTTTGCTGTTTTCTGTCAAATCTCAACATGAATCACATAGGTATACATATATCCCCTCCTTTTGAACCTCCCTCCCACCTCCCTCCCCATCCCACCCCTCTAGGTTGATACAGAGCCCCTGTTTGAGTTTATCTTTCCCTTATGTTAAAACAAACCAACCTGGAACAGGTACGCTGAACACCTTAGTCTGCTCCACTGTAGAAAAATGTCTGCAAGATTTCTAACACTAAGACTACAGTTTTAGCAAGAAGGAAAGAGAATGTGAGAAGAGCAAATGAGAATAACCACTAGCTAAATCAATTATTTTATAGTCTTCCCACAAGCCCACCCAACAACTTTGACTCTTATTAATTGATCGCCTCTAGCTGCCAGCAAGGAAATCTCTTACTTGTTATCATTCCACATAGAATGAAACTGAGGTCTATTATTAAAGAAGACGAGACAGTAGTAAACTATGTGTTTCTTCTATATTTGCACATTCTGCAAGAATGACGTTATTACATCTTTTTAATCTTTGGATTTCAATACCTACATAAGGATATATTCATTCAAAAATTGAGTAGACACTGAAGCAATTTGTTTTTGTTATTTTTTATGAAAATAACAGAGATAAATACCTAGTCTGTTATAATTTTTAAACTCTTACTAACTGGCTTTTAAGCTCTGCCAGCTCCTTTCTTTTTTATCTCTGCAGTTGCTGCCTTTAGGCAATGCGAAACACTTGCCATCTTTGCCAGTAAATTCACTACTTCTGTATGGCAAGGCACCAGAATTACTCCCTACTATATTTGCAACTTCACAAGCACTACACATAATTGAGACAATATACAATATAGCACTTGGATTTTAACCCTGAAAACGTTCCAAATCAGACTCCCTTACAGCTTATTTTGTAAGCCCTAGAGAGAGCTTCTCCCTTGGCAAAATGGCATGTCTTCTGTCTCTGTTAGTAGATTGGAAAGCTCCAGCCTCAATTTATTTCTTACTTGAGACAGGTTTTTGAAAGCGTGAGAAGGAGCCAGCACAAACTAACATTCTGAATTTTTCATAAATTTTCCTTCATATACCACCCTCAGGAATCATAGCTCTTCCTTCCAACATTAAAGGTAACTGCTGAGGTGCCGCTACACAATGAGGCGCCCCAGCTTTCCAGCTGCAAAATTAGCTTCCTCCTCATACGTATTCTCACTACTTCCAGTTAGCCAGTTCCATAATCTGTCTTCTCTTACTGACAGTTCCACCACAACTGGTTCTCAGTTTAACTTAAGATTCATACATAGAATAGACGTCCTCCCAAAAAAGGTTCGGAGAAGGCAACGGCAACCCACTCCAGTACTCTTGCCTGGAAAATAGAGGAGCCTTGTAGGCTGCAGTCCGTGGGGTCACTAGGAGTCGGACACGACTGAGCGACTTTGCTTTCACTTTTCACTTTTATGCATTGGAGAAGGAAATGGCAACCCACTCCGGTGTTCTTGCCTGGAGAATCCCAGGGACGGGAGAGCCTGGTGGGCTGCTGCCTATGGGGTCGCACAGAGGCGGACATGACTGAAGCGACTTTGCAGCAGCAGCAGCAAAAAACGTTTAAACAGGGAAAGAACTAATTATTTATCATGCAAACTAATTATTTATCATGCAAAGCCTAGTTAGGCTGCCTAGAACAAATGTTAGTTTTGTTTTCTTCCTTCTTTAGCACATTCTTAGAGTTACCTCTTTGAGCAGAGTAAATGCTGGGTTTCCGGCTTCATGTTTGTGTGTCCAGAAAGAAGAATGAGTTCAAAGGAAAAGGGCTCATGTGTTAGCTGACCCAGAGATCTCAAAGTGTCTTACCAAACACATACCCAGTAATGCCAATTATATTTCACAGGTCACCACAGTCATAAGAGAGTCTGCAAAAAGCAATTATTGTACTAAGTAAATCACTAACTGGAATACACTTCTGTTCTTTTTATGAGCAAATTGAAAGATGTACCATCAAAGGAGAAGAGATCTATGCCTCTCCTACTTTCTGTTTGTTAACAAGAATACATTTGAAATTGTTTCATGAGTATATAAAATTATATTATGTATAATCAAATTTTCTTGATACAGTAAAACCCTTTTGATCATCATTTTAAAGTTTTTATATAACATTTAATTTCTTTTTACTTCTCATTGAATTTTATTTCAAATATTTGCATTTTTCAAGACTATATTCTTTAGTAATAGCAGAATATCTATGCCACATCTCTTTCCATCTTTACCAGTTTATCTGCAATAATTTTTAATAATTCTTTTTTCTGGGTGATATTTAGCAAATATGTCCATCATATTTCTGATTTCGTTTTATTTGGTGTTTTCCCTTAGTATAGATTTCTTTCATCTCTCATTGTATTTTTAATTCTATCTCATTCTAGTACTTTTCAATTGGCTTTCTTTTTTTTTTTTGACATCTAGTTTCTCAAAATAGCCCAGGCATCACACAATTTTTCCAAAATTTATTTTTTCTCTTTTTCTTTTATTTTTGGTTAGAGACACTGCTCTGTCTGATCTCACTGCGATGTTTAATATAAATGAAATCATACAAAATGCTTGTTTTGGGTAGGTTGGGCATGAAATTCCCTGGCAGTTCAATGGTTAGAAATCCCTGCTTCCACTGCCTGGACCTGGTTCAATCCCTGGTCAGAGAACTAAGATCCTGCAAGCCATATCACTGGGTGAAAAAAAAAAAAATCAAAAATTTTTATATCTGGCTTCTTCCATTTAGCATAATTGTTTAAAGATTTACACACACTGTTGAATGTATCAGCACTTTCTTCTGTCTTCTTGCTAAATAATGCTGCATTGTTTGGATATACCACAATATTTTTTGCCCATTTACCAACTGATGAACATGAAGGTTTTTTTTCATTTTTTATCCAGTATAAATAATGCTGCTATGAATATTCATGTATTTGTGTTTTCACTTCTTTTGGATACATACCAACTAATAGAATTGCTAAACCATATGGTAAATCTTTTTGATTCATTGTCTTTCCTGGTGGCTCAGATGTAAAGTGTCTGCCTGCAATGCGAGAGACCCTGGTTCGATTCCTGGGTTGAGAAGATCCCCTGGAGAAGGAAATGGCAACCCGCTCCAGTACTCTTACCTGGAAAATCCTATGGATGAAGAAGCCTGGTAGGCTACAGTCCATGGGGTCACAAAGAGTCAGACATGACTGAGCAACTTCACATTTGATTCTTTGGAAGGACTCTTGCTGAAGCTGAAGCTCCAATACTTTGGTTACCTGAAGGGAAGAACTGACTCATTGGAAAAGACCCTGATGCTGGGAAAGATGGAAAGCAGGAAGAGAAAGGGAAGACAGAGGATGAAATGGTTGGATGGCATCACTGATTTAATAGACATGAGTCTGAGCAAGCTCCTGGATTTGGTGATGGACAAGGAAGCCTGGCGTGCTGCAGTCCATGGGGTCGCAAAGAGTCAGACATGACCTAGTGACTGAACTGAAATGATGGTAAATCTATGTTTAACTTTTTGAGAAATTGCCAAATGTAATTGCTTTAGTGGCTCCTCCATTTTTCATTTTCATCAGCAGTATGCGAGTGGTCTAAGTTTTGTACCTCCTTGCAAGTACTTATTACTTGTTGTTTACGTTATTCTCATCCTAGAGAGTATTTATTTTAATCTCCTTATGAAAGAGTATAATACATAAGAGTTGCTGTAGAATGTTGAGTTCTGTGCATCAATGAGCTTAGTTGCTCAGTTAAAATGTTTTTAAATTGTAGATAACTTTCAATTATGGGCTCCCAGTTTGCTCTGGGGAATAAAGATTACTTTGATAAAAGTTGTAATAAAAGTTATGACAGTATAAATGTCTGAGCTGTAATGATTGCAATAACAAAAAGTGTACACAGATTCATATTGTCCTAAGTGAAGTGCCAGCTTGTCCAGAATATGTAAGAATACAGTTAAGGTTAAAATGTGAGGAAAGTAATTTATTTTTTTTCTTTATGGTATTTATACATAAGAAAAAATTATGAAAGTTATAAAAATTTTGGCAAATTTTACTGTTATTTTTTAATTTTTATGTTATTAAAACTTTTGCTAAATTGTGAAGCTTAATGTAATTTGCCTAAAAGGCAAATTTTGTGTCTCACTAAAATAGTTTTTTTGTGCTTTAGGTCGACTAATCATATGCTTTATGCCAAAAAAAAGCAACAAAATGTCTTCATTTATGAAATATCTAAGTTTTGCTAAATACACAGTGCCTTTTATATTTATTTTAAACATGCTTATTATCATGTAGGTTAAAAAATATAAATATATATGTTTCCAAGACTTCTGATCCTATATTAATCAAGCATTTAAACCTCCTCTAAATTTTTTTTTAATTTTCCCTCATACAAAAATCTTAAATCTATAAAAAATAGCATAAAACATTCAGAGTATATTTTAAATCTGAAGCTATTTTAAACTTAACCAGAGGGCCCTGGAAAAATTGCAAAGATTTATTTTATCACCTTTTGAAAGGAAAGTTGCCACAAGTAACTAGATTTGTTTGATGTACTCCATATTTCTTAAAAAGCTAACACTATTTTGAGAATTGGATAGTCAGAGTTGTTGAATGGGAGAGTACATTTCCCATTCAACTTGTTTGCATAGGTAAAGCAAGTAAAATGATTTCAATATATGTGTTTAATGTAATTTTTTCAGAAAGTGCAGACTTTATGAAAGGTTCTGCATATTTGTCTTCTTCTGCCCATAATATGTTTTTACTCCTCAGGTAAAACTCCATCAAACTTTTCTGAGTTAGTTATATGATATACCCCTTCCCAGGTGGATCAGAAGCAAAGAATTCACCTGCAGTGCTGGAGACCCAGGTTCGATCTCTGGATTGGGACGATCTGGAGAAAGGGCATGGCTACCCACTCCAGTATTCTTGCCTGGAGAATACCATGGAAAGAGGAGCCTGCGGGCTACAGTCCATGGGGTCACAAAGAGACATGACTGAGTGACTATACTTAATAGATGGTTTTACTCTTTTTTATCCTGATATTCTTAATTACTGTAATAGATTCAACACAGCCATTAAGTCTTTGTCATCTCCAAATCATTCTGTCTCCATTTTATTCTGTTTCTCAGAAGTCTTTGCACTATTTATATCTTCAACAAACTAAAGCAGTCTGGGAGTCTCAGGAAAAGGACTGTACAAAGTATTCTGAACCATTTGATAAGTGGTTCAAAACCTTAGTGCAAGGTTTTGATGCCTTTGTTGACATTACTGAGACAATTTCAGATCGTCAGTTACAGATCATCCCAGCGTAATAAGGTTAGTGCTGCTTTTACACTTCATTTTCAATAGAAAAGTGAGAAATTCCTTTTTTGTGTCTTCTTAATCTAGCAATAACCTTTGAGTAGAGTCTATTTTTGCAAACTGAAATAAAATATTTTTAAAGTGGTGTTTGATTCTTACTGACCTCCCCACCTCAATTTTGAAATTCATATGTTTATTTAATTTTCATAGTAATGCAGTTATCTACCCAAGTCAATAAGAAAGCTGTTCTATTTGGCAGGATATAATTAACCAAACTGATTGCATGATCAATGTCATAGCTATAATGCTGCATTTGTGGACAACTTATTTAACCAGTTGTGTCGAGCTATTAAGAAATAGAGATTGTTGATGCTTCTAAAGCTTTATGGTAAAGCATGTATGGAACTTAACCGCTGTCTTGCAGTCAATAAGAAAATTCACCCCTAATCAGGACATGGACCTTCACAAATTATGAGAGCTTCAGTGAAGGAATTTACCCACATTTATATATACTGCAGATCAAGTTTACTAAGAACTGTTTCATCCACTTGATTTCTTAGCAGCAAGATAGCAAATAATAGAGAATTTGAAAAGTCCAATCTGAAATTCCATATGAAAACTTATGTGTCTAACTTCTTTTCTTTAAAGTCTTTATCGAGCTTGTTATAATATTGTTTCTGTTTCACATTTTAGTATTTTGATTATGATGTATGTGAGGTCTTGGCTCCCTGACCAGGAATTGAACTCACCAACTTACATTGGGAAGTGAAGTCTTAACCACTGCACCAGGCTTAGTGGCTACTCAGGACTTCCCTGGTGGCTCAAAGAATTTGCCTGCAATGCAAGAGACCTGGGTTTGATCCTTGGGTTGAGAAGATCCCCTGGAGGAGGGCATGGCAACTCACTCTAGTACTCTTGCCTGGAGAATTCCACGGACAGAGGAGCCTGGGAAGCTACAGTACATGGGATCGCAAAGAGTCAGACACAACATAAGCGACTAAGCATCAGCAGGAAGCAGTTACTCAATACTGTGCCACTATTGAAGAGTAAGCCAAAGAGACACATCGGGTTTTACAAATCTCACTGACCCATAAAAGTGATCAGACCAAACCACTGAGACTTGACATTTTGCGATTAAACTATTTATGATTACCAAGGGAGAGACTAAAAAGAAAATTTTCAAAGATGTGGAAATTTAGAAAAAAATGATGCAATGTTTTTTTCAATGGAGTGTGGGGCATTTTATAGAATTGAACTGCCTAATATGGTGGCTCGGGCAGTAAAGAATCTGCCTGCAATGCAGGAGACACAGGGGATGCAGATTTGATCCCTGGGTGGGGAAGATCCTCTGGAGAGGAAATGGCAACCACTCCAGTATTCTTGCATGGAGAATCCCATGGACAGAGGAGTCTGGTAGGCTATACAGTTCACTGGGCTGCAGAAGAGTCAGACACAACTGAGTGACTAAACAACAATATGGAAGACAAAAAATTACATAAGATAAAAATTCAGTTATTCAGTCACATAATCTAAATCATGAGAGCTTAATAGACCTATCTGGCTAATGGTTACTGTTCTGGACAGTCCAGTTATATGTGTCTCATTATTGTAGAAGCTTCTATTGGAAGCAGTGGCTCAGAATCCTTTGGTGGATTTTTTGCCTTTATAGGGATTTGTGACTTTGATTGTCTTTTTCGTATGTTTCTGTTTCTATCAATTTAGATATGTTCTAACTCAGGATAATAACTGAGTTACCTTAATAACAGTGTTGCAAGTGGTTCTTTTCCATAGCAATTCAAATAAGTTGTACCTGATGCATCCTCTAGAAAAAATGACATCACACAATTTATTGACCCATATTAAACAATTTTGCATCTACTAGCAAGTTCATTTAAGTGTATCTGAATACCAATGTATATGTCTTGTCTCCAAAATTTCCTTTGGATCTGTTTTAACTCACTAGCTCCTTCTGAAAAATGACAAGTGAAATCTTTAACACAGGTTCATTTTAGAATTTTATGAGAGTCATGAATTTACATTTTTGAAAAATATACTTTGGCATTCTATCTCTCATATTTTGAAGTGATTCATTTTTTTCTTGTACACAATATCTTCAAAGCAAAACAATGAAGAGTGTCATTAACTATTTCAATTTGGACAATGTCGTTCATTAAACATTTCTAAGCAAACTGCAGAGATATAGTTCAATAGTGATTGCTTAGTCAATAAATGCAATGTGTGTTAGAAATAGCTTTCCTTATTGTTCTACTAGGCATTTAGCTTGCTATCCTTAGGAAGAAGATGAAGTTTTTGCAACATACATACTTGTTTCTGTACAGCAAGCCCTAGAGAGACTGTTGCTACCAATTTTATGATCTTGGATTTGGTTAACCAGCCCTCTTATCTTGTTACCATTATATTCCTTTTCCCTGACAGTAATATACTTTGGGCCACAATAGTTTTAAGCATAGCATCATTTTAATATTACCACCTTTAGCTGCATTTTAATTCCCAAAACCTAAGAAGAGTTTGTTGTTGGAAGCCCATTGAAATGGACACAGTTAGCTGCCTGGCCTTGAGGACTAACTGGTGGTAATTAACTCTGGATGCAGAGTGCAAAGCACCTGGAAGTGGTCCCTTGTCTGTCCTCTCACCCTGACCCCAGTACAATGAAAGCACAGTGCCTGAGGTGGCACCAAGTTCAACTTCTCAAGTGTTTTTTTTTTTTTTAATTTTTTTTTCTCAAGAACAGACTGTTGAACTTAAGTGGAGGAACCTGGAACCTGTTATACAGAGTGAAGTAACTCAGAGAAAAACAAATATTGTATATTCATGCATATATATGGAATCTTGGGAAACAATGCAATGAACCTAATTGCAGGGCAGGAATAGAAACACAGATGTAGAGAAGGGATTGTGGACACAGAAGGGGAAGAGAGTGTGCGGTGAACTGAGAGAGGAGCATTGAAATATATACGTTTCCACCTGTAAAACGGATAGCCAGTGGGAACTTGCTGTAAACACAGGGAGCTCAGCTCAGGGCTCTGTGATGACCTAGTTCAGTTCAGTTCAATTCAGTCGCTCAGTCGTGTCCGACTCTTTGCGACTCCATGAATCGCAGCACACCAGGCCTCCCTGTCCATCACCAACTCCCGGAGTGTGATGACCTAAGGGGGTGGGAATGGAAGGCGGGGTAGGAAGGAAGCTCAACAAGGAGGGGATAATTGTATGCATATAACTGATTCACTTTGTTGTACAGTAGAAACTAGCACAACATTGTAAGGCAATTATGCACGAATTAAAAATTTAAAAATTAAAAAAATTAACACCAAAAAAGAACAGACGATTTTTAACATAGGAGTTCTATTTTCTTGTGAGGCAGTAACAAATCTTCAGATATAAGGATACACCAGGACGCAGTGGCAATAGTTATAATGTGCAGCCAGTTTGGGGAGCCCTGCCACATCCTCAGCTGTGATCCCTTCATCCCCTCTTCACTTTGTGCTTCTGACCCATCTCTTTCTCTTCTAGTCCTAGCATGCAGATTTAATGCATGCTAGATCATTTGATACTGTCCCTTTGGTGTGCTGTTTTGTTTTCCTTGTTTCCATCTTTTCTCTTTACTTTCCCTTTAGGTGGTTTTCATTGATTCATTTTCAAGGTAATTGATTCTTTGCTCAGCTGTCGAGTCTAATGATAAATCTGTTAAAGAATTCTTTACCTTTGTTATTTTAAAATTTCTAGCATTTGCAGCTGATTCTTCCATTCAACCTTTTCCATGAGAGCCTCTAAAAATACTAAATTTAATTTCTTTAAATTCCCTGCTGATTGTTCCAACTGTATCACAACTGGCTCTGATGATTTTCTCTTCACCTAAAATGCTGTCTCTTCAAACTATGTGTTTTGCCTTTTTGAAAGCTTCATGCTTCTTTATTGAAAGCAAAAATGTTGCCCTGGATAGCAGACACTAAAGCAAATACTTGTGTGCTTGGAGACAGACACAGCCAATCTGTTAACCAATCTTGACGCTGTCATGGCTGGAGGAAATGGAAGTATAGCTCTTGGGGTATCAGTAACAGGTGTCTGCTGTCCAGCGTGCACTTCTCAGCTGTTTCTTCTTTAATTGTGCTTCCCAGTTATAATTTGGAAAGCCTTTACATGCTCTCAGTGTGAGGAATGGTGGGAATAAGTTTCAGAATTAATTGCTTAAAAGCAGATATCTAGAGATGGTAAAGCTGTCATGAGTCACTGAGGGATGTGGCAGCTATTTAAATACAGTTTAACGAAAAAAAAAATTGCAGAGTTAATGTGTTCCATAAGAGGGCATCTAATGACCTTATACAGATGTCACTTGGAATTACAGAGGCAGGGTTGTCCTGAGTGTGGGTGTAAGGGGCAGTTGTGGTGTGAAGTCATATTGAATCCTCCACTTTTGTGTTTCTGTCTCTCTACCCAGTCTATTGATGACTCAACAAATGGGCCCTGTTTCTGGTTTCTGATTTTATACTTGAAACAGTACACATAGCATTTGTGACAGAGAGCATGTGGGTGCAAGGTGAGAATTTAGAGATCATTGTCCTCTTCAGAAACTGTGAGCATCCTTTGGAGTGGGGAGGTAGTGTTACCCAGCTTGGGGGCTGGGCTGGGTTTGGGGTTTGTAGTTGCTATGGTTACCCTCACTGAACCGAAAGCTTCACATTACTCTATGAATCTGTCTCTCAATTTTTTTTCTTGGCTTTGAATCTTCCCTTTTTGCTGCTCCCCAAAGAGACTCTGTCTCTTGCAGCTCTCTGTGCTGTATTCAGTTTTTTAGTAAACCCACAAGTGACTCTACTGGCACTTGTGAGTTTAGTGGTGGTGAGTAGTGGAGAACGTCATTTTCCGATGTTCTATTAAAGCATTATTTTTGCAGGTAATGTGAACCTGAGTCTTGGGGAAGTGGCCTTCCTAAGTTTTCCTATCTTTCCCCCAGATATAATGCTGGGCCTAGAACATATTCCAGGCTTCCCTGGTGGCTCAGATGGTAAAGAATCTGCCTGCAATGCAGGAGACCCATGTTCGATCCCTGGATCAGGAATATTTCCTGGAGGAGGATTTGGCAACCCACTCCAGCATTCTTGCCTGGAAAATTCCATGGACGGAGGTGCCTTTCAGATTACAGTTCGTGTAGTCTCAAAGAGTCAGACACGACTGACACACACACACACACACACACACACACACAGAGTACATATTCCTACATTCTGTCAGCAATGTAGCCTTTTTATTTTCTCCTAGATCCTCTTCCCTCAGTCACACTGAGTTTCAATCCATGCCCTAATTGATCATGCATTTTTATAATATCATCTTTTGAATAAGAATTGTATGTACAATTGACCCTTGAACAACATCAATTTGAACTGCATGGGCCAATTACACATGGGATTTTTTCAAATAGTAAATATGACAGTACTACATGATCTGGTTGATTGAAGCTAAGGATATGGAATCTAAGATATGAGGAACTCAGCATATGGATGAACTGCATATACAGAGGGCTGACTGTACAGTTATACATGAAGTTCCAGCTGTGCAGCGGAAAGTCCCCCAGGCCCCATGTGGTTTAAGAATCAACTATATACATTTTGTGTGTAATGCAATGATTTACCCTACATATACAAAGTGAAATAATTGCAGTCAGGCTAGTTAAAGAGAATGCATTTTGGTCCATAAGCATTTGTTTAGCATAAATAAATACATAGGTGCACACATACAAACATACTAGAGAGATACATTTAAATTTCATAAGGGTGTTTTTGTAAGTGTGATCCATAATATATTTGGGGACAAATCTATACTAAAAATTATTTGTTACCTATATGAAATTTAAATTTACCTGAGTGTCATGGACCCTCCTTGATGACTCACAGAGGAGAAATAGGGGTTACAGCTTTAGTAGTGACTGACACCTCTCTTGCCGCTGTTGTGGCTTTCTATCCATATGCTAAGGCTACAGGCTTTGCCCATGTAGATTAAAATTAATGCTCAGATTACTAGTCACTGGAAAAGAGGGACTTTATAGAGGTCGCTATTTCCTTCCCTGGTGAGCACCAAGGGAAATGGTTTTCAGCATTAATCCATCTTCCTTCAAGCAACAGGTGGATTTCTTGGATGTCAAGCATGAAAGAGCATGCTTACTTTTATTAGAAACCACCAGATTGTCCTCCGAAGTGGCCACACCATTTTACATTCCCATCAGCAATGAATGAGAGCTCGTCTTGCTTCACATCCTTGCCAGCATTTGCTGATGTCAGTGTTCCAGATGTTTTGCCATTCTAATAGATGTGTGGGCTTCCCAGGTTGCTCAGTGGTAAAGAATCCACCTGCCAATGCAGGAGATACAGATTTGATACCTGGGTCAGGAAGGATTCCCTGGAGGAGGAAATGGCACCCCACTCCAGTATCCTTGCTTGGAAAATTCCATGGTCAAAGGAGTTGGTGGGCTACAATCCATGCGAGGTCTCAAAGAGTCAGACACAACTGAGCACACACACACTATAGATGTGTAGTAGTATCTCGCTCTTGCTGTAATTTGCATTTCCCTGATGACTTGTGATATGGAAACTTTTTTCAATATTATTTGCCATCTGTATACTTTCTCTGGTGAGGTGAGTTTTATGGTTTTTGGATCACTTAAAAAAAATTAACCATTTCAAACACAATTTAAATAGTTTTTTTTCCCCCTTTCCATAGAGTTTAAATAATTGTTTTTATATTTTCAATAACATTTTTTATCAGATATGACTTTGAAATTTTTCTCCTAGCTTGTGACTTCTCTTCTCATTCTCTTTTACAGCATAGATGTTTTTAATTTTAATGATGTCCAGCTTATTATTTATTGCATGATCATGCCTCTGATGCTCTCTCCAAAATGTCACTGCCATATCCAGTCATCTAACTTTTCTTCTGTGTTTCCTAGGTGGAGCTAGTGGTAAAAAATCTGCCTGCCAGTGCAGGAGACAGTAGAGACATAGGTTGGATACCTGGGTAGGGAAGATCCCCTGGAGAAGGAAATGGCAATCCACTACAGTATTCTTCCCTGGAAAATTCCATGGACAGAAGAGCCTGGCAGGTCAGTGTCCATAGGGCCCCAGAGTCTGACACAACTGAGCACAGCTTCTAGTAGTTTTAAGTTTTACATTTAGGTCTGTGTTCTCTCTTGAGTTAATTTTGTGAAGGGAGTAAGATCTATATCTAGATTCATTTTTGGCATGGTGGTGGTTTTGTCTCTAAGTCGTGTCTGACTCTTGTGACCCGATAGACTGCACCCTGCCAGGTTCCTTTGTCCATGGGATTCTCCAGTCAAGAACACCAGAGTGGGTTGCCATTTCCTTCTTCAGGTGATCTTTCCAAGCAGAAATTTAATCTGGGTCTCCTGCCTTTTAGGCAGATTCTTTACCCACTGAGCTACAAGGGAAGATCTTTTGGCATGAAGACACCCAATTATTCCAGGACCATTTGTTGAAGAGACTATCTTTGCTCTATTGTATTGCCTTTGCTCTTTTGTCAAAGATCAATTGACTATGTTTGTGGGAGTTTAATTTCTGGAATCTTTATTCTTTTCCACTGATCTATTTGTTCGTTCTTTTGCCAATACCATACCCTCTTGGATTACTATATCTTTATAATTAACCTTGAAGTTCAATAATAGCCAATCCTTCAACTGTATTATTTAATATCGTGTTGGCCATTTTACATCTTTTGCCTCTCCATATAAATTTTAGAATCAATTTTCCAATCTCCACAAAATAACCGATTGTGATTGTGATTGTATTGTATTGTATCTTTAGGTCAAGTAGGGAAGAACTGACATTTTGACAATGCTCAGTCTTCCTATCCATGTATATGGAACATGTTTCCATTTATTTTGTTCTTCTCTAATTCCATTCTTCAGAGTTTTCTTCATATACATCTTGTACATATCTTTTTTGTGAGCATATATGTTCAGTCTCTCAGCTGTGTCTGACTCTGCAACCTCATGAACTACAGCCCACAATGCCTCTCTGTCCAAAGAATTTTCCAGGCAAGAATACTGGAGGGGGTTACCATTTCCTTCTCCAGGGGATCTTCCCAACCCAGGGATCAAACCCCTGTCTCCTGTGTCACCTGCACTGGCAGATGGGTTCTTCTGAGCTACCTGGGAAGTCCATTTTGTTTGAGTTATATCTAAATATTTCATTTTTAGATGCTAATATAAGTGATATTGTGGTCTTCATTTTAGATTCTACCTGTTCATTGCTGGCTCTTATGCTTTCAAGCCTTTGGCATATTATCTTGATTCTATTTCATAACATTCTATTGTTCATTCCCAACTGCTCATTTGGCATCTCTGACCTCTATACTTTCTAGATTCATTGGATTCATATCAGTCCATACTTCTACACCCAATGGCTTAAAGGTCTTCATTGTTTGCACATAAATTTAAGATTAAATGGATTATCAATATATTTCACAAGACAATAAATACATTTTAACAGTCCGTTTTAAATTTTAAAGGCATATCTACTTTTTGTGTAGAATTGAAGGGCATTGATAATGTTCCCTATTATCTGTAGGGATTTGCCTTTTTTATTTAAGAACAACTATTTCATCTTCTCTAATGATGTGTCAACATTCAGCTCATTCTATCATTATTTTGTGATGTGATTTTTTTAAGATTAAAATAAGCCTTCATCCTTCTGAATGTCCAGAATAGTAACATTATTTCTCTTTGGGTGATAAGTCCCTTCATCAGGAAAACTTTTGAAACATCTCTCAATCAATTTTCATTGTTTTATGTGAAGTTGGAGTTTATGGACTTGTAGGAAAATGATAAAGGGCAAGCATCCTTTCTAAATCAGCAAACTTTATATATTAACATATGTCTTTTTCTGGTCTTATTTTGTTTAATCTTACTTCTTTAAAACATTTTCAAACTTTGCCAACTTTTAATTGAAGATTCAAAATATGCTGAACAAAAGTCTTGCCCTTTATAGTGAAAACCCTAGGGAATATGCCTGTAAGTGGCTATCCTAACAGGAAATATTTCAAGTGTCTTTCACAACTAAATAAATTTTCATGACCCTAGTGATCTTATCTTATAGATTTAGTATCCATTATAAATTAATCTAGTCTCCTCAGTATCTGCTTCTTACCACATTGTTCCACTGCCATTTGAAAAAGTTCATAGAAGGAAAATGGTTCAATAAGATCTAAAACTATTCTTTTGTTGGCCCAGTTGGATTGTTAACTTACAACTGAGCTTTGTTAACTTATTTAACTTCTTTTTCCATTCTGCGTGTATAACAATTGTTTGCAAATGCTTTCATAAATACAAGAGAAGATTAGCATATCAACAGAGTAAAAATAAAAATCACATTATCATATCAATAGATACAGAAAAAAATATTTGACAAAAATGCAGCACTCTTTCAACATAAAAACAATCAACAAAATAGGAATAGAAAAAAACTACTTTAACATGATGCCAAAAATTCAGAAAAATTAAAATTAAAGGCACCAAATCAATAAATAGTATTTAGAAAGAATTTATTTTGCATATTAAAACAGTTCACCAAGAACCTTAAAATTGAGAGACTGACATGAAATTCAAGCGTATAAAGTTATCAATACTTATAAAGTAAAAATGAGGATGCGATATATCCTTTACATTAACTGGTTATCACGATGATGATTTTTATATGGCAGAGGATTTGTTAAAAGTGATTATCTCTTACCATTTTTAGAAAGGTGACCTAAGGTTTTCATGATTGTCAGAAGCATCTACAAGAAATAATCCAACAAATTTTTGGTTACATTCATTAAATAAGCTAGATCTAGTTTGGTTTAATGGTTTCAGTCAGTTCAATATAGTCACTCAGTCGTGTCTGACTCTTTGCGACCCCGTGGATTGAAGCACACCAGGATTCCCTGTCCATCACCAACTCCTGGAGTTTGCTCAAACTCATATCCATTGAGTCAGTGATACCATCCAACTATCTCATCCTCTGTCGTACCCTTCTCCTCCCACTTTCAATCTTTCCCAGCATCAGGGTCTTTTCCTGTGAGTCAGTTCTTCTCATCAGGTGGTCTAAGTACTGGAGCTTCAGCTTCAGCATCAGTCCTTCCAATGAATATTCAGGATTCATTTCCTTTAGGATGGACTGGTTGGATCTCTTTGCAGTCCAAGGGACTCTCAAGAGTCTTCTCCAACACCACAGTTCAAAAGTATCAATTCTTTGGCACTCAGATTTCTTTATAGTCCAACTCTCACATCCATACATGACTAATAAAAAAAAAACAAACATAGCTTTGACTAGATGGACCTTTGTGGGCAAATTAATATCTCTGCTTTTTAATATGCTGTCTAGGTTGGTCATAGCTTATTTTCCAAGGAGCAAGCGTCTTTTAATTTCATGGTTGCAGTCACTACCTGCAGTGATTTTGGAGCCCAAATAAATAAAGTCTGTCACTATTTCCATTGTCTCCCCATTTATTTGTCATGAAGTGATGGGACCAGATGCTATGATCTTAGTTTTCTGAATGTTGAGTTTTAAGCCAATTTTTCAGTCTCTTTCACTTTCATCAAGAGACTCTCTAATTCTTTTTCACTTTCTGCCATAAGGGTGGTGTTATCTGTGTATTTGAGGTTACTGATATTTCATGGCTATTGATATTACACAGATTATATGCTTTTATTTGCTTAGGGAATTCTCAAGCCCAGTCTCCATTTTGTATTTAATTTTTACAGTACAATGACAGTGTATGAAAAATTCACAGCTAACATCATACTCAAGGTAAAAGACTGGAAGCTTGCAATCTAAGATCAGGAAAAAACAAAGGCACGTACTTCTCAACTCCTTTTCAACACAGTACTGAAAGTCCTACCCAGAGTAAGAAGCTAGCTAGCTAGGTAGGTAGGTGATAGATTGTGTTTAGTCACTCAGTCATGTCTGACTCTTTGCAAACCTTGGGACTGTAGCCTGCCAGCCTCCTCTGTCCATGGAATTTTTGAGGCAAGAACACTGGAGTGGATAACCACTCCCCTTTTCAGGGGATCTCCCCAACCCACAGATCAAGCCCGTGTCTCCTATGCCTCCTGCACTGCAGGCAGATTCTTTACCTGCTGAGCCCTCAGGGAAGTGTAGGTAGATAGATTGCTGACATTCAAATTGGAAAAAGAAATGTTTCTCATAGGTGCTAAAAGCTGACACCAAAGAATTGAGCCTTTTGAACTGTGGTGTTGGAGAAGACTCTTGAGAGTCACTTGGATTGCAAGCAGATCCAACTAGTCCATCCTAAAGGAGATCAGTCCTGGGTGTTCATTGGCAGGACTGATGCTGAAACTGAAACTCTAATACTTTGGCCACCTCATGTGAAGAGTTGACTCACTGGAAAAGACCCTGATGCTGGGAGGGGCCAGGAGGAGAAGGGGACGACAGAAGATGAGATGGCTGGATGGCGTCACCACCTCGATGGACATGGTAGTGAGTGAACTCTGGGAGTTGGTGATGGCCAGGGAGGCCTGGCGTGCTGCGATTCATGGGGTCGCAAAGAGTCGGACACGACTGAGTAACTGAACTAACATACACAATTGTGAAAGACAATATGCATTCCTTCTGAGATCCAGAGCCAGAGACCGCTATCTACTGTGTCCACTTTTACTCAACATTGCACTGGAGGCTTTAGTCTGGGCAACCAGATAAGAAAAGGAAATAAGTCATTAACTTGAAGAGAAAGTAAAATTGTTTCTGTCCTCAACATAATTTATATGGAAAATTCTCACAGTATACACTGGAAAAATAATTAGAATAGACAAATTCAGCAAGGTTGCAGGGTACAAGATCAATATACAAAAATCAGTTGTATTTCTAGATACTTTCAATGAAAAAATCAGTAAATGAAATTAAGAAAGCAATCCCATTTCTAATATCATTATGAAAGTGTAGCCTGAGGTCTTGTGTGGCTAATTCCTCTTTTGAGATATTTCTGAACTAACATTTTACCCTAATCCTGCATACTACATTAGTCTTCTAGGCTAAACTGCTTTTGGTGCTGAACTTTTGTTTATATTACAAAGCCACAGTCATCAAGACAGTATGGTACTGGCACAAAGACAGACATATAGATCAATGGAGCAAAATAGAAAGCCCAGAGATAAATCCACACACATATGGACACCTTATCTTTGACAAAGGAGGCAAGAATATACAATGGAGTAAAGACAATCTCTTTAACAAGTGGTGCTGGGAAAACTGGTCAACCACTTGTAAAAGAATGAAACTAGATCACTTTCTAACACTGCACACAAAGATAAACTCAAAATGGATTAAAGATCTAAATGTAAGACCAGAAACTGTAAAACTCCTAGAGGAGAACATAGGCAAAACACTCTCCAACATAAACCACAGCAGGATCCTCTATGATCCACCTCCCAGAATTCTGGAAATAAAAGCAAAAATAAACAAGTGGGACCTAATTAAAATTAAAAGCTTTTGCACAACAAAGGAAAATATAAGCAAAGTGAAAAGACAGCCTTCTGAATGGGAGAAAATAATAGCAAATGAAGCAACTGACAAACAACTAATCTCAAAAATATACAAGCAACTCCTGCAGCTCAATTCCAGAAAAATAAACGACCAATCAAAAAATGGGCCAAAGAACTAAATAGACATTTCTCCAAAGAAGACATATGGATGGCTAACAAACACATGAAAAGATGCTCAACGTCACTCATTATTAGAGAAATGCAAATCAAAACCACAATGAGGTACCACTTCACACCAGTCAGAATGTCTGTGATCCAAAAATCTGCAAGCAATAAATGCTGGAGAGGGTGTGGAGAGACGGGAACCCTCCTACACTGTTGGTGGGAATGCAAACTAGTACAGCCACTATGGAGAACAGTGTGGAGATTCCTTAAAAAATTGCAAATAGAACTGCCTTATGACCCAGCAATCCCACTGCTGGGCATACACACTGAGGAAACCAGAATTGAAAGAGACACATGTACCCCAATGTTCATCGCAGCACTGTTTATACTAGCCAGGACATGGAAACAACATAGATGTCCATCAGCAGATGAATGGATAAGAAAGCTGTGGTACATATACACAATGGAGTATTACTCAGCTGTTAAAAAGAACACATTTGAATCAGTTCTGATGAGATGGATGAAACTGGAGCCGATTATACAGAGTGAAGTAAGCCAGAAAGAAAAACACCAATACCGTATACTAACACATATATATGGAATTTAGAAAGATGGCAATGATGACCCTGTATGCAGGACAGCAAAAAAGACACAGATGTGTATGGCGGACTTTTGGACTCAGAGGGAGAGGGAGAGGGTGAGATGATTTGGGAGAATGGCATTGAAACATGTATAATATCATGTAAGAATTGAATCGCCAGTCTATGTCCGATGCAGGATATGGCATGCTTGGGGCGGTACACCGGGATGACCCAGAAAGATGTTGTGGGGAGGGGGGTGGGAGGGGGGTTCATGTTTGGGAACGCATGTACATCCGTGGTGGATTCATATCAATGTATGGCAAAACCAATACAGAATTGTAAAGTAGAATAAAAAATAAATAAATAAAAAAGAAAAGAAACACAAAACCCAGAAGATGAACAGAAAACACCTTTAAAATGTTGAAAGAAAAAAAAAAATGTTAACCTAGAAACTTTTCAAATATGAAGCCAAAATGAAGTTTGTTTTTCTGAGAAAGAAAAACAAAATTTATCACTAGCAATACATAATATGAGAAAAGTGAAAAGAAGTTTTTTAGACAGAAAGAAAAGGATATCAGGAGGCTACTTGGATCAACACAGAGGAATGTAGAGTGACAGAAATAATATTTAAAATTTTTCCTAATTTTAAACTTGTTCTAAAGATAACTGCTTAAAAATAAAATCAGTATATTGTATGTTTTAAAAAAAAAATTTTCTTGCACATATTCTAAACTCTGCTGCCTGGAACATGCTATCTGATCCTTTTACCCCAATGCTTATACTAATTTCTACACAACATTTTTTTCCCCCTTAAAGTATTACCTAATATCTCAGTTTTGGTTGTCTTTTTCTCCATTTCTTCAATGTTTACTTCCTAATATTTTAATTATGTTTTCTTTGCAATGTCCTACTTGACAGTATATTTCACGAAGTTTTAAACCCTATATAATGTTCAACATTGAATCTTTCCTGCCTAATTCATTGTCTGGCATAGAGCAAGCATGGGGGAATCCTTCTAAAATCAACTACTGTGATACTGTATGACTGTATGCAAAGCTGTGCAATTATAATGTCTAACTCATTTACTGAGTCTTCTGCTTTTCTAGAACACTGTGAGTTCTCTCTATGTAATAATCATTTTGTTCTCTGGATCTAGGCCTGCTGAAGCAGGTTCAATATATATTTGGCAAATACACTAATGAACAGATGAATGCCTTTGGCAGGATTGATGTTGCATAGCTCATGGGTTAAAATTTCCATAGATGAAAGATAAATTCTGACTCCATAAGTTAGCAATTGTGTCACTTTAGCACTTTAGAGGGATTGTTTTCTTCATAACTTAGTCACCATAAAATAAGTATACAGTGTGGAGTGAATTATTATTATGATAAAATGAGGTAGTACATGTAGTGTTTAAGACAGTGCTTGGTGCCTAATTAGTGCTCTATAATTGTGAAATTTCATTAGGGAAATAAAGTATTTTAAAAACATTAAGACTAAAGGAAGAAGGAAACAACAAATTTTTAATAAAAGGAAAAAATGTTCTTAAACCATGCACAGAAACAATATTTGATTACTTGTGAATCTTTGCTAATAAGTTTGTATGATACTTGACTAATTAGATTTTCCCTACACAGGCTGAATTTCCTATTAAAATAGAAAACAATCTCAAAAAAAGCAAGTTCAGTTTAAGAACTATGTATCTCACTATTAAAGGGCAAATCAAATTGAAAATTAAATTATTTCTTAATTCAATGTATTATTCTCATAATACATAAACTGTCAAATATGACTGAAAGCATCCTCAACAAGATCTGCAAATGAGGATGTCTACTGGTTTGTGGTGGGATTTATTTATTTATTTTAGAAAGAAAGGTATAAATTTAAATTACAATGAGCTAAGAAAAATCTATGACAATTTGGAGAAAATCAACTCAATATTGTCCATTAATGAATTGAAAATAGTTTAGAATGAGACCAATTGACAAAGACATATTTTACCAATTAGTAAGTACATTACAGGTAGAAATGATTATTCAGCACAGTTTTGAGTATGGCCGGAAGCAAATGTTAGAATCATAGTTTAATACAGAGCAATGTGTGATGTATATTGTGAACACATATAATTGGCCTTGATTGTAATCATCCCTCTACATCTGATCTCATTTAAAAATTTTCCTAACGAGTATATGGGGGAGTTAGAAAAATTAAAAATGAAAAACAGTCTATTTTAAAATCAATTTGTGTAATTTGTTGTCCTCAAATTAATGCTTTATCATTTTTATTATTAGGACCCTTTTCAGCTCTCAAATCAGAGGATTTATTGTTATAAGGCATTCATGGATACCATAGGTTTAGAAATTTGGTGATTTATAAATAATGTTATGTAGATGGTTTGTCCAGCTGTCACAGTTCAAGTGCAGTACACGTACTTTTAGAAGGCACTATGTTACAGAAGGATGCAAAATTTGGAGGTAGAAATGCTATAGATTAAATGAAGCACTTGGCATTTCTAGGAGCAAGATTGTGTGAATTTATCATTTTTATAGTCTCAATTTTTCTTATATAAATTTGGCATTATATGTTTACTTCATTTTTCTGGTGGTAAGATTTAAATAGCCAAACACACACACACACACACACTGACATAGATATGTCAGTTAACTTAGAATTGTTCTCTGTCACAAAACACTGAATATAAAAAGCCGTTGTAGTGACTACTAACTCTTACCTGGTGGCTCAGAGGTAAAGAACCTGCCTGCCAATGCAGGAGACATAGGTTCAATCCCTGTGTCCGGAAGATTCCCTGGAGAAGGAAATGGCAACCCACGCGGCTATTCTTACCTGAGAAATCACATGCACAGAGGAGCCAGGTGGGCTACATTCCATGGCGTAGCAAAAAGTCAGACATGACAAGCTATAGAGAATGCAGTTAGATACGATTGACTTAATGGTACAGGAATAAGGCCTTTCTATGAACTCTGAGTAACTTAAGTTGAAGTGAAGAAGTGAAGTCGCTCAGTCATGTCCAACTCTGCGACTCCATGGACTGTAGTCCACCAGGCTCCTTGGTCCATGGAATTTTCCAGGCATGAATACTGGAGTGGGTTGCCAATAGGTTGGTACCCAGCAAAACTTAAGGAAAAGTGTTTCTAATAATCTGAAAAGCCTTATAAACAGCATGAGGTTAGGCTTTCTCTTTTATCAAGACTTGTCAGTTTGTATTTTTAAACATTTTTCAGACTGTTTATACTTAATATAAATATTGATATGTTTAGATTAATGTCAGACATTTTGTTCTCGATGTTATATTTTTTCCTACCTGTCTTTTATTTCTTTTCCATTCCTGCTTTGTTTTGGGTTCCTTGAGTATTTATTTTCACTATTACATGTTATTCCTCGTATTGAATTTTTAGATATTTTTCTTTGTATTAAATGCTAGTGGTTGCTCTAAACAAGCTTATGATATGCATCTTTAATTTATAACATATCCTGCCAAACAGTAAACAACTTTGCAAACATTAAAAGAAACATGCCCACTGTAAAGTTAAAATCACATAGGGTTTAGAAGTAACAGTGCGGAAAAGATGGAGGCAGAAATGACAACCTACTCCAGTATTTGTGCTTGAAAAATCCCATGGAGAGAGGAGCCTGGTGGGCTACAGTTCATAGGGTCTCAAAAAGTCAGACATGACTGAGCAGCTAAACACACGGCATGCCCCGGTGGGAAAGATGCATCCTGTGTTTGTTTTTCGTAGTTCTATGAATCCAGTTTCTACTAATTCCGATGTGTGAGGTGTGTAACTGTTCCTGCCGCTTCTGAGTCTCTTGACAATGAGTCATATTTTCCTGCTTCTTTTTATGTTTCTCAGTTTTAGAATGAGATTTTTAGACGTGGGTTATAAAAGCAGAGGAGAGTTTGAAGTAAATATTTTTTACCCTCTGCCAGGATGCTACCAGAGGGATCAGAGGCAATCGTTTCTCTCTGAGCTAGGTCTGGGCTGTATTATACCTAAAATTATAACCAGATTACACCTGGCTTCAAATATTTTGAAGGCAACATTAGGACTTCTTAATCAATAGAGAGCTAGCAAATCTCAAAAGTTCTCTTTCTGCTTTACAGTGTATCACCAGTTGCCAAATAGCTCTTCAACTCTCAGCTTTACAACCACATACAACTTTGTCTTCCCCTTATTGTCCTGTTTCTGGCCTTTAGCAGGATTCTATTTGGCAGGAACACTGTCCATTCACTTAGAAATGTGAAACTGCATGAAACAAAAAATCAGCTGGCTTTTTAAATCCCACTTGTGGAGGTTTCATTACCTCACCCATCGTTCCTCCAGCAATGAAATCAGCCCTGATGTTCTTTTGTACTACGAAGAGCTCATTTATTTTGAGAATAGGGAGTACTTTAATACAGTATCAGGATATGCAAGAGAAAAATTCTTCCTTATTTAAAAAAATTGTTTTACATTACATTTCTAGATCAAATGATGTCAATGTGGATTATTGATTGAAATAGTTCTTTAAATATGGAATAAATCTGAAAGAATCAAAACAAATCAACACTGGGTTCAAAGCTGACAGCAAAGCACTGCTTTTTGAGTATTCTGTGTTTACATGTAAATATGTGTGTGTCTATTTGTATAGCAATTTATCATTAAAACATCATAGTTGAAGCATTATTGTTAATAATGTTGACATTTTATAGAGTATGATAAATATAGTTATTAAAAAAATCCATTCATATCCACAATGCAGAATGAATGTATATAATCAATTTGGTTTATGTAAGTTTTATTGATATATATGCTCAAATCCACTTCAGATCACGTAAGCCCTGTCTGACTCTAGTGTGAAAACTTTCAGAGTTACTTAAATGTCACCTTAAAAGCAAGAAAAATCTGGTAACTGTCATGTGAATGGCGTCACCATGGAAATGTTAGCTTTTTTTGTTATTCAGTAGAACTGTCTAAATCGTGGCCTAGCAACTTGTGAATAACAGATTTTAGAGTGACAAAAACACCTGCTTCTTTAAATATCTCAAAAGCTAGGTTTTCTTTGCTATGGTAGCAGTAGCAAATAATAAAATATACAATAAAGTATGCTAGAAGTGGCTTTGCATTCAGAGTAATTGTAGAAGAGTGTGTCTATATTACAATTAGAACTCAGATTTCCCAGGCACTGTTACTGATGGTGGGTTCTAAACTAAAATGATTGGATAACATATTTATAATAATAAAAGCCTTGCATCCAGTTTTCAGTCTTTAAATGAGAATGACCCATACGCTTTAAATTCAGTGCCACAATTTGCTGACTTGAATTACTTAATAATAGCTGTCAAGAAATTCAACCAATCAAAAACTATTTTAGGCTAACAAACACATGAAAAGATGCTCAACATCACTCATTATCAGAGAAATGCAAATCAAAACCACAATGAGGTGCCATTTCACGTCAGTCAGAACGGCTGTGATCCAAAAGTCTACAAGCAATAAATGCTGGAGAGGGTACGGAGAAAAGGGAACCCTCTTATACTGTTGGTGGGAATGCAAACTAGTACAGCCACTATGGAGAACAGTGTGGAGATTCCTTAAAACACTGGAAATGGAACTGCCTTATGACCCAGCAATCCCACTGCTGGGCATACACACTGAGGAAACCAGAATAGAAAGAGACACATGTACCCCAATGTTCATTGCAGCACTGCTTATAATAGCCAGGACATGAAAGCAACCCAGATATCCATCAGCAGATGAATGGATAAGAAAGCTTTGGTACATACACACAATGGAGTATTACTCAGCCATTAAAAAGAATACATTTGAATCAGTTCTAACGAGGTGGATGAAACTGGAGCCTATTATACAGAGTGAAGTAAGCCAGAAAGAAAAACACCAATACACTATATTAACGTATATATACGGAATTTAGAAAGATGGTAATGATAACCCTATATGCAAGACAGCAAAAGATACACAGATGTATAGAAGTCTTTTGGACTCTGTGGGAGAGGGGGAGGGTGGGGTGATTTGGGAGAATGGCATTGAAACATGTATAATATCATATGTGAAATGAATTGCCAGTCCAAGTTTGATGCAGGATACAGGATACTTGGGCCTGGTGCCTTGGGATGAGCTCAGGATGGGGAACACATGTACACCTGTGGTGGATTCATGTTGATGTATGGCAATATCAATACAATATTTTAAAGTAATTAGCCTCCAATTAAAATAAGTAAATTTAAATTAAAAAAAAAAAACTATTTTAGGGCTTCCCTGGTGGTCCAGTGGTTAGGAATCTGCCTTGCAATGCAGGGGACACCAGTTTGATCCCTGGTCCAAGACGATCTCACATGCCATTGAGCAACTAAGCCCTCGAACCACAACTACCAAGCCCGTGTGCCTAGGGCCTGGGCCCCTCAACAAGAGAGGCCACCACAATGAAGACCAGCCTCTGCTCACCACAATAGAGAAAACCAACGTGGAGCAACAAAAACCCGCACAGCCAAAAAATGAAATTAATAAAGGAAAATTAGATAAATAAAAATAAAAATCTTAAAAAAACTATTCTATATTGTAAAAAATATCCTAAGTTGTAAAGAACATCTCAATCTCTCAAAGGACAACTCATCATATTGTATATATTATGTGAGACATACTGGAATTTGTTTACTCAGTCTCTATATTTTACAAAATAAAAACTATATTTTATCAACTTCCTTACTGGTAAGGTTTTAGATGTAAATTATTGTCCACCAATTGGATGCATTTACAGGGATTCAGATACCACTTCAATGGCAGAAACCAAAGAGGAACTAAAAAGCCTCTTGATGAGGCTGAAAGAGGAGTGGAAAAGCTGGCTTAACACCCAACATTCAAAAATAAAAATTATGGCAACTTGTTCCATCACCTCTTGGCAAATAGATGGGGAAAAAGTGGAAACAATGACAGATTTTAGATTTTTTGGCTCCAGAATCACTGTGGATGTTCACAGCAGCCATGGGGGGGTGGGGGGGAAACTTGCTCCTTGGAAGAAAAACTATGACAAAACTAGAGAGAGTATTAAAAAGCAGAGATATCACTTTGATGACAAAGGTCCATATAGTCAAAGCTATGGTGTTCCAGTAGTTATGTAGTAGTTATGTATGGATAGGAGAGTTGGACCATAAAGGAGGCTGAGCACCAAAGAATTGACACTTTTGAATTGTGGTAAGTGAGTAGACTGTTGGGAATCCCTTGGACAACAAGGAAATCAAGCCAGTCAATCCTAAGGAAAATCAGCCCTCAATATTCATTGGCAGGACTGGTGATGAAGCTGAGGCTCTCCATCCTTTGGTCACCTGATGTGAAGAGCTGACACATTGGAAAAGACCCTGATGCTGCAGAAGACTGAGGGAAGAGGAGACAGGTGGGAAGACAGAAGATGAGATGGTTGCATGACATCACCGACTCAATGGACATGAGTTTGAGCAAACTTTGGGAGATAGTGAAGGACAGGGCAGCCTGGTGTGTTACAGTTCATGGGGTCATAAAGAGTCAAACATAACATAGTTACTGAACAATAACAATAGAGATTCAGAAGGCAGAACTGAAGACAGGAGATGATCATTCTGGAACCGTTGTCAGTGGCTGTGGTCTACCATGGTCATGGATTCCCATCAACAGTTTCATTTTGATTGAGGTTCATCTTCTGGATTTGATAAAACATTGACTATAGAGATAGCCACTGTGTATAATTCATGAAGGTCAAGATTGTAGCTTTGGATATACCTTCTCCAGCCTGTTAGTGTTCAGAGGCGACACTGGTGTGAGATCTGAATGATAGCTCCTTGTAGATCTGGGAATTATTCTCAGGTACATGGACTAAAACGTGACTTGTCAACTTTTGACATTTTTGGTAAGCTCCATACTCTCTGTATTAAATTTATTTCTGACTGAATCACCTAGCAGAATCTTTATTTTGTCTATTCAACTCAGGTTAACGGTAGTCATCTGCAAAGTGTTCATTTAAATCTCTCTTAGTGAAAATGCAAAATGTAAAAATAAACTCTCCTTAACAGTGTATAGATTGACAATAGCATTAATATAGAATATTAATGTGTTTTTTCTTGGAAATGTTTTTTTTAATTTAAAATTTTCTGTAAGCATAAATTTTCATAGCCTTTGTTTCCTCGTGTAAATGTTTAAAAATGCAGATGCAAGCGTTTTTTATATGCTTACCACCAGGAATAAATCTTTGTAGTTGAAAAAGAGGTAGATAATCTTTTGAATTTCACTTACAGTGTCTTCGGAGAGAAAACTACATGAGAAATGTATATTAACCATCTCTCATACACAGGGGAAAACATTCAAAATGCTAATTCTAAATATCTGTTTAGTCATTTGATATTGATCTTTTTTGTCAAAGAGTAACTCTGTACAACTTTATTCATTTCTAAATAAGCATGGAATTCTCAAGGCCAGAATACTGGACTGGGTACCCTATCCATTCTCCATTCGATCTTCGCAACTCAGCAGTTGAACCAGAGTCTCCTGCCTTGCTGGTGGATTCTTTACCAGCTGAGCTACTAGGGAAGCCCAAATAAGTATAATCTAAATAGTAATTGATTTTGAAAGTTATATTTAAGAAAGATGCGAACTTTAAAAGAAAAAGCATCTAAATAACTTCTGTCCATTAGAATATTATTTTTAAATCACAAATGTGAACTCAATCTCTAGTATTATCCTACACATGAATCTCCATACTGTAAGTTTTTGTTCTTGTTTCATTACTAAGTTGTGTCTGACTCTTTTTGACCCCATGGGTTGTAGCCTCCTGGGCTCCTCTGTGGATAGGATTTCCAAGGCAAGAACACTGAAGTGTGATTATTTCCTTTTCCAGGGGCTCTTTCTGACCCAGGGATCAAACAGGTGTCTCTGGTACTGCCAGTGGGCTTCTTTGCCGCTGAGATACCAGGGAAACCCATTCATGTTTTACTCTTGTTCATATGTTAAGTATCCTAGAAATAACTATTAAAGATCATTTAGTCCTTAAGGCTTTCCTTAACGAAGAGTACAATGATAACATTCAAAATTTTGCTGCAATATAGTCCTTTATACCTATTTTATTTCTTGGCTAAGACAAGAACTTTTTAGATATAACAAAAGCATAATTCATAAAAAACACTGCCTTATGACCCAGCAATCCCACTGCTGGGCATACACACTGAGGAAACCAGAATTGAAAGAGACACATGTACCCCAATGTTCATCGCAGCACTGTTTATAATAGCCAGGACATGGAAACAACCTAGATGTCCATCAGCAGATGAATGGATAAGAAAGCTGTGGTACATATACACAATGGAGTATTACTCAGCCGTTAAAAAGAATACATTTGAATCAGTTCTGATGAGATGGATGAAACTGGAGCCGATTATACAGAGTGAAGTAAGCCGGAAAGAAAAACACCAATACCGTATACTAACACATATATATGGAATTTAGAAAGATGGCAATGATGACCCTGTATGCAGGACAGCAAAAAAGACACAGATGTGTATGGCGGACTTTTGGACTCAGAGGGAGAGGGAGAGGGTGAGATGATTTGGGAGAATGGCATTGAAACATGTATAATATCATGTAAGAATCGAATCGCCAGTCTATGTCCGATGCAGGATACGGCATACTTGGGGCTGGTACACGGGGATGACCTATGGTGATGGTCTCTTGGTGGGGGTGGGGGGTGTTCATGTTTGGGAACGCATGTACACCCGTGGTGGATTCATATCAATGTATGGCAAAACCAATACAGAATTGTAAAGTAAAATAAAAAATAAAGAAAGAAAGAAAGAAAAAAAACACATTAGAAACTGGAATTTTCAAAAGTAAAAAGTCTTGCTTATGGTGATGGTCTCTTGGTGTATATATGTGTGTGTCCAAACATATCCAGTTTTACACATTAAATGTGTGCAGCTTATTACATGTCAGTTACACCTCATTAAGTGAATTGAAAATGCTATACAAACAAAATTAAGTAGATCTCATATGTTCAAAGGACAGGAATATTAGTAATAAATGCTAAGATTGATCTAAGCTTAGATAAGAGATATAAATGTAGAGTGGACAAAAAAAAAAAAAAAAGGAGTAAAGATAACATGCAAAAACGGTAAAGGAAGTTGCCGGAGAGCAGACATGGATGGCGTTGCCATGCTGGACTTTGTGTTTCTAATTAGGCCAACATTCTTTTTGATTGACCATGCCTCTGTGGTAACATAAGGTTCATATTAATATTTTCACTCAGTCCTGCTTCAGGAAAAACAGATTTTTAGTTACTCCCCAAAATTCATTTGATTAATCAAATATTTATTGAATGTTCCTATTGCCAAGCAATACATGGCATAAACATTATAAAGTATGACAGACATGTTTCCTTTCCTCTTATCATTTGGGGGTCACTGTTGAACAGAGAATGAAATGTAAGATATTAGTATCTAAAAATGAGGCTGCAGGAACATGTTTTTAAGTGACTTGAGAGTTTCTTTTAATATCTAGCATTTTATACACTATAATTAATAACATTCAGAGGCACATGCATCCATATGCAACAGAAGCAGAGAATTTAAGACTTGTGTTATCCTCTTGAATCTGTATGGACAGAGATTGCAATTTACAAGGTACATTTCTATCATAAGCAAAAGCGTGTTGCCGAGTAGAAAAATCCTTTGTTTTCAAGTGCATTGATGCTGTGCTTCAAGCTTTTCTGTAATTGCATGATTTCATGGTTTTTTTTCACGGGTGTGACTGAATCTTTCCAAAGTAATGCTTAATAGAAAGTTGAAACGCTGCAGCCTAGCAATAAGACATTTTACTGGTAATTACCAGAATGAGTCACCATTCCGGATGGTGAGTAGCATTGATTTTTAGTCCCTTAAAGGATTTATTTATGTTTTTCCTTTCAACTTATCTGAAAGCCTTCAATAAAGGAATGGTGCTGACTGAGTATTTAATCATAAACCTTTAAGGCAATGACATATGGGAAAATTGATCCCCTTGCCTTTCTTTCAAAATATATTTGAAAAATGTGAGGCTGGAGACAAATAAACTTGTAATCTCTTTTTAAAACTGTATCAAGATGTCAACAAAATTTTAGGGTAAAAATGCTTTATAACTTAAAACTATAGATAGGTATACAGCTAGATTCAGAGTCAAAATTAAGAATGGACTATATGCAACAATTTTAATGTTATTAATGTTTTCTTTACATTTTATAAGTACTTTCAAGTAAAGGATCCATCCAGGAAACACATTCCACAGAATCAAAATAGGCATCCTGCACTAAATTGTCTCTATTTTTTCCCCCTAAACTGTGTCTACATATAGTCTAAATAGTCTTTATAAGGAAAAAAAAAAAAATCCTAACAGAGAGGTGAGGAAGCCTCCAGCTCTCAAATCTTGCGGACATCGTGAAAACATAGACTTAACTACTTTTTTCTAGCTAGTATATTGAAGATTACATTTAAATTTTTACATAAACAACTTGAATTTTTGTTGTTTTGGTCTTTACTCAAAGCAGCATTTTATTCAGTTTATCACGTGTGTGTGGGGGTGTGTGTGTTTGTGTGTGTGTGTGTTTTCTTGGCATATACATCACTTAGGTAATCAATGAATGCTAACGTGCTTATCCTTTAACGTCTCCTTAGTATAGCTCCTGGAAGAAAGCTCTTCATTTGAACAACAAACATATTGCAAACCCTAGAAGCCAGGCATTATGTTAGCTGCTGGAATATTGACAAATATTGACAAAAAAGACAAAGTCTCTCTTCCAAAGAAAGTTGCTGGAAGTGTTTTGTGATGATAAAAGACAATGACCTCACACCGATTTTCTTCAATAATTCTTTCCTATTTATTTGTGGACCAGTATTTGTAACTCCATGGAAGAAATAAACAGTACAGATACAATCTCATTTGTGTAATTAAATATACAAATGATTCACTACTCATGACACACTTTCCACTTGATAGTATTGATAAGTATCTTCTCTGTTTCTTAGCTCTGAGATCTTGTTTATTTACATAACTTAAACTTTCTGTCCTCAATTCCCTTTTTTTGAGAAATAAGGATAATAATACAACCCATATTCAAGGGTAGTTATGAAGATTAAGTAAGATAATTAATTTAAAGTACTTAAAATAAAGCTTGATGCTTACATTACTACATGTCAGATTTTTAATGTTATCAAATATTAAGTAAAGTATCAATTTTAATGTTGATAATTCAGATTATACAAAACAATATCAGTAATGGCATTCTGAATTTTTAAAATATAAACAAACCCCAAAAAACATTTTAAATACTCAAATTCTTGTTTTATAGATTTGCTTCCTTTGTGACATAACTCCATATTACTCTAACAATCAAAGCACACTTCTGAAATCTTGTAACACTAACCACCATAAAATTCAGCTTTTAATTATATGATAATTTTTATTGTCGCCAGGTGAAAAGTGTTAATATCTCAGTGGTACCTGACTGTAGCCTGCCCGGCTCCTCTGTCCATGGAATTTTCCAGGCAAGAATATTGGAGTGGGTTGCCATTCCCTTCTCTAGGGCATATTCCCAATCCTGGGATTGAACCCCGGTCTCCTGCACTGCAGGCAAATTCTTTACCCTCTGAGTCACAAAGGGTCGCCATAGCTTTTTTCTACATCCTATTATTTCATTATGTGCCAGTTCTTTTCAGTTGGATTCAATGTTAATTCAAAGCAAGCAATGATATTCTTTTTTATCTTTGTAATACAAATATATTTACTAACTAGTTAAACATTTCTAGATTTTACTTTAATTAATAATTTAACTATGAATATTGCTTGAAAGATACTATATATTATGATAAAAAGAAGAGTGTTTTATGAGAGATATTTATCTTTGTTTCTTTTAAAAGCAAATAAAAAATAATGTTGATCTAATGTATCAGTTATTTTGTTTTTATACTGACTTCCAAGAGAGTTTCTATTTCTATCTTTTGTATATAAAGAACTTGAGGTTATAGAGGTAAAGCATTTTGCTAGTATGGCACAGCAGACTGTCTAGGAATATAGAGGTAAAGAAGATTTGGCTAACTTCAAAGCCTAAATGTCAATTAAAAGATGTGTATTTGATTTTATTGATTTTTTATACATCTCCATTATCTTGAAACTTTCTTTTTTAAGAGATATTCTAGGATAAAATACTAATAAATATATTCAAATTTTAGAAAATAGCAATAAAATATGTATACAATGTTTCTGCTTTTTAATAGAATAGCCCTTCTGTACTCTTGCTGAAGACAAATAGTTATGCTAAGTACCTTATAATTTTGCCAAGAAAAGACTGATCTAAGCAAACAACCAAACAAATTTGTCTGAAATTCCATTAGCAAACGGCTTTGAACAACATGAACTCAGTCAAGCTTATAATTTAATTTTTCCCACACATCTTTATTAAGTTCTATTTCTGATCAGAGGGTCATATCTTCATCATATGGCTTAAAATTAACTGTGAAACCAAGCTCACGGACCCAAATTTAAATAGGAAATATAAAGGAAACTCAAGGAAAAGAAATTCAATAAGTTGAAGAATAAAGTTTATTTTCATGTGCGGAATCTTAAGCTATTTTCTTCCAGAGGTACTGTTGATAGAATATTGGTCTTTCAACAGAGGTGTTTGTAATGAAATAATGCAGCCACAACTGGGGTAACTTCCTATAATTTTTATTTTCTGTGATGTAAATGTGAGATGTTTTTTGGAGCTCAATATATGTAAGTATAAGTCAGCAATATTGTTTCACATATCTCAATATAGCATGTAGAACATACCATACTTACCATATCATACCATGCCATACCATATCTAGCACAATATCTATAGTACGTATCAAAATGTGAGTACCTAGGTAACAGTTGAAATCATGTACTATTTAAACTGAAACCTCAAATTCTTAAATTATGTTTACATTGATGATCTCTCTATGTACTGTATTCAGTTCAGTTCAGTTCAGTGGCTCAGTCGCGTCCGACTCTTTGTGACCCCATGAATCGCAGCACGCCAGGCCTCCCTGTCCATCACCAACTCCCGGAGTTCACTCAGATTCACGTCCATCGAGTCAGTGATGCCATCCAGCCATCTCATCCTCTGTCATCCTCTTCTCCTCCTGCCCCCAATCCCTCCCAGCATCAGAGTCTTTTCCAATGAGTCAACTCTTCGCACGAGGTGGCCGAAGTACTGGAGTTTCAGCTTTAGCATCATTCCTTCCAAAGAAATCCCAGGGTTGATCTCCTTCAGAATGGACTGGTTGGATCTCCTTGCAGTCCAAGGGACTCTCAAGAGTCTTCTCCAACACCACAGTTCAAAAGCATCAATTCTTCGGTGCTCAGCCTTCTTCACAGTCCAACTCTCACATCTATACATGACTACTGGAAAAACCATAGCCTTGACAAGACAGAACTTAGTTGGAAAAGTAATGTCTCTGCTTTTGAATATGCTATCTAGGTTGGTCATAACTTTCCTTCCAAGGAGTAAGTGTCTTTCAATTTCATGGCTGTAGTCACCATCTGCAGTGATTTTGGAGCCCCCCAAAATAAAGTCTGACACTGTTTCCACTGTTTCCCCATCTATTTCCCATGAAGTGATGGGACCGGATGCCATGATCTTAGTTTTCTGAATGTTGAGCTTTAAGCCAACTTTTTCACTCTCCTCTTTCACTTTCATCAAGAGGCTTTTTAGTTCCTCTTCACTTTCTGCCATAAGGGTGGTGTCATCTGCATATCTGAGGTTATTGATATTTCTCCTGGCAATCTGGATTCCAGCTTGTGCTTCTTCCAGCCCAGCGTTTCTCATGATGTACTCTGCATAGAAGTTAAATAAGCAGGGGGACAATATACAGCCTTGGTGTACTCCTTTTCCTATTTGGAACCAGTCTGTTCCGTGTCCAGTTCTAACTGTTGCTTCCTGACCTGCATACAGATTTCTCAAGAGGCAGGTCAGGTGGTCTGGTATTCCCATCTCTTTCAGAATTTTCCACAATTTCTTGTGATCCACACAGTCAAAGGCTTTGGCATAGTCAATAATGATTCAGGATTATGCCTCTATCATCACATGTATTTCCATGAATGCTGTTAGACCTTTCTTTCAATATACGGGCTTTTATTTGCCCAGTATCCCATTTTGCTACTGCATACAAGCCCATTTTCCATCCCAAATGGCTGTGTTGGGTCTGTCAGTCTCACTATTCTGTCTTCCCCTTTGTTGTATCGAGTGTAAATGAACCAGGAGTAGGGAACCATGATTTGTACAGCCTACAGTGGTTGAACTCAGGCATTTGTTGACAGCAAGGTCAATCAGAAACTTCCCTAATATTGAAATGTGTCTACTAGGAAAGAGTAATTTTCCCTCTTGGGGAGAGCTGAACTGAGAATAATGTCATTCTGGTATTGTCAGTTGTCTTGCCTGGCTGGTAAGCATCTATAGGAAAACAAAGCCAAGTGATATTCATAAAAGGCAGAAAGCCTCATGGCCATTGTGCTTGCTTCATGAGCCAGCCAATCTTGAAACTACACCCATCTCTGAACTTCACAATTTTGTAATATGCATTTGTCTTTTTAATCAGGTTGACTAGAGTAAAATATAATTTTCAACAAATAGTGTCTTCAATATGTTAACAGGAATGCAGTTAAATAAATGAATGTGGAATAAAATATAGCAAGGGCAATTTGGTCCTGGCATGCAAGTTTACAATTATTAGGGTGATAACTCAAAAGTTTGTAACTGTATAATTCACTTCATTTTTGAGCTCAGGATGCATGCTGTGAAGTACATGGCTTTAGGACAATTGGACCTCCCTGGCAGCTCTGCTGGTAAAGAATCTGTCTGCAATGCAGGAGACCTCAGTTCATGCTGGGTTGGAAAGATCCCCTGGAGAAGAGATAGGCTACTCACTCCAGTAATCATGAGCTTCCTGGGTGGCTCAGACAGTAAAGGACACTTGATGGAAAAAAGTGATAAGAGTATGTTAGTTTCCTTATACAGTCTTCACCGGTTCTGGATGAACAGTCAGACTTCAGTATAGGTTGGCTCTTCAGTTGACCTTTCATTTTTATAAAGAGACCTTATTGGCTCTGCCTCCAGCACTCCCAGGTGGGATTAGGAATCAGATATTCAAATGTCATGTGGACTTTCCAATACAGCTCAAGTGAGTCAGAAAATTAGAAATAATTTTGCCATGGATTTCCAAATAACAGATATCCACATGGTGACACTGATGATCTGGGAAGAATATACAGCATTTGGAGCTGGAAGTAGTAAGTGAATAAGACTTTTGAAATTTCCTTTTGTAGCAGATTGTAAGAGTATTTGTATTGTAATTCTAATAGTTACACAGTATAATGGAGTAATGTTGGATTTTTGTAATAGAGCAATGTGTATGCTTTTGAACTGTGGTGCTGTAGAAAACTCTCGAGAATCCCTTGGACTGAAAGGAGATAAAATCAATCAATCCAAAATGAAATCAACCCTGAATATTCATTGGAAGGGCTGATGCTGAAGCTGAAGCTCTAATATTTTGTCCATTTGATGCAAAGAGCCAACTCATCAGAAAAGACTGATGCTGGGGCTGCGTTGATAGCTCAGTTGGTAAAGAATCCACCAGCAATGCAGGAGACTCTGATTCAATTCCTGGGTCAAGAAGATCTGCTGGAGAAGAGATAGGCTACCCACACCAGTACTCTTGGGTTTCCCTTGTGGCTCAGCTGGTAAAGAATCCACCTGCAATGTAGGAGACCTGGTTTGACCCCTGGGTTGGGAAGATCCCCTTGAGAAGGGAACGGCAACCCACTCCACGGACTGTATATGGACTGGTATAGTCCATGGGGTCACAAAGAATCAGACACAACTGAGTTACTTTCACTTTCACTTTTCATTTTCTGATGCTGGGAAATATTGAGGGCAAGAGGAGAAGGGTGTGACAGAGGATGGGATGGTTGGATAGCATCACCAACTCAATGGACATGAGTTTGAGCAAGCTCTGGGAGATGGTGAAGGACAGAAAAGCCTCGTGTACTGCAGTCCATGAGGTTGCAAAGAATTGGGCACAACTGAGCAACTGAACAACAACAGAATGTGTATGGAAATACGTGTCTGTAGACACAGTTTTATGATGGCAAATAAAGTAGAAAGTTATTATCTTCCCAGAATCTCTTTTCTGTACAGCATAGAACTTCTGATTCCCTTCCCTGTGATTTAAAAAAAAAAAAAAAATGTCAACTGCTCTTGCCTAATTTATCTGTTGGGGATTCCAAAATGCTGACTGGCCCTGAAAGGGAGTGGTAACGTGACAAAGGCCTCGTCACCAGCTATTGTATGACGTTTCTCTGAATCATTGGTTAAAAATCTGCAGCTGACAGCAAAGACTGAAGTAAGGACATTGGTAAAGAAATAATCTCTTCTTCCAAGAGGATAAGGATTGGGCAGAGAGAAGAGTTGCTAAGAAAGTGTTTAATTAGTGGGATTCTGGTTGTCATTTTTCCTGTCACAGAGATAAACCATGTCTATAAAAAGATTTCAAGCTCTGAGAGACAGTTCTGAGGTGAAAAGAGAAATAATGGCAAGACTATTTGTTTAAGTCTTGGTGAAGACAAACAAGCCATCCGAAATCTCTAGCTGTATTTAATATATATTTACACTTGCACTTTAAAAAAATCTTGTTTGGCCCTGCCGTGTGGTATATGGGGTCTTAGTTCCCCAACCAGTGATTGAACCTGTGCTCCCTGAAAGGGAAGTGTCTAGTCTTAACCACTGGATCACCGAGGAATTCCCTCATACTTGCACTTTTAAATAATAATTTAAACTACATTATTTTGAGATATACTTAGATCTTTGACTAAAATTTTTCTGTAGGTTTAGAGATGGAAATTGGTGTTAGTACTAATTATGTCCCAGTAACTAGCATTATTTTTGACACCAATCAGGGAGTGGTGTGAATGAATACAAATATATTAAGTTATTATTGAACAATTTTAAGTATCAACACACGATTAATAAGATTATGGTCAGATGAGATTATTTTTACTTTTCTAAAAATAGCTCTGCTGCTGCTGTTGCTAAGTCGCTTCAGTCGTGTCCGACTCTGTGCGACCCGAGACAGCAGCCCACCAGGTTCCACGGTCCCTAGGATTCTCCAGGCAAGAACACTGGAGTGGGTTGCCATTTCCTTCTCCAATGCATGCAAGTGAAAGGTGAAAGTGAAGTCACTCAGTCGTGTCCAACTCTTAGGGACTCCATGGACTGCAGCCTACCAGGCTCCTCTGCCCATGGGATTTTCCAGGCAAGAGTATTGGAGTGGGGTGCCATTGCCTGCTCCAAAAAATAGCTCTACTATATGCCATATTTAAAATCATGTGTGAATTTTAAATTAGGATGACCAGGTTTTAGTTTAAGACTGTATAATGGCATGGATTTGAGACATGGATTTATTCTTTATATGTCCTCTTGTTAAGATAACTACCTTATAAAATGCTAAATATGTGTAGTAAAAGAAAAGAAAGTAATAAAATAAAATGAAAATTTAAGATCAAAGTGTGATCTCTTAAGAATATGTAAGAGAATGCTATTGCATGCTCAGTCCCTCAGTCCTGTCCCACTCTTTGCAACCCCATGGCCTGAAGCCTGCCAGGCTCCTCTGTCCATGGGATTTTCCAGGCAAGAATACTGGAGTGGGTTGCCATTTCCTCCTCCAGGGGATCTTCCCCACCTAGGGATTGAACCCATGTCTGCTGTGTCTCCTACATTATAGGCCGATTCTTTACTGCTGTGCCACCTGGGAAGCCCATAAATTACCAAAGTTACTGACTTTGTAGGATAAACAGAAATATGAGGAAGAGAAACTAACAGTTTTTTTAACAATTTATTTTTAAGGAGTTTTATCCTAGTGGCTTATATTATTTTTGTTTACACTGAAAAATAGCTTTAACCTATAAAATGAAAATGATAACCCTCATCACCCAGAAGAATTTGAAAAAATTTATTGACAGTAAAGGTCACTGACATTTTTAGTAAACATAATTAACATGAGTAATCGAAAAGTACTACATTTTGAAAGGTGAATTTTTATTATTAGAATATATATCATGATTGGATGTTATGATGTTTTAGTTAGAATACAAATGAATTTTGTAAAAAGAATTAATACAAAGTACAGCTTTATCGTAACCTTTCTTTACTAATTGAAGCTTGCTTTCTGCTAGATCCTATCACCTCATTTGCATTCAATTGCATTACATATATATATTTCTAGGAGAACAAGATAAGCTTAATTTTACTAGTTAACATGACCCTAAGACAACTATATTACACTATATATTTGTATTAAAATTTTTTGTTCCTAAACTGATTTTTTATAGAATGTCTGCATTTACATATATTAACTTCTCATGTATATTAGGGAAAAAAAAACACTAATCCTTTTTGCTAACTTTATGATTAAAATATAACAGCCATAATTAAAATATAGTCATAATTTAAATAAGAAAAGTAGTATGATGCTGTGCTTAAAAAGAAAACAGGTTTAGAGGTTAATTTATCTAGATTTACATTTTGTCTCCTGTAGTTACTACTGACTTGATGTGGAGCAATCTTTATAAGCATCATTTTCTTAATATGCAAAATAGTGATAGCAATATCCCTCAGAACATATTGGTTGGAGTAAATGAGATGGTGAATAAAAGATAAATGGAATATTTTTATAGCTTTGATATTTACTTCCATAAATCAAAGATAAATTGCTACACTTTTTTAGAAATTCAAAATGTTATAATGGAACTTCTGCTTCTAAGAGAAGACAGTAGACATACTTTACCTTTTTTCTTCCACTAAATACAAACTACAACCTTGGCTGCTATACATTAAAAAAAGAACATGCTGAATGGTGAAAAGAAGACAGACCATATAGTTCATGAATATAGATATAAAAATCCTTAACAAATATTAGCAAATAAAATTCATTAATGTTTAAAAAAAAATTTATACCAAGACCTAGTAGGGTTTATTCCAGATATACAAAGCTGACTTTATTTTAAAATCAATCAGTGTAATACAAAAGAAGAAAGATCACATGATCTTATTAGTCAACAGCACTTGATAAAATTCAATATCCATTCAGACTTGGAAAAAATATTTGCAAACAGCACAGATGAAAAAGTACTAGTGTCCAGAATACATCAGGAAGTCTTAAAACTCAAAAGAAAAAAAAAGAAAAAGAATGCAGTTATAAAACAGGGAAAATACATGAAAATATATTTTCACAAATATATACAGATGGTAAAAAAAATTAAAAGAAGTTAAAAATCATTTGCACTTGGAAAATACAATTAAAACCACAACAGGATGTCATTCCATCCTTGTTCAAATGGCTAAAATTAAAAAAAAAAAAAAAAGCACAATTGATCTGAGCAGGCAAATGAAGGAGATTCTGCAAAGACTGAAGGAATAAATTGTATCAAAAATAAGATTGACTATGACAAATAAGACTAATAGAACAATCAAGATGAGGACTGAAATGGACTGTTGATGTTTATGACATTGAATTCATGGCCACTTTCTCAAAGTAGTTGTGTTAGAATAGTGGGTATAGCAGTCATTGTACAGCATGACAGATAGAATCAGTAGGAGATATACAGTAAGGGATTTATTGCAAGGAATTTCCATAGGTAATTCAGAGGGCTTACTAAGCAAATCTTAAATTTATAGCGTAGGCTCTTAGGAAGATCAGGCAGGAACTTTCCTACAAGACCTGAACTGCAATCCATAGGCAGAAATTTCTTCTTTTACTGGGAATTCTCAGCTATGCTCTTAAGATATATCCTCTGATTTAATTAACCTCATCCTGATTACCTAGCAGAATCTCCTTTATCTAGTTAACATTGATCATATCTACAAAATATCTCTACAGCAACACCTAAATTAGTGTTTGAATAATCAGAGGCTGCAACATAGTCAAGTTGACACATAAAACTTGATCATTAGAATGGATATGGAATGCATATATGAGCAAATGGGAGAAGAGCCATTAAATAAATCAATTCAACAACTTTACAAGAAAGAGGAAGAAAGAAATATGTCAGTAGTGGCATATTTATATGCTGCTAGAACAGATCCATTGGAGAGGAAAATGACATACGTTTCAGAAGATAGAACTTCTAAAGCAATTGTACATAAATTGAGATGTTGGTCTTAGCAGGAAGGAGAATGTACCTCTGATCAGAGGAGAAGATGTGAATTATATAGGCTAAGATGTGGGCATGCTGTGTGCAAACATATGCCTAGTCCTGCCCCCCTCTTTGCGATCCCATGGACTGTAGCCTGCCAGGCTCCTCTGTCCATGGGATTTCCCAGGCAAGAATACTGGAATGGGTTGTCAATTCCTTCTCCAGGGCATCGTCCCAACCCAGGGATGGAACCTGAGTCTCTTACATCTCTTTCATTGGCAGGTGGGTTCTTTATCACTAGTACCACCTGGGAATCCCCATAGACTTAGATTCTGGTTGTTAGCTAGAAAAGATAGTGGAAATCTGTGCAAGTTCTCCTTTGTCAGAAAAGTATTAATAGTAGAGGAAACTCCCTAATGGCTCAGACCATAAAGAACTAATAGTAGATGAGAATGTCAGAGGAGAATGAAATGGAAGAGTTTATGATAAAGTTATGAGTAGAGATTAGGCATGAAATATCCATCTGGGAGATAAGGGATGTACAGAACTTAGAAAATGAAGCAATTAGGGCCTCCCTGGGGTTTAGGTTCATGCTTTTCAAGAGATCAGTCATTCTGGTTATGTGCTTTTCTCTAGACATACTTAACTACACGTGTCATGTGGATTAAAGGACATAATTCAATTTAGGTTTCCAGGGAAGAATGAGAGTTTGGAGTATGGCAAAGGAGTGACTATCATGACTGGTCATGGAATTTAAATGGGTTAAAGAGGAAAGTAAGAATGTACACGATAAAAGTAGGGTAAAAGCATAGTAGATACAAAAGAATTATGGGCTTTTAGAGTTTGTATGCTGGAAGGACTAGTTGGAAACAGGACTTGTCATCAAAATGTGGAATACTTGAAAGATTAATTTATGCAGACATTGATACTATTAATAAAGACATGGTCTAGGAATCACCATGAAAAGGAGTGCTGAAAAGACATGGATTCTAAGATTATTTAAGGAGTAGGATTGAAAGAATTGGGCATCAAGATTACATGTATATTAATGTCATAATTAACTAACACAGGAAGTGGTCAATAAATAATTATTAATTTAATGAAAGAATAAAAGCATGAATGAGTATGAACAAAAGTATGAGACCCGTCACATTAGCCATATTACTAATAATTTATAATTATAATATCTTAGTTATGCTAATTATAATTAATCTTCAGTAAGAAGAAAAAAGTATAGGCTATTTACTGTAAAGAAAGACTTTTTAAAGACCTAACTTCAAGAGTTAGGATAATCTTCATGGAGAATAAATAATTTAATATCATATTTCTATAGTAATTAAGAGTTCAGTTAGGACAGAATTCTGAGAAAATCCCAGTAGAGAACGTGTACAAAAGGAACAAGCAATGGATTTGACAACTTTGAGGATGGAAAGGTTAATTTGTTGATGTAAAGTAAACAAGGAGAAGAGAGGCTTATAATAAACTTGGCATAGAACATGGAAAATGTTAGAGACTTGACTAAAAATTTAGCTTTTCACCCAAAATGCTATGGGATATTTTAGATGTGCTTGGAGGAGAAAGAATGTTCCTGAAAGGTCTAAATTCCTAAGGATTCTGTCTCTCTTGTGTTGCTCTAAGCCTTCACTGACATTTGGTAATAGAATTGGTAATAAGCAGTTACCTATTACAAGGTAATAGGTAATTACCTATAACTGGTAATTACCAGTTATAGAATTGGTAATAGATATCCCAGTAAGTCTCTCAAGTTACATGTTAAGCCCTCTTATTGTGTGTAAGCAACTCAATGATTAGAAAATAGTATTGATACTGCTCAATTGATCAGTCATGTCCAGCCCTTTGTGACCCCATGGGCTGCAGCCCTCCAGCCTCCTCTGTCCATGACTATTCCAGGCAATAATTTTGAAGTGGGTTATCATTTTCTTCTTCAGGGGAATCTTCCTGACCTAGGGATCAAATCTGTGTCTCCTTCATTGGCAGACAGACTCTTTACCACTGAGCTAACAGAAAAGCCTTTTTCTGCCTGTTGGCTCAGGAGCAGGAAAGTTTCAAAATGGCCAGGTATCAGTTTCAACATCCTGTTTATCTAGGCTCTTGTGATGATTAACGTCAAGTTGGAGAAAATTGTGTCTTAACAATGGTGAGTCTTCTAGCATGAATGCATGAATACATATTATCGCTCAATGTATTTAGATCATCTTTGATTATTTCATCAATTTTGTAGTTTTATGCACACAGAGTTTGTGTCTAGTTCATTAGATTTATATCTAAGTAATTAATTTGTCTTTTTGGTGCTATGGTAAATATTTTAAAATTTTAATTTGTTTTTGCTTTCTATACTTGCTTCCTAAATTGAAGTTTAACTTGCAGGATTGAGCACAGAGGATGCATTCATATATTACAAGGCAATAATGAATATGTCAGCCTAAAGGATATTATGCAAGTATGACTTTTCAAGTTTCCCTGTTTCTAATGATCAGCCTAGTTTGGTACCTAAATTTTGTGATGTCTTTTGTTAAGTCACAGGATGAGGCTCATTAAGCTTCTTTGATCTCAGATAGTATCTCCACAAACTTCAGTGTAACTGTTTTTATGGTTATAGAAATATCTTTCAGTGAATTGGCACATGGGTCTAATACCAGGTTTCCTTGGAAAGTATTTTACTGCTCCTACTGAGCGACTGAATTGAACTGAACTGAAAGTTATGATGGGGTTCCCAGGTTACTCAAGGGTTCAGAGTCCGCCTGCAATGCAGGAAATGCAGTTTCAGTTCCTGGGTCAGGAAGATCCCCTGGAGGAGGAAATGGCAACCCACAACAGGATTCTTGCCTGGAGAATCCCACGGACAGAGGACCCTGGCGGCCTACAGTGTATGGAGTCACAAAAGAGTCGGACATGACTTCGTGACTAAATAACAACAACAAAAATATGCTCAAGGATAAAGCATGTCTTACTATGCTTTCAAATGCAACTGTGTAAAAATAATCTGTTCATGGACCTGCTCCATTTCTTCAGTATCTGAGAGAAGCCTAGCAGCTCAGTTCTGACTGGGAGGTACGGTAACATACTCCTTGATATATTTAGGGTTTATTTTGCTTTAAAATGTCACTTTTTAACAGGATAAAATAAAATAATGAGAAGAAAGGGTTATTTCTAGGTGACGTTTTATTTCCATAGAGTACTCTGACAATTGAATACTTTACCTCAGCATTGTTAGGTCTTTATAAAGCTATCTTTATTCAAATCATCATAATGACCAATAAGAGTTTCCATTTGCTCTAAGTATCATGGAAGAATTGTAGATGTATGGGAATCAATAATACCAATAATACTGTGTGCTAATGCTACAAATGCAGCCAGAAAAAAGGTCAGATTCAAATCTACCATTAGATATACACCTCATAGATATGTATGCATTTTGCCTCCATTTTTATTGACATTTTGTTACTTTGATCTTTATAAATATTACTAAATCAGTAACTCCATTGAGTTAAGAAGCATAGCAATATATAAAAAGTTAGGAAACTAAATTATTCCCCCCAGATAATATTTTAAATTAATCCATTACTTTCATTTTTAAAGGTGAAATAGCTTTGAATAAAGTGCCATCAACCATTACAGAAAATTTGTTCTCTGAAATTGCTTGATTTAAGGCTCAGCCATCTCTTTGTGGAAAACCAATGCAGTGACCACATGTAGAAAATGTTAAATATGTAATGAAGTAGGGATGCATTTAAATTTTAGTTTAATAAAATGCCAAAGGAATACTGAAAATACAATATTAATAAAAATGTAAATCTGGTGATTTTCCTGTTTTGAGTTTTTGGGTAACAAGATGAGTTTAGTCCTCAGGTAATCTTAAAGAATGTCTTTTGCACAAACATAAACTTGAAGAAAGGCTCTGAATTTATGTGAAAGGCATTCACTATTTTAATTTCCTATTATTTTCCAGTTTTATATATTTTTTATTTAGTTCTTTTCTCTCAATTCTCAGTCATCTCTCATTCATCCTTGCCTGGTATTGGAAATAAAATTTACCTACAGAAACACACACACACAGAGAACATGTAGAGTTCAGAAGAAGCATAACCAAAAGAAAAGATAATACTTATACTTTCAAATATAATAACTTAGAAACTTTCTAAAAGCATCTTTATCTAATTTCCATCCATTGATCCAAATCTTTAACTTCTCATCAATGTGGAGTGTCTTTAAACATTCTGTTGGCTCAGTCAACAGAGCTAAGGTTGGAAGGTTGGTTGGTTCCTCAACTGTAAAAAGTTGATGAACCAATTTATGATCAATTTCATCTTGAACACTTTTCTAAAATTCAATAATAAAGAATGTCATGCATTCACTAGAAACATTGTTGCTATTCACTAATTTTGCATGAAAATATGTAATACTGCAATAAAGGAAAACTTATTGTACCTACTGAGCACTTGAAATGGCAAAAATTGTACCCATTCAAGAGAAATAATGCTATTCGAAAAGTCTGCATAGAAATATATAGTACTCCAAGTAACAAAAAGGCGTTTGCACTAATTGTTTGGAAGTATTCCATGGTATCAGTTCAGTTCAGTTCAGTTCAGTTGCTCAGTCGTGTCCTACTCTTTGTGACCCCATGAATCACAGCACGCCAGGCCTCCCTGTCCATCACCAACTCCAGGAGTTCACTCAAACTCATGTCCATAGAGTCCGTGATGCCATCCAGCCATCTCATCCTCTGTCGTACCCTTCTCCTCCTGCCCCTAATCCCTCCCAGCATCAGGGTCTTTTCCAATGAGTCAACTCTTCACATGAGGTGGCCAAAGTATTGGAGTTTCAGCTTCAGCATCATTCCTTCCAAAGAACACCCAGGACTGATCTTTAGAATGGACTGGTTAGATCTCCTTGCAGTCCAAGGGACTCTTAAGAGTCTTCTCCAATACCACAGTTCAAAACATCAGTTCTTCAGCGCTCAGCTTTCTTCACAGTATACACACTATGAACAGGTCTATTCAGGCCATACAGAATATTTCTAAAAAGCATTTATCTACTTTATGAGCAATATATATGTCAAATAAACATTAAAGTCAAAAATGTATTTCTTTAATGCTAGAAAATGTTTTTTGGCTTTTATTTTGTTTTATAGTTTGTTTATCTCATAGAATAAGAAAGCCTGTTTTCTAATGTGGGTAAGTTAAGCACAGACTTGTCTGAATTTTTTTGTGTGTGATTATTTACATGGGAACTTACTTATTTTTGTTAAGTAATAGATATGTGATAGATATCTTTTACACCTGAATATAATATTCTGTCCTTTGCTTGGCCCCTCAAAAATTGTTGGTAGCCAGTCATTTATTTTGAGGAGCTTATATCATGGGGCCACAAACACTTGGCAGCTGATTATAAAAACAGGCAAAAACTTTCTGGATGATGATGATTTTAGTTTATATATTTTAGATACAGTCAGTAAGTAACTTAGAGAAAAAAAGCTTAATAAAATAATATTGAGTCAATGTGAAGATTTAGATCTCTGAATCTATTACAGAAACATTTTTTTAAAAATCAAAGCAAAATATATGTATATTAGGACTATATTAGATGCATTATATGTATTTATATAATCAACTTTATTTAGTAAAGACTTAAAAATGGATACTCTTTCCTGCACTATATTTGGTAGAACTTGGAACTCTCTTATCTTCTATATAATTAATGGGCGGAGGTGTTATCTATCATCTTATTCACTTACCTATCTCAAGTGGCTAGAAGTGTACCTGGCATGCAGAGGACAAAGGTGGTTCAGTGGTAAAGAATCTGCCTGCTAATGCAGGAGACATGGATTCAATCCCTGGTTTGGGAAGTTCCCTTGGAGGAGAAAATGGCAACCCACTCCAGGATTCTTGCCTGGGAAATCCTATGGATGGAGGAGTTTGGTGGGCTACAGTCCATGGGATCGCCAAGAGTCAGACACAACTGAGCATGCACACAGCATATATTTGCTAAGCTGAATGAAGAACAATATAAACATGTTTATTCAATACCATGTGAGAAAAAAGAAAGCATGTCACAAAATAATAATTGCTTTCAAAGTAATTTTCTGTGGTTTTACATCCACATTGTGTATTACATATGTTTTAAACACATGTTCATTTAAAAGAAAAAAAAAAAGAAGAATATTTACCAAACCATAAATAGGAATTTTTATCCTTTGTTAAATATATGATTGGGCTTCGGAGGTGGCACAGACCAATGCAGGAGATGCAAGAGACATGGGGTTCCATCCCTAGGTTGGGAAGATCCCCTGGAGAACAAAATAGCAACCCACTCCAATATTCTTGCCTGGAAAATTCCAGGGACAGAGGAGCTTGGAAGGCTACAGTCCATGGAGTTGCGAAGAGTCAGACATGACTGAGTGACTAAGCACACAAATAAATGATTACATGTTTATGTTTTCTTTCCTTTGGTTTAGGAATTTTTTTGGTCATTGTTCAATTTCTTTTTGTAATCAATATACATAAATATGAATTATGTATTCATAATACATAATAATTTCATTTAATCAAATTAATTTTAAGAAGATGCAAGACACTTCAGAAGTGTTATGCTTTTACATTTCAGTTATTTGTTAACATTTAATGAACATCAACTAAAGGTCTGCCTAGGATTCTGGCTTTATCCTTGATCAAAACATGAACGAAGCTAGGCTCAGATACTTTGAGTGACTGGCTTGAAATGATATGGTTGTTAGTGGAGAAACGAAGGTCTAGTAAGACTTTCTGATTGCCAAACTTAGTTCTTTCCTCTATGTCATGCTTTTTAAATGTCAGTGGAAAAACAGTATATATGTATGTGTGTATGTATATAAATAGATGCATAAATCTATAGTAAAAAGCTCTAAGTACAAGATTCTTTTGTATGTGATTTACACATACATGTGTAAATGTGTAAATCACACACATGTGATTTACATTTAGCACCTCAGAGGAAATAATTAATCAGGTGAATAGAAGCTACCATTTGCTGAAACTTTCATCATTTGTCCCCTGACAACAGCCCTCTAAAACATTCCTGTTTTAGAGAAAATGGAAGTTCAAAGTTGCCAAATCATTTGGCCTGTGGAGGTCACTGAGTACTTGTGTGAGATGAAATTGGCAAGGTAGAATGAAATTTCAACTGTGAAGCATTTCTGCCGTCCTGTAAGTTTGGAATTTAGCCTGTTGACAACGTAGAGTCAATAGAATTTCTGTTGTGTTCTGCTTTGTTGTTTTTAAGAACAGGAGCAATATCTAATCAAAAGGAAAAAAGGAGTAAACAGACATACATCTTTCTTAAATACACTTGTTCTTTATAAGATATATTGAAGAGAAACTGTTATTCATCCTATTTCCTACTTAGATTGTTCTTGTTTCATATTTATAACACATTTGTCAGTATGTAAAGAAGGGCATATTCAGCTAAATGTATGTTTGGATTCTTGGAATGTCAAAGCTCCTTTTCTATGGAATATATGAGCTACTGTATTACTGAATAATGCCAACAACCAGATTTTCTAAAGTTTTCCACAAATTTAGGGATGACATATGTCAGCCCTCAATAGCCAAGATACAGAAGCAACCTAAGTGGCCATCAACAGATGAATGGATGCAGAATTTGTGAGATATATATAAACACAACAGAATATTACTCAGCCATAAAAAAGAATGAAATTTTGCCATGTGTGATGCTGCGTATGAAACTGGAGAGTATTTTGTTTAGTGAAGTAAGTCACACAGAGAAAGACAAATGCCATATGTTTTCACTAATATGCTAAATCCAAAAAATAAATGAACAAATATACAGAAAATAGAAATGGACTCACAGATACTAACAAAGGGAGGGGCAAAATAGGTGAGGGGGATTATGAGGAATGAACCTCTAGGCATAAAATAGCTAAGGGTCCATATTTTGTAGTAAATTTATATGGAGTATACTCTATAGATATATTGAATGACTATGCTGATTCAGAACGGGGAAGGAGTAATTTTGGAGGCCTGCCCTGGGCTGAGGGGTGGGTTTGAAGGGAAGTACAGACTGCCTTACTTAAAAGTCCCACAGAAGTGAGAGCAGGGGTGGCTACTGTTTTTCTCTGACAGAGGTGTAATCATTTAGCCACATATGCTGCTGTGAGTATCTCGTTGCTGTTCCAATATTATTCCTCCACAATAACATTAGAGCAGGGAGAGAAAATCACCTCTTCAGACACTTCATATGCTCTCATGAGGTCCTGTCATGAACATACATGGTTTTGAAAAACAAAACAACTCTTTCACAATTGCAATGTCTGTAATATTTACAGTCTCATCCCTACCCCTACTTAGATTAGGTTAACAGACAAATGAATTCAAATCTTACGTTAATGGTTACTCCAGTTATGATCTAGTGAATTCTCAACTCTTTATTTCTCAGGAAATACCTTTTGCATATGTTGTTACCTATTCAGATAAAGCCTATAGCTGAATTAAACAATGAGGTCTTTAGACTGAGGTGAATTTAAGTCTTGATTGCCTGTAACCAAAACAAAACCTAATGCCTCAAGATTTAGAAATTGAAACCTGCTGACAACCAACCAAGAAACTTTCTTGCTTTGCCTCTTTGTTTGATTGTTTGTTTTCTTAAAATTTAATTTTTTACTGTACATTGTGTTATAGTTGATTTTGAACGTTTCTGTTTGTTTCAGGTGTAGAGCAGAGTGATTCAGTTATACCTGTATATATATCCACTCTTTTTCAGATTTTCCCCATACAGGTAAAACAGTGTTCAGTAGCATTCCCTGTGCTACACAGTGACTGTCTTTCCCAAGTTTCTATGGGTGGAAACTCCCAATCAGTTCCAATTTGGTGTCACTCAATTAGAATCAAGTTTTGCTCAGATAAATTAAAAATAATATACTTCAGTGTATCTTTTAGCATTATTAATTTTATATGAAAACAGATGTTCAAAATGCATCAGCTCTTTCCTCTACATTGGGGATTCTTGGGGGAATAACCACTGGTTATCCTTAGGATCATTTCTGTATTTGTACACTCCAGAAGCATTCGCGGTACTGGTCTATTTAAGATTGCATGTTGCAGTTGTCTGTTCAAGTTCTGTCCTTTTCATCTAAATATTCTGTTCATTTCTGTTATGGAAATTTTGCTTTAAGGAACATTTTTCCTGTTTTCCTCTCCCCTTTCTTCACTTCTTTTTGTGAGGAACTACAAGCAGTCAGGTCAATTCTACTTTTTCCTGTGACAAATACATTTTATTTTCTTCACATAATTTTAATTCCATTATTTTCCAATTAAAAAGGCTCATTATTCTCAACCCCTCCAGCTTATGTTTACAAGAGTGCCTCATTTTATTGTACTGCAGTCATTTTAGTGCTAATTTTATTTTTATTCCACATTTCTATCTTCAGTTATGCCAGCTCATTTTTTTATCTCCGTCTGTTATCTTAAAAGCCTTTGAAATTTTATTATTCTTTTGAGTTCTTGATTAAAGAGAAACATGTTTTATAACTTTTAAAACTTTATTCTATTTTACTTCTCTACTGGCATAGCTACTTCGAGATGCTTCTTTGTTACCTTTTGTCTTTCATTCTCTGTATTTAAATTTTTGTTTACTGCAGTTTTTTTAACTCTATGCTTTTTATTGGTACTTTTCAGAACATAATTTTTCTTTAATGTAAGCTTCTAAAAGGATACTATAATGGTAGTCATTGTAGCTAGTCAAATTTTGGTGTTTTCTCCAAACATATTCTTTGCAACATACATCTGTGTGAGTATGTCTTAACCAGAATACTAGAAGCTTGTCTGGCTTCCAGTGTGTGGGTGGGAATTTGCATTTCTATCTCTTGAGCTCTCCAGAAGTCTCTATCTTGATTTTTTTTAAAATCTGAGTTAATTTGACTTTATTTCATAAAAGAACACTGGAGTCGAGTATAGACGATCACAGTGAGTATTATAGCTCTGTCACAATCAAAGTTTTTATAATAGACAAATTACTTGACCATTTAGATAGAATCAGTTTGGGTCTTTAAAAATTGGAAAAATAAATTTATTCAATATGGAGAGTTGTGATGTAATCACAATAATATATTTTAGTATGATAATCTTGAAAAGTTATATACCCAACCATTTGTTATTCATTTACTCGATTGTGTTCAGTCCCTAGGTCGTGTCCAACTCTTTGTGACCGCATGAACTGCAGCATGCCAGGCTTCCCTGTCTTTTGCTGTCTCCCTGAGTTTGCTTAAACTCATGTCCATTGAGTCAATGGTGCCATCCAACCATCTCATCCTCAGTCGCCCCATTTACACTGACTCACTTACTTTGACTCATTTACTCTGAGTCAGTCTCAATGCTTCCCTGATAGCTCAGTTGGTAAAGAATCCACCTGCAATGAGGGAGATCCCGGTTCAATTTGTGGGTTGGGGAGATCCGCTGGAGAAGGGATAGGCTATTCACTCCAGTCTTCTTGGGCTGCCCTTGTGGCTCCGGTGCACAGAACATACATCATATTTCTTGCTTGATTCACTGATGCCATATTTTGATCTCCTATCAATTAGCATTGCCTACACTGGTAGCTCAGATGGTAAAGAATCTGTCTGCAGTGCAGGAGTCCCAGCTTTAATCTTTAGGTCAGGAAGATACCCTGAAGAAGGGAATAGCAACCCACTTGAGTACTCTTGCCTGGACAGAGGCATGGACAGAGGAGCCTGGAAGGCTACAGTCCATGGAGTCACATAGAGTTGGACACAGCTGAGAAATTAACACTTTCACTTTTTCTTTTCATTGTTATTCTATTTTATATTATTTATTTATTTTTTACTTTACTAATACAATAGACAGCCAAGGCCCATAAATAAGCAACCCAATAAATTAAAATTACCAAAATGTTACAATGGACCTATATATACTCCTCCAACCAGGCAACCAATTCCCCCAACATTACCCCTGAGATAACTAATCTGCCACATGTGTGTGTCTGTGTGTGTGTGTGTGTGTGTGTATTAGTATTTAACTAAACACAGTATACTTGGTGTTTGAGCCAAAGCAGGGGTTAGGAACACCAACTCTCTACACAGTCGGAAATGCATGTGTAACTTTACACTTGGCCCTCTGTATATGTTTCCTCTGCATCTGTGGTTTTGTGTTTGTAGATTCAACCAACCTCAGATCATTTAATATTTTAATACATATTTATTGAAAAAAGTGCATATAAATGTACCCACAAAGTTCATATCTGTGTTGATCAAGAGTGCGCTATTTTAGCTTTACTTGGTTTTAAATTTACACACTTTTTTATTGAAAAGGATTCTCAATGTAATCTTCTATGGCTTGTTTTGTTACTAAATGTTGTCTCATTGAAATCCATTCATGTCCTAATATGAACCTGTATTATGTTCAATTTAACTACTGTACAATATTTCAATGTATGAATATATAGCATATTTGATTAACTATCTTCTGCTCACTTAATATTGAATATGCTTCCAATTTTCTTCCCTTATCATCTACAGTGTTGCTTTGGACATTTTATGTATCATTCCCATTGTACAATTCCAAAAGTATCTTCTATGTATATTCCTGGGATACATATACTCACTTCACAAGATAATCCCAACTTGTTTTCCACAGTTGTCATACAGATTTACACTCCCACTAGCAATGCATATAAGTTGCTGTTTATTCACATTTTTTGAATGCTTGGTACATTTCTTTTCAATCACAGTCTTATCAAACTGTGTCATTTTGTCAGCACTAATGGTAAAGAACACACCTGCAAACACAAGAGGTGTAAGAGACATGGGTTTGATCCCTGGGTAGGGAAGATCCCCTGGAGGAGGGCCAGTGCAACCCACTCTAGTATTCTTGTCTGTAGAATCCCATTGACAGAGAAGCCTGGTGGGCTACAGTCCATAGGGTCGCAAAGAGCTGGACACAACTGATGACTTAGCATGTACGTATTATCAAACTGTGTCAATGTTAGATGTAGGAGATAGTATCCCTGGTTTTTGAGCAAATCTTTTTTTTGTATGTATGTATATGTTCATATCTTATAATACACAACTTTTTATATATACCCAATTTATACATATAAAGTTTATATATAATGATTGCATGTAGATTTGTTGTATATTAAGTCATATATATTTCTATACAATTTGTTGAAGTCAGTTGGTAAAGCCATGTTGCACACACAAACTCACACACAGATATACATACTTGATGAACCAACTCATTATTGTGTAGTGTTTAACCTCCCAGAATTTTGAGACAGATATTTGTACAATGGTCAATTTCTCATTCATTTACTATAAGCATGGTTTCCTAATCTGCAAATAATAATAATAATAATAATTACCTACATTATATGTGTTGTGAAATAATTAAATTATACCTTACAGAAAGTAATTAATATATAGCTTGAAAATATAAATAATCAATAAAATTTTGCCATTGATATTTTTGATAGAGATATTTTGTGTCAATCAGTCAGTTCAGTTCAGTTCAGTAGTTCAGTCATGTCCGACTCTTTGCAAACCCATGAATCACAGCATGCCAGGCCTCCCTGTCCATCACCAACTCCCGGAGTTCACTCAGACTCATGTCCATAGAGTCAGTGATGCTATCCAGCCATCTCATTCTGTCGTCCCCTTCTCCTCCTGCCCCCAATCCCTCCCAGCATCAGAGTCTTTTCCAATGAGTCAACTCTTCACATGAGGTGGGCAAAGAACTGGAGTTTTAGCTTTAGCATCATTCCTTCCAAAGAAATCCCAGGGTTGATCTCCTTCAGAATGGACTGGTTGGATCTCCTTGCAGTCCAAGGGACTCTCAAGAGTCTTCTCCAACATCACAGTTCAAAAGCATCAATTCTTCAGCCCTCAGCCTTCTTCACAGTCCAACTCACATCCATACATGACTACTGGAAAAACCACAGCCTTGACTAGATGGACCTTTGTTGGCAAAGTAATGTCTCTGCTTTTTAATATGCTATCTAGGTTGGTCATAACTTTTTTTCCAAGGAGTAAGCGTCTTTTAATTTCATGGCTGCAGTCACCATCTGTAGTGATTTTGGAGCCCCCAAAAGTAAAGTCTGACACTGTTTCCACTGTTTCCCCATCTATTTTCCATGAAGTGATGGGGCCAGATGCCATGATCTTCATTTTCTGAATGTTGAGCTTTAAGCCAACTTTTTCACTCTCCTCTTTCACTTTGATCAAGAGGCTTTTGAGTTCCTCTTCACTTTCTGCCATAAGGGTGGTGTCATCTGCATATCTGAGGTTATTGATATTTCTCCCCGCAATCTTGATTCCAGCTGGTGCTTCTTCCAGCCCAGCGTTTCTCATGATGTACTCTGCATATAAGTTAAATAAGCAGGGTGACAATATACAGCCTTGATGTACTCCTTTTCCTATTTTGAACCAGTCTGTTGTTCCATGTCCAGTTCTAACTATTGTACCCTGACCTGCAAACAAATTACTCAAGAGGCAGGTCAGGTGGCCTGGTATTCCCATCTCTTTCAGAATTTTCCACAGTTTATTGTGATCCACACAGTCAAAGGCTTTGGCATAGTCAATAAAGCAGAAATAGATGTTTTTCTGGAACTCTCTTGCTTTTTTGATGGTCCAGTGGTTGTTGGCAATTTGATCTCTGGTTCCTCTGCCTTTTCTGTAACCAGATTGAACATCTGGAAGTTCACAGTTCACGTATTGCTGAAGCCCGGCTTAGACAATTTGGAGCATCACTTTACTAGCATGTGATGTGAGTGCATTGTGCAGTAGTTTCAATATTCCTTGGCATTGCCTTTCTTTGGGATTGGAATGAAAACTGACCTTTTCCAGTCCTGTGGCCACTGCTGAGTTTTCCAAATTTGCTGGCATATTGAGTGCAGCACTTTCACAGCATCATCTTTCAGGATTTGAAATAGCTCCACTGGAATGCCATCACCTCCACTAGCTTTGTTCATAGTGATGCTTTCTAAGGCCCACTTGACTTCACTTTCCAAGATGTCTGGCTCTAGATTAATGATCACATCATCATGATTATCTGGGTCGTGAAGATCTTTTTTGTACAGTTCTTCTGTGTATTCTTGCCACCTCTTCTTAACATCTTCTGCTTCTATTAGGACCATACCATTTCTGTCCTTTATCGAGCCCATCTTTGCATGAAATGTTCCCTTGGTATCTCTAATTTTCTTGAAGAGATCTCTAGTCTTTCCCATTCTGTTGTTTTCCTCTATTTCTTTGCATTGATCGCTGAAGAAGGCTTTCTTATCTCTTCTTGCTATTCTTTGGAACTCTGCATTCAGATGCTTATATCTTTCCTTTTCTCCTTTGCTTTTCACCTCTCTTCTTTTCACAGCTATTTGTAAGGCCTCCCCAGACAGCCATTTTGCTTTTTTGCATTTCTTTTCCATGGGGATGGTCTTGATCCCTGTCTCCTGTACAATGTCACGAACCTCATTCCATAGTTCATCAGACACTCTATCTATCAGATCTAGGCCCTTAAATCTATTTCTCACTTCCACTGTATAATCATAAGGGATTTGATTTAGGTCATACCTGAATGGTCTAGTGGTTTTCCCTACTTTCTTCGATTTAAGTCTGAATTTGGCAATAAGGAGTTCATGATCTGAGCCACAGTCAGCTCCTGGTCTTGTTTTTGCTGACTGTATAGAGCTTCTCTATCTTTGGCTGCAAAGAATATAATCAATCTGATTTCGGTGTTGACCATCTGATGATGTCCATGTGTAGAGTCTTCTCTTGTGTTGTTGGAAGAGGGTGTTTGCTATGACCAGTGGATTTTCTTGGCAAAACTCTTTTAGTCTTTGCCCTGCTTCATTCTGCATTCCAAGGCCAAATTTGCCTGTTACTCGAGGTGTTTCTTGACTTCCTACTTTTGCATTCCAGTCCCCTATAGTGGAAAGGACATCTTTTTTGGGTGTTAGTTCTAAAAGGTCTTGTAGGTCTTCATAGAACTGTTCAACTTCATCTTCTTCAGCATTACTGGTTGGGGCATAGACTTGGATTACTGTGATATTGAATGGTTTGCCTTGGAAACAAACAGAGATCATTCTATCATTTTTGAGATTGCATCCAAGTACTGCATTTCGACTCTTCTGTTGACCATGATGGCTACTCCATTTCTTCTGAGGGATTTCTGCCTGCAGTAGTAGATATAATGGTCATCTGAGTTAAATTCAGCCGTTCCAGTCCATTTTAGTTCGCTGATTCCTAGAATGTTGACGTTCCCTCTTGCCATCTCTTGTTTGACCACTTCCATTTGCCTTGATTCATGGACCTGACATTCCAGGTTCCTTTGCAATATTGCTCTTTACAGCATTGGTCCTTGCTTCTATCACCAGTCACATCCACAGCTGGGTGTTGTTTTTGCTTTGGTTCTGTCCCTTCATTCTTTCTGGAGTTACTTCTCCACTGATCTCCAGTAGCATATTGGGCACCTACTGACCTGGGGAGTTCCTCTTTCAGTGTCCTTTCATTATGCATTTTCATTTGTGTCTATGCTACTTCATAAATTTAACTTACATGTCATGCACTTACGTTTTTTCCCATGTCCTTCATATATTTTTAATGATTTAATAGCTTTACTTTTAAAATGAAATCTTTCAACTATGGGAAATTTATTCCAGTATGTTCTTTTTTTTTTTAATCCATATTTCCATATTGATTTGAAACACCAGTACCACATTTTAAAAAGATACACAAAACGTAGCAGAATGGGTGGTTCTGCTTGGTATGCAACACTTTTTTTTTTCCTATATCTAATTTTGGAAAGATTCAATTGTGGGATACAAGAAAGGAATGAAAATGGCAAAATTTTGCTTTGTGTTTAAGAAAACCATATTCCCCGAGATGCAGGGGATAATTGAGTCCATTATTTTGCAGCATTATTGAAAATCACTCCATTTCCCCTCTGGGCTTGTGGAGCAGAGAAGAATTTGAGGCCACCAATGGCACCACACTCCAGTACTCTTGCTTGGAAAATCCCATGGAAGGAGGAGCCTGGTAGGCTGCAGTCCATGGGGTTGCAAAGAGTCGGACACGACTGAACGACTTCACTTTGACTTTTCACTTTCATGCATTGGAGAAGGAAATGGCAACCCACTCCAGTATTCTTGCCTAGAGAATCCCAGGAATGAGGGAGCCTGGTGGGCTGCCGTCTAAGGGGTTGCACACAGTCGGACATGACTGAAGCGACTTAGCAGCAGCAGCAGCAGTTACTATAGGGCATTACTGATGTAATACATTCCATTGTAAGCTTTCAGCCTGAAAGAAGTCTTATGCTTTTCAGTTTCTAACTTATTGCTGGGATTCAAACCCTTAGATAGGTCCAAGGATTTGATCTATCTGGATAGACTGTTAGTGTTTTCCTTTTAAAGCTGAGTTTGTGGTATTGAAGCTGTTCAGTCCTCTAGATAAAACTAACATCAAGAGAGGCACACTTTGGCATTCTAGGATCTCTGCTCATCTCAGGCATGCATAGGTTCAGTTTTAAAGAAGATAAAGAGAATTAACACAACAATAGAAGTAGTAAACTGTTAAAATGTTTCTTTCTGTAAATTAGAACTTCAGCTTCTTCAGTTTTTTTTTTTTTTAGCTTCTTCAGTTTTAAATGAGTACATATATAGTTATGTAGACTATGTACAGAGATTATTAATAAATGGGAAATATGCTACATTTATAATATACACACAATAAAGACTAGTCATGTTAATCCTCAAATTCTAGCAAGGAATATATTTTAAAGTGCTATTTATGATCTGTGATGAATGATAAAGTGTATATGTCTTATGGGTGGGTACTTTTAACAATCCCCAAATCCTAAACCATCCTGGGTAAAAACATGGTCAGTAATATGCCTGTGAATATGTATATTACCGTTTAATTTTTCATGTTTGGATTTTGGAAAATCCAAGGTAGAAATACAGTGAAAGAGTTGCAAGAGGAAGTGTCAATAAACAAATCAAGAGAAAACATGATGTGATTCCTTGTGTATATCGTATAATGAAGGCAGAGTTATGATGAAAAAGTGAAGAGGAGATAAGCAGTATCTTACGTTCCCAGCACCTTAATATCATGTCTGTCCTGTGAGGTTGCTATGATCAGCATGAGAATCTGCTTTGTGTGAACTTCAGGGCCAACAGTGTCTGCCCATGTTGTGTTCTCATAGTCTGCTTCAGTTACTGGCAGGTAGTGGGCACACAGTTTCCTAAATTAGTGAACAATTAAGTGGAAGAATGAGAGAATTGGCAAGTGACTAAGTGAGTAAGTGGATGAATTAAAAAGTTGTTGTTTATTCACTATGTCCTACTTCATGGACTGTAGCCCTGCCAGGCTCCTCTGCCCATGGGATTTCCCAGGCAAGAATACTGGAGTGAGTTGCCATTTCCTTCTCCGGGTTCTTCCCGACCCAGGGATTGAATCCACATATTCTGCACTGCAGGCAGATTCCTTACCATTGAGCCACTAAGGGAAGCCCTTCAGCAGAAGAAGCTCTTACTTAACTTAGTCATATTATAGTCAGCTCTTATTCAATCTGATAATGTTAGCACATTTCTTTGAATCTCAGCCTAAAGTCACATATCAAGCAAAACATGGAGAAAAGAGGGCAGCAACTCACTGGACCACAAACAGGGTGCAGGGTTAAAACCATGTGATTGTTTCGAGGAAGAGTAGATTGACCTCCAATAAAAAAGTGTGGAAGTGGCCTGTGGTGTCTTTGGTTTAAAACTTTTGAACACCGCTTCCCTTTAGAGACCAGATTTCCACTTTTTTTTTTTTTTTTTTAACCAAAAATACTACATCACTCACTGAAAAATGAAATAGCTATATCTTAGATGTGGGAGAAACACATTTTAAAATCTCAAATAAATTGTTTCAAAAACTCTTACTTGTTTTTTTCCCTCTGTATCTGATTTGAGTTCTTACATGCTGTCTCCACCCATCATTTTACCTCTGGCTTCTACACGATAAAAAAAATATATACAGTTGAATAAATGTCCTGGATATGTATTAAGTCAGTCTGCACATTAAGGGAAAACGTAAAGATGTTTATGTCCTCAGCCTCAGTCACAAAAGTGCTGGAGCTGAAATATCCATCATTAGTCATTTCAGTCTTCATCTTTTTTTTTTTCTTTATAGTTTTCATCCTTCTTCATCAGTGAAGTATTTGATAAGCCTTTCTTAAACACTCTTCTATGGCCTGAATCCTGTACCATCATGTAAACTGCTAATAGTCACCTAGGCAATGATCTTTAAGCTTGTATGCCTCAGGATCTTTGCTCATACTATCATTCTCACTTGGAACAATCAATCTCCATCCCTACTGTCACGTTCCAATCCATCACAACAAGTTCCACTTAAAGCTCGTCTAGAGTGAGAGGTTTATGGTTGGTTTGGATAGAAGGAGAAATCCTAAGGAAATATGGGGTTATTAAATCATTTATAAGCCTGGATAATGGTTAGTTATTTAAAATAGGTCTTCTGAAAGAGGTATTCGAGGATAGTAAAACATGAAGAAAAAAAATGACATGATATCTAATCCATAGTTAAAGTGATGTGCAAGCAAAACTCATGCATTTATACTGGGTCATTATAACCTCGCTCTGTCTTATTCTTTTCAGAAAACAGAGTGTTAACCATCCACAGGCAGAAAAAAAGACATTGGAAATATTAGTGAATGCACCATATTAAGACAGACAATACTCAGATAAATAACCTGAAAGAAATGAGAGATTTCTAAGAGGTGCAGTTATCATCTGATCACATATTTTAAAAATCTTTTCTGTTCTGCTGAATATATTATGTTTTTATTTCCCTTGGTCTAGAATCTATTGAGGAATATATCCTTATCTTCACGTTCTCCCTTGACAACTGGTAAGGTTTGATAACCAAAAGAAACCTTTATATGCTATACAGAAGCAAAACTTTTTTTTTTTAATAATTCTCTTCTATTTTAAAGGTATCCGCAGCAAACCTCTCCATGGCAATCAGTGAGATCCATTTGAATTATCTGCTTTTGGGAAGCACCTCTTGAAGCCAGCTTCCAGCTCCATGTCTCTCCTGCATGAATTATAGTGTTGGCCTTTGTCTAATGGAGCATGAACATAACATATCACAAAGCAATCAGGACACAACTGAAACAAGCTGGTTTGGAATAAAATTGTAAAATTAGGCTGCAGTGCTACTAACGTACTACTATTTATTCTATGTAGCAGCTTGATGACCTAATGAGGTGAAGTCAGCTTGGCATTTGGACAATTTTGGAAAGTGAACAAAGCAAACATTCTATTATGGAATGGAAACTACAGCAACAACATGCAAGATCAACTGCAACATAATCAAAAATATGTGCTGAAGCTTTAGTTGTGTCCATGAGATAAAGGAACATTAAGAGGCCTGAACTGTAAAGAGATTTGTTTCTGGAGATGATAGAGTCAGCTTGGTTTAGAGAAATAATGTAAGTGGTGATTTTTTTCATTTGAAAAATGTGGTTGATGTTACTAACGATGATTAGGTATATGTGGCTTCATAAGCAATACAGTAGTCTTCATATGAGTCAACCATTGATTTAACAAAAGAACACCCCCCTCCTCCTCTGCTCTGAACTTCTGTTGTTGACAGCAGATCTTGCTGTTTGGAGAGATAACTAACTCCCACTGACTACATTCTCCTATTTTGCAACAGGGCAACTTGAGTTACACATACATCAGGAATCTAGGTCTGCTGACACTGTGAATGTTTTTTATTAGAATTTTTTTTTTTTTAATCAGAGATCACTGCTTAATTAAAGGCCATGTGCTCAGAGTAAAGCAAAGTACAGAAAATTGACATCTTTGACTTCAGGAAGTCATTTTCCTCACTAATGTTGCATAGGCACAATCAGAATGATTCTATAAAAGTGTCAACAAGTTTGACTGCAAAAACACACATTTTGTTATTCTCTCTTGCAAAGTAAGTGATTTCAAAGGTCCTCATAGAATGAGGACTCTTAAACAAATAATTCCTGGAATAACTAGGAAATCTTACTAATTTATATTTTTCATTAATGATTTCCAGTTGGTTTAAGAAAAGCTCATATGTTGTATAATGACAGTACTTAGAAGTTGAGGCACTAGAATTTTGCTGCTTTTGTGTATTTACTTGACTACTATTTTGAAACTATTACAAGAATTTTGTATATTTAGAGTAACATGTACTAATATCGATTTTGAGCACTGTACTGAATCATTACTAAATTATGTTCAATTTAAAGGTAGAATGCAGATCATGTACTTGTTTAATATGCTTTCTAATTATAACAAAAAACCCTGGCAATTCTGTCATAATAAATCCTAAGCTAGAATAACATTTCATGAATTGTTAATCTCAATTCATATTTTAGCAAAACTGTTTTGAAATAATTATACACTCATGACCCATCTAAACTTGGTGTGGTTCACTTGTTCCTCTACTCTTTTATCTTCTCAGGGAGAAAACATATACAAAACAACACTTTAGAGCTAATTAAAAATGGCCAGTCATTATTCTGGATGCCTCAATCTTAATGGATACTCTTATTTAACTAAAATTTTCTATAAATTCATCAAATAATCTATTTGTATTTTTCCACTGTTAATGTCTATATATCCCTATAACTGTGAGATTCCACTGATTCCTTCTTATTTATTGATTGCCTGCAATGTACCAAGCATCATGCTACACATTGCGTATGACCAGAGAGTATTTCATGGAGTTCAAATAAAACTCTAACTTCAATAACTGCTACTTTCCTTCAATCTGATACCTTAAACTTTTCCCTTGATCATATCACATTAAAGCTCATACTTTCACGTTTCTGATAGACTTTATCTTTAAGTCATTAACAGTGGTAAAATTTAAAGTCACAGAATGGTGAATGTAGTAGTTAAATTTCATAGCTACAATGTCGTTTAAAAAAATTTATGACTGCTATATGGTGTACAAATTAGCCAAGATGGATTCTGATGTGTTCAATGGAATGCAGTGGTTAACCGGTAATGTAGGATTATTATTTCAGTCACAGTCTGGTTCAAAAACCCATTTCTTTCTGCTCTAGCTGCCTCAGACAACTGAAGCAGTCACAACTGGGTTTGGAGTATTTGGGAAAATTGATGTCTAAGCTCTTTATCTGGATAAGTCTTATAAAAGCAGAGTGCATTCATATACTGTTCTTAGTGCAGCCACAGATGCTACTCTCTCCAACATTTTTTGAGTCTCACAATTAAGGTTGAGCCAATTGCCTCTCAGATTAGAGTAGTTTTTTTTGTTTGTTTGTTTCCCCACCTGCTTTCAGCAGTAGACAGTATACTTCCTTCTCAATGTCTGTCATGTGTTTTAACCAAGAGACTTACAAATGTAGCATGCCAGCTTTGTTCCCACATCAGTTAATCTCGCATTCACCATTCACAGTCCCAATTTCAATTCTTTCCAGATCTTCAGGAGCCATGAGGACCCTGAGAGTTCATGCTTACTGGTAAATGCTGCTGCTGCTGCTGCTAAGTCGCTTCAGTCGTGTCCGACTCTGTGCGACCCCATAGACGGCAGCCCACCAGGCTCTCCCGTCCCTGGGATTCTCCAGGCAAGAACACTGGAACTGGTAAATGCTAACTCAATGTTATTGTCAATCTAAAAAATTTTTATTTGGCCTTTTTTTCTTGAAAGATAAGTTCACTTTGTATACATAAAGTATGCCAGAGTGACATATTTTGTAAGTTCCTAGTGTATTTTTTTCAGCTTTATTGAGGTATAATTGAGGTAAATAAAATTGCATGCATTTAAAATATATATGTAATATTTAACATATGCATACTTTGAGAAATGATTACCACAACTAGGCTAATTAGCATATTCATACCTTACATAATTACCACTGTTTTCAATGTATCTAGTGAAAATTCTTTTTTTTAATTTATTATTTTTCTTTTTATTTTAATTGGAGGCTAATTACTTTACAATATTGTAGTGGTTTTTGCCATACACTGACATGAATCCACCATGAGTGACATGTGTTCCCCATCCTGAACCCCCTTCCCACCTCCCTCCCCATCCCATCCCTTAGGGTCATCCCAGTGCACCAGCCCTGAGCACCCTGCCTCATGCATCGAACCTGAACTTGCGATCTATTTTACATATGCTAATATACATATTTCAATGCTATTCTCTCAAATCATCCCACCCTCACCTTCTCCCACAGAGTCCAACAGTGTGTTCTTTACATCTGTCTCTTTTGCTGTCTCGCATATAGGGTCATCATTACCATCTTTCTAAATTCCATATATATGTGTGAATATACTGTATTGGGGTTTTTCTTTCTGACTTACTTCGCTCTGTATAATAGGCTCCAGTTTCATCCACGTAATTAAAACTGATTCAAATGTATTCTTTTTAATATAGCTGAGTGATATTCCTTTGTGTATATGTACCACAGCTTTCTTATCCATTCGTCTGCCGCTGGACGTGTTGGTTGCTTCCATGTCCTGGCTATTGTAAACAGTGCTGCGATGAACACCGGGATACACGTGTCTCTTTGAGTTCTGGTTTCCTCGGTGTGTATGCCCAGCAGTGGGATTGCTGGGTTGTATAACAGTTCTATTTCCAGCTTTTTAAGGAATCTCCACACTGTTCTCCATAGTGGCTGTACTAGTTTGCATTCCCACCAACAATGTAAGAGGGTTCCTTTTTCTCCACACCCTCTCCAGCATTTATTGTTTATAGATTTTTGGATAGCAGCCATTCTGACCAGTGTGAGATGGTACCTCATTGTGGTTTTGATTTGCATTTCTCTTGTAGTAAGTGATGTTGAGCATCTTTTCATGTGTTAGTCATCTGTATGTCTTCTTTGGAGAAATGTCTGTGTAGTTCTTTGGCCCATTTTTTGATTGGGTAACTTATTTTTCTGGAATTGAGCTGCAGGGACTGCTTGTATATTTTGAGATTAATTCTTTGTCAGTTGCTTCATTTGCTATTATTTTCTCCCATTCTGAAGGCTGTCTTTTCACCTTGCTTATAGTTTCCTTCATTGTGCAAAAGCTTTTAAGTTTAATTAGGTTCCATTTGTTTATTTTTTGCTTTTATTTCCATTACTCTGGGAGGTGGGTCATAGAGGACCTTGCTGTGATTTATGTCAGAGTGTTTTGCCTATGTTTTTCTCTAGGAGTTTTATGGTTTCTGGTCTTACATTTAGATCTTTAATCCATTTTGAGTTTATTTTTGTGTATGGTGTTAGAAAGTGTTCTAGTTTCATTCTTTTACAAGTGGTTGACCAGTTTTCCCAGCACCACTTGTTAAAGAGATTGTCTTTTCTCCATTATATATTCTTGCCTCCTTTGTCAAAGATAAGGTGTCCATAGGTGCGTGGATTTATCTCTGGGCTTTCTATTTTGTTCCATTGATCTATGTTTCTGTCTTTGTGCCAGTACCATACTGTCTTGATGACTGTTGCTATGTAGTAGAGCCTGAAGTCAGGCAGGTTGATTCCTCCAGTTCTATTCTTCTTTCTCAAGATTGCTTTGGCTATTCGAGGTTTTTGTAATTCCATACAAATTGTGAAATTATTTGTTCTAATTCTCTGAAAAATACCACTGATAGGTTGATAGGGATTGCATTGAATCTATAGTTTTCAATGTATCTGGTGAAAATTCTTAAGGCCTACTCTCCTAGCAAATTTTAAATATGCAAACCTAGAGTAGATAAAAGTTAGCAAAAAGGAAATCAAAGCATACCCCTTTGGAAAAATCATCTATTAAAAAAAAGAATAAAGGAACCACAAAACAGACAGAAAATGATTAATGATACGGCATTAGTAAATTCTTAGTTATGAATAATTATTTTAAATGTAAATGGATTAGATTCTCCAGTCAAAAGGAATGCCATGGCAAAATGGATTAAAAAATTGAGACCCAATTAAGGCTGCTCATGAGAGTCACTTCACCTTTAAGGACACGGAAAGGCTTAACCTGAAGAGGAGAAAAGAGATATTTCATGCAAATGGAACCTAAAAGAGAGCAGTGGTAGCTATACTTATGTTAGGCTGACTTTTTTTTTTTTTTTTTTTTGATTAGCAAATTGAGAAAATTTCCTTCTCTTTCTTACCAGCATTGGTGGTTTATCTGCTAAGTGGTGTTCAACTCTTGCAACCCCATGGACTGTAGCCTGCCAGGCTCCTCTGTCCATGGGATTTTCCAGGCAAGAATACTAGAGTGGGTTGCCAGGGGATCTTCCCAACCCAGAAATTGCACCCTGGTCACCTGCACTACAGGCAGATTCTTTACCAACTGAGCTATGAGGGAAGCCCCTTACCAGCATTGCTCCTGTGGAAAAGTGTGCTGTGAGCATATTATTTCTTTTACATAATCTCTCTTAAATTTCTAGTTGTCATTGACATCTTCTCTTTTGGTTCTCTGTTCCTAGATGGCACTTTGATCTTTTTATGTTTTTTGTGGGAGGGGTTGCTTTTAACACATTTAACTGGTAATTTGTTCAGGTTTGATAAGTATCAATATCTTTTTAAAAATTAATTTTTGGATATTCTTATTTATTAGCCCTTAAAATATTGCCTTTTCTATTCTCTTTTCTCATCCTCAGGAATTCAAGTAAGATGTTAACCTAATTAATTTCTTTTGATTTCTAATCCATATCTTCTGTGGCTTTTTCTCTTTGCCTTTACGAAAAACCAAACATACAACAACAACAACTAAAATCTACTTAAGTTTACTTTTGGCTTACTAATTCTTTGTTTAGTTGTGTTTGTTTTTAATTTATTCTTAATCCAAAAAACTTAAAATTTCCATAATTATGTATTCATTTCTAGAAAAATCTATTTGGTTGTATCTCAAAATATACTTGATTATTTTTAACAACACTTTTCTAACTTCCAAGATTTATACCTTCACTTTGGTTTGATATTTTAGGTTTTGTTTCTTGCCTTGCCAATTCACCAGTGAATTAAATGTTTATCTTTAAGAATATTTTACTTAACACTTTTATTACTTTTTTTAAGTGAGAAGATTGACCACATTATTTTGCTTCCATAGTATTGATAAAATAATTTGTGAAGGTTAATCTTGCAGATTTTTAACTCAATGAATGAGTGTCATTCAGAGATCTTCATGACGTTCCCTATGTCAAGCTTTCTTAATATGGGGCATGGGGTAGGGCAAAAGTTCACAACCAGTTTAATATTTTTGTGACTGTGCACCAATGCCTTGTATCCTTCAGATCTTGAAATCATTTACTCTTCCCCTGGTTGTTTGTTTCACAAGCAGGGTATTTCTCTCAAAACTGGATGAGATTCAATATAATGGAAAAAGGCATCCCTGGTCATCAAGCCATACTTGGGTTCATATTGGGGCTTACCTTTGAAATTTCGCTATCAAAATTCTTATTCTTGCCCAACAATTGGAATGTTCTGACCCCCTGTGACCAGTCTACATGCGTATATCTTTTCTTGCATAAAACTTAAGTCAACTTGCTAACTAGAATGTCCTGATACATGTTAATGCTTCTGCATTTTGAACAAAAATATAGTAAAGAAAAGAAAAGACCAAATATCATATATGATGAGTTTGCTTTGGACATCAAGATTTCCTAGTCCTGTTCTCTTTATTGCTTCCTTTCAGGCCTGAGCTAAGTAACTTGGAATGGTAAAACTAGAGACATCAATGTCAACACAATAATGGACTTAGTATGCTGTGGCTTTGATCAATTGGTCCAATTGGACAGCATTAAAAAGAGTTATCTTGTACCTTACTAGAATTTTACCTTGGACTTTTAAGCCAGTGTCTTTGAGAAACAACTGTCCTTTGTTTAAACCTGTGTTATCCCAAAGACCTCCAGGGAAATAATTCGGCTGCTCAAAAACAGGATTTATAGCATTGGCAATCGTGTGAATCCCACTTTTACTCTTCTGTTTCTGAATAACTAGATACAATACATTTAAAAAGCCATCTCACTGAAAATGCCAAGAGCTCACCTTGGGAAATCACAAATGATGTCTGGTAATTTGTTTATTATGCTTCATCCTATAAACATCACCCCTTCGATTCAACATACTAAACAGAGTTTTTCCTAATTTGAAATGAATATAAAACAGATAATAAAAATTGATCCAACAGGTAAACACAATAGAACCACAGTTAGAGAAAGAAATAATTATTTGCAAAGGTTTGTCTCCCATTTTTAATTCAGCAAATTCTTTTTTTCCCTAGGAAGCAGCTGTACTATAATACAGTAGACCTATTTTGATAAGAGCTTTGTCGCTAAACTGAAGAGAAAAAGAGGTAGGATTGCAGGGTGCTTTAGTAGTCAGCCTTGGGGGTATAACAGAATTACCTAGGGATCTGTTATAACCAAATATTGTTAGGTATATCTCAGCACCAGAGAATCTAATTTAATTTATCTTGGATGCTGATTGGAGACCCCCAGAATCAGGAAAGCTCCAATATCAGATAAGAGTGAGAAAAACTGGTATTATAATTGGAAGCCTCTATTGTACTATTATTATTTGTTATTGTTATTCAGTCATTAAGTCGTGTCTGACTCTGTGACCCCATAGACTGCCTCATGCTATGCTTCCTTGTCCTTCACTCTCTCCTGGCGTTTGCTTAAACGCATGTCCATTGAGTCGGTGATGATATCTAGCCACCTTTTCCTTTGTCATTCCCTTCTCCTCATGCCTCCAATCTGTCCCAGCATCAGGGTCTTTTCCAGTGAGACAATACAGGCTCTTCCACCTGTATTGAATCCCTTGATCCTGGCCTCCTATTTGCTGTGGAGGACTTGAGTCTGAGTGAACTCCAGGAGTTGGTGATGGACAGGGAGGCCTGGCATGCTGCGATTCATGGGGTCGCAAAGAGTTGGACATGACTGAGAGACTGAACGGAACTGAACTGACTGAAGTGCTCAATAAATGTGCATTGTGAATAAGTAACAGTGAGATTTGTTAACAAATTGACAAATGCTTACTGTGGGTCAGAGTGAAAACATAAAAACCCTAGGGAGCTGATATACAAAAGGAGTTGTCAGTCAGTCAGTTCAATTGCTCAGTTGTGTCCGACTCTTTGCGACCCCATGAATCGCAGCACGCCAGGCCTCCCTGTCCATCACCAACTCCCGGAGTTCACTCAGACTCACGTCCATCGAGTCAGTGATGCCATCCAGCCATCTCATCCTCGGTCGTCCCCTTCTCCTCCTGCCCCCAATCCCTCCCAGCATCAGAGTCTTTTCCAATGAGTCAGCTCTTCGCATGAGGTGGCCAAAGTACTGGAGCTTCAGCTTTAGCATCATTCCTTCCAAAGAAATCCCAGGGCTTATCTCTTTCAGAATGGACTGGCTGGATCTCCTTGTAGCTTTTCACAAACTCCTTTCCAGGGAGGTCATGAGAAATATTGGCAACAGTATTGCACATGAAAGGAAGCATTCCTTTGGGGTCCTGAGAGAAGGGACAAGAAGCGCTACCCCACAGAAATGGGCAGCAATCATTTTTGCTCACAGGGCACAGGACACTTGTTGTAGCTAGGAAAAAGACAAAGGGGGAAAAGCCCTTTACCCCTGGGGGAAGAACAAATAATCAATAGCCGTTCTTTACAAATAGAGTTATTTCACTGAGGGAGGTGCTGGATCACAGAGACCAGTCCTGCGATTCAGGAACACAATGGCTGCGGAAAACAGAGGAGCTCCTACAACCCGGCTAGCAAGCAAGGAGTAACAAGCACCAACAGTCTACTGCTGAGACAGAAATAACTGCATAGAGAGAGGGCATTTTGAGGTATCAACACACAGAGAAGGACTTCAATCAGGAAATTGTTAAGAAAAATTGTTCAGCAAACTAACCACCACCCAAGGACAAGGTAACAGTAGGGGAATTTGAAGATTACCATTGAAACAACGAAAGGTACACTCAGTTCAATTCTTGGATAGCTTCAGTCAACTCGCACACTCACATACTAGCGGAAGATGGGTTCACATTTCCAGTCATAAATACAAAGTACAAATTCCACACTCAAATATGATCTGATTGTTGAAACAATGACAGAAATCTTACAATTTTTAAATATTTAAAAATTTAAACATTTTAAAGTAACTTTGAGAAAGGTGTTAAAGGCTCCAGCAGAGAAGGTGTCCAGTGTTCAAGAGCAACTGTGGAGTTTCAAAGAGAAAGAGAAACTATAAGAAAGAATTGAATGGAAATGTGGGAAGAATGGTATCAGAGATAAAAAGTACCTTTGATGGACTGATCAGTAGACTTGACACGGAGAAAAAAATAATTAGTGGTCACAGGTAAATAGAAATAGTTCTTATTGTTGCTTATTTGCTAAGTCATATCTGAATCTTCTGTGACTCCATGGACTGTAGCCCACCAGGCTTCTCTGTCCATGGGATTTCCCAAGCAAGAATATTGGAGTCCGTTGACATTTCCTTCTACATGAGATTTTCCCAATGCAGGGATCAAACCCACCTCTCCTGTATTTCAGGTGATCTGTACCACTGTGCTATGAGGCAAGCCCAAATAGAAATTACCCACACTAAAACATTAAGAGAAAAAAAAAGTAAATAAGTGCTATAAATAAATATATAAATAACATTTTAATATAGATTATATATATATATATAATCGAACTGGGGTCTCCTGCATTGCAGGTGGATTCTTTACCAACTGAGCTATCAGGGAAGCTCAATGTATATAAATATGCAAGCAAATAAGGTCAGTTCTTAATCTCTAAGAACTGTGAAAATATGTCAAGCACTTTAACATATTTGCCAATGAAATACTAGAAGAAGAAGAGAGAATATAGCAGAAAAAAATGGAGGACTTAAAGTTGAAATATTTCTAAAAATAATTAATGAAAACAAATCATGGATCTAGGAAGCTAAGTCAATCAAAGTGGATAAATATCAATAGCATACAAGTGTATATATATCATAGTCATATTATCACATGATTGCATATTAAAGATAAAGATTCTATGATGAAGGCGGCTTGAGAATAAAAGATATATAAAAAGGAAATCTGCTTAAATCATAAGATAATTGATTAACAACTCCAAAATGTCAAAACAACAATAAAGTTACTGCCAACACAGAATTCTATGTATAGTGAAAATATTTTTCATCAAAAATATAGATTTTTTTTCCAGACAAACTAAAGCTGAGAGAATTCACTGCTAAGAAATCTGTACTATAAAAATATTACAAGAAGGTCCTTAGCAGAAGTAACAAACTACTAAACAGAAATGTAAATCTTTTAAAAAAAATGATGATCAAGAGAAATGATTAAAATAAAGGTAAATATAAAGTATATTTTTCTAAGTTTTAATATTTTTAAATAAAAAATACAGACAGGGAAAAATTGGGAATATACAATTTATATATTACATGCAAAGAAGTCAAATATTTATTTTGATCTGTACTTTGATAAGTTATAGAAATATACTGTTAATCCTAGAAAAAGAGAACATAAGGTAATCAAGAAAAATCCATAAAAAGAAGTAAGAAAGGACAAAATTGGGGTAAATAGTATATAGCTATAAGCCAATTTTTAGTCCTAACTATTCGGGCTTCCCAGGTGGTACAGTGGTAAAGAATCCAACTGCCAAGCAGGAGATGCAGGATTTCAATCCCTGCATTGAGAAGATTCCCTGGAGAAGAGAATGGCAACCCACTCCATTATTCTTGCCTGAAGAATCCCATGTACAGAGGAGCCTGGTGCGCTTACAGTCTATTGGGTTGCACAAGAGTCAGACAGGTCTTAGCGACTAGCAACACCACCAATTTTAAAAAATTGCATTGAGAGTAAATAATCTATTCAAATTAGATTCTACAGAAAATAGGTCCTGACTACATTCCATCTACAAGAATCATACTTGAAATGATATTACATGTATTGTTTGAAGATAAGATTATTGAAACATGCAACATTAACCAAGAGAAAGCTTTAGCGGCTATAGTGAATCGGAAAGGTAGATGCTAATCAAGAAAGTTACAAGGGGGAAAGTTTGTAAACCTACAAAGGAAACCTTTGGTCCAGATATCTTCTCCGATGAATACGCTCAAATATTTAAGCAAGAAATAATATTCATTGTTAACAAAGTTTTCAACAGTGGAAGAGAGCACTTTCTGACTACTTTAATGAGCACAGTATTATTCTGACACCAGACAAAGAGACACATCTTTTCCAGAAAATTCATCATAGAAAAAAGGAAAACAAAATCACATAAGGATTGAAAAGAAATAAAATTATCTCTATTCTCAGACTACATGATTGTTCACACAGAGAAGCTCAAATAATACATTAAAATGTTACTAAATCTAATGTTCAGCATTTTCACAGAATACAAGGTCAACATGCAAAATCTTTTGCATTGTGGGAAACTAGCAATAGACTATAATTAATTGAAAATTAACAAAAGAAAGGCAATTGAAAATTAACAAAAGAAAGGACATTTACAATAATATTAAGAACATCAAATATTATAAATCTAATAAAATAAATATGTGTAGAGACCATATGGTAAAAATTACAAAACAGTTTTGTAAGAAATATAAGAAACCTACACTAGATCAATGGGATAGCATTCTTTATGAACAAAAACAAAAATTCAAAAAATAAAACCTTTACTTCTATGTCATACTATATATAAAAAAATTGTCTTAAATTTTATCACCAGGGAATTCTGTTAGTTATCAAAATGACATGCAATTTAACATAATTTAAAGGGTTCCATCAATACTAGCCATTGGGATCCATCCTCAGAAGTCTTTAAAAATCCTTCTTATCATTTTTCTTCTTTCTGATTATGCCTAACAGAAGACTCCAGCATATATCTCCTCATTTAAAGCAATCTCCTCATTTAAAGCAAATTGGCACCCATTAAAATTCTTAAAATGAGGATGAGTTTTCCCCTCTAACATCTGATCAGTTTTAGATAAAATAAGTGTAAATCAAACTGAATATGTTCATATATTTCAAAAACTATGTACAAAAAATAATCAGAACATGGGTGTGCTATATCTATTGCCACTGTAATTCCATTTCTTACACTCTGAATATAGCCTCTTTGAAGGAGTGTTTGATTCATAGTTAAATGAGCATTAATTATCCAACAGATGAAAAAGGCATGGTTCTTACATTGTTTGCATTGGTTCAATTTATAAGTTATATAAGAGTCCTAGTCCCTGGAAAAGAATCTTTTAATTTCTATACACTCTCAGTATATTTGTTTAAATGTTTAACTTATTTATGTGTTTTAACTCCTGTTATGCTGATGTTGATGTTTTAATTTTTTGCCCTAACTTCCAGATTGTCTGTACTCTTATCTATTATTTACCTCATTGCTTTTGTTGGGCCTAATTTACAGCTCTTTATTGCTTCCTTGTATACATATTTATGATCAATTGAATATTTAATTTCAATCTATATTTTCAAACAACCTATTTCTATTTAGTTTTTCTGTTTCTTCACAGTTGACCTCATTTAGAATATTTACATATTTAATTGACATGTCTGCCACATTTTGAATTGTCAAATTTTACATCATCTCATTTTCAGGTGATTTATTCTATTAGGTCATTCTGTTCTATGAGCGTCAGCTATCATTTTGGTGAAGTGCACACTTGAAATGCTCTAAAACTCAGACCCTGACTCCTCCTTGATGTGCCAAAGGGAAGAATAATATTCAGGATCTAATGTCTGTGGGCTCTCCTTCCCTCATAGCAGGAGACGTTGCCTCAGAGAAGTTTCTTTCATTTCTGACAAAGCATGAATCCAAGACAATGTGGATACTTCACAAGTGCTCAGATATTTAATAGAATCCTCATATGTTTGCTTTCAGATGGTTCCATGTGCCACATCTTGTTTTCTGGCATCTCCAGATTGTTGAATGCTGTCTTGTTGAACAGAATCTTATATGTGTTCAGTAATATTTGATGAGCATATACATGCTTTAAATGAAATAATTTTAACTCATTCTTGATAAATGGTATTGTAACAAGCATGGGTTCCTTTTTTAGTTTAATGCAAGGCTTTGTTACATTTTTAAAATATGACAAATACAACTTAAAAATCATTTAGCTTCATGATTCTTTCCATAGCTGCACAATTTGTAGATATTATTCATCAGCCTGTTGAACTGTTCCTTTTCCAGAATTATAAATACAATCCAACTTGTGTTGTTGTTGTTGGTTTGTTAAATCAAAGCATCTGAATTCGCACAATTTAAATGTGTTTCTTTTGAGAATGAACTCATCTTTTGGGACTTGAGAACAAGGAATGATTGGTCTTATCCTCATATTGTGGATGTAACTTTACCCCCAGATTTCAGATATGAACAAGAGACCTGTTCTCCTGAGTAACAACGTTGATGGGGAAGTGAGCTTAAGGCAATGACACCCCACTCCAGTATTCTTGCCTGGAAAAGCCCATGGACAGAGAAGCCTGGTAGGCTACAGTCCGTGGGGTCATGACGAGTTGGACACGACTGAGCAACTTCACTTTCACTTTTCACTTTCATGCATTGGAGAAGGAAATAGCAACCCACTCCAGTGTTCTTGCCTGGAGAATCCCAGGGACAGAGGAGCCTGGTGGGCTGCCGTCTACGGGGTCGCACAGAGTTGGACATGACCAACACGATTTAGCAGCAGCAGCAGCATCTCATCAGGAAAGTGCAGTGCACTATCTCTGTACATGACCATGGAGAGTCGGAACCTTTCTAAGCAGTCAATTTCTTTCTATTTCCCCATCATTTACCAATATGGATCCTCTCTCTTCCTTCCAAGGAGACTTTGTAACGTTCATTTGAGTAGAGTCCTCTCAGGTCCTTCACAATAACTGTTCATTTCTTCTGAGTGTGTCAACATTTTCTGGAATGTCAAAATTTGACTGCTGCTGAGAATGGTTTTCATTCTTGCAAGGAGATGATTGCTCTTAGAATTCACCTGTTACATACAAGTGACAGATCGAAATTTTGGAGGCTCTTCCTACAGACATGGCCTTTAATTATCACTTGTTTGTTGCAAAATGTGAGACAGAGAGTTGGTGTTCATCTCTCAAGGACATTACAGGATCTGAAACAGTATACAGCTCACTTCTATTGAAGGGTGACTTATGAGTTATATGAGCTAGCTGAGATAATAATTCAAATTTACTCCAGAAGTTGTTTGGTACATCATAAAGACTGACGCCTTACATTGTTGCTTTGATGGCTATTTCTTACGTAAGATTTGACGGTGAAGAGAAAGTTAAAGATGTTAATGTGGTGTTAAGCCACAGAAAGCCATGATGCTATATGAAGAGTAGTAAAATAAATTCTTTGCATGGTATGAAACCACAGTGGAGGAAGATGTTATTTTGGAATAGATTTGCATACTGTATAGCTCTGTGAAAATCTTTCTTTTAATAAGTAACAGGCTTGTTAAGAATCCCCCACCTGTTCTCCATCTCCTCCCACCCACTTTGTTCTGCCAGGTCCTGCTTCTTGGCTACTGAATTAACATTATTTCTTTATTCCACACACACAAAACACACACACACACAGCACAGAGTTCCTTATCTTGTTCCTCACTACTAGGGCTAAGGTTTGGTCAGTTCAACTCAAACATAAAAGCCTAAAATGCTTTTCTTAAAAATACCTATTTTTGTTTGCTTCTGAATCTCAATTAGGTATTGAGTTTTACTTCTTAATGTAAATGTGATTAACTGTATTTTTAACCCTTTCGTGATTTGATGATATATTTATGCCACAGCCTTTCATTTCTCAATCAATTAAAAAAAAAAACAACTTTTGTTATACTGCCAAAATACATTTCAGTGTAGGCTCATAAAAACATGCAGCCCACATAATCACATAAAGGTATCTCATATCAGAAGAAATGTACATTCATTTTTGGCAAAAATTTCTCACATAGCTCTCATTGCTAAAAAGTCTTTGGAAAATATGTTAAATTATAAATCACCAGTGGTTGTTAATAATGTTACTTTATGTCTCAAAATATTCCAGTGTTGATAGTTTTAAGAAACTATTTTTTTCTAGTCTTGCTATAAATATGTAAGCAGTCAAGGGGGGCATGATATATCATGTAAATCACTGTGGACAAAGGAGAACAATGATCAAAGTTTAGAATTCCTCAAGTTTGGGGAAAATGAAGCTACTAAATGTGACTAGACTCTGCCTTTTCTGCTGCTTGGAAGATAGCTGGGAATTGGGAATTATGCTTGGTAATAAGCTCTTAAGCACATTTGTAGTGTGGGATAAAGTTCTTACTTGGAAGAGTGATGTTCATTCAACTAGAGCCAATTTTAAAGGGAGAGAATATAGGCCAGCAGATTTCTGTGACACATTCATAACCTTTCTGTAAATGTGCTGCCTTTATTTTTTGTATCAAATGAATGCTAGGGTTTCAAAAGGTATTATTCATAAATAGGATATAGTTTCTCAAAGGGGAAAAAACTAGCCTGTAACATACTGACCCTTGGGAAATAAAGCACAAAATCATTTCTCCTTTAACTCCAAAGGAAGCCTATATTTTTTCATTAGTCACTTTTTCAAAGGAAGAAATCACTTGAGTTTCACCATCTATCTCTGTACCTATTAGGTTGTCAATTTGGTTTGAGTTTTCATCAGAGTTGGATTAACAGCTGGAAGGAAGAGTTGTCTAATCCAAACATTCACCAGGGGGCCATGAGAAAAATCTGTTACATTTGACATAGGACAATGGTACTTATTCAAGAAGAGACTTCGAACATTTGTAACAGAAAGGCAACTTTTTCTAAAAATTGTTCAGATAATTCTCGCAAATATACAGTTGAAAATTCTATTTAATTGAAAAAGAAGTCTAATTTAGGAAAGGAGACATAAAGAGCTATATCTGCTCATATCATTAATTAAATGAGTTTTATAAATTAAGGAAATAATGTAAGATTCAAAGGAAAACACAGTAAGATTTCAAAAGCTATCAATGTCAGAATCTAATGCAAAATAATAATTCTACATAATAAAATGTACATATTATTCCTAGATTTATTGGAAAGAATGAAGGAGAAAAGGTTGTGGATTGCTATGCCACAAGTGATATATATCTTTAAATGAAATAGTTGAAATGAATATGATAAAATATTAATGATACTAATTTGGCTGCTGGCAATGCAAGGGTCTACTAATTCATTTCTGGGTTTTTAGGTGTATTTTAATATTTAAGAGTATTTAATATTTATAGTTTTTCTTAATATAAAAATAACAGCAATTTTGTAAGAGAAAGCAGGTCTTTATTAGTAATGTCATGAAAAAGAAATTTGATAAAGCCATGATATTTGTGTGGTTCAATATAGATCAGAAATTATTTCACATTAGTATAGACTTTCTCATAAAAACATAATAAAATATTTCACTATCACAAATAAAAATGTAAATATATCTAGTTTAGAGTTAGAAGAAGCCTCTATGTGAAGAGTAATCAGGAAAAAATATATATATATGTATGCTTTTTAGTTGATTTTTCAAAAATGCTGTATATTTACAGATTGAAAATCTTGGGTCAAATAGTACACAAAATAATGGATAAAAGTTACATAAAGCACAATTCACAGGATTATATGTTTTTATACCAGTCCCAAGTTGTATTGGAAAAATGACATTCTTGTGTGTGAATTCTACATTACTGTTGACTTTAGGTAGCTCCTTAAGACACAAAGCTAATGGAGGTAATGGAATACCAGTTGAGCTATTTCAAATCCTAAAAGATGAGCTGTGATAGTGTTGCATTCAATATGCCAGCAAATTTGGAAAACTCAGCAGTGGCCACAGGACTGGAAAAGGTCAGTTTTCATTCCAATCCCAAAGAAAGGCAATGTTAAAGAATGTTCAAACTACCACACAATTGCACTCAACTCAGATGTTAGCAAAATAATGCTCCAAATTCTCCAAGTGAGGCTTCAATGGTATGTGAACTGAGAACTTCCAGATGTTCAAACTGGATTTAGAAAAGGCAGAGGAACCAGAGATCAAATCGCCGACATCTGTTGGATCATCGAAAAAGCAAGAGAGTTCCAGAAAAACATCTACTTTGGCTTTATTGACTGCCAAAGACTTTGACTGTGTGAAAGTGAAAGAAAGTGAAGTCACTCAGTCGTGTTCAACTCTTCATGACCCCATGGACTGTAGCCTACCAGGCTCCTCCATACATGGGATTTTCCAGGCAAGTAACTGGAGTAGGGTGCCATTGCCTTCTCCAGGAGATCCTCTTGACCCAGGGATTGAACCTAGGTGTCCCACATTGTAGCCGGACGCTTTACTATCTGAGCCAACTGTGTGGATCACAACAAATTCTTAAAGAAGTGGGAATAGTAGACCACCTGACCTGCCTCCTGAGAAAGCTGCATGCATGTCAAGAAGCAACAGTTACACCTGGACATGGAACAATGGACTAGTTACAAACTGGGAAAGGAATAGTCAAAGCTGTATAATGTCACCCTGCTTATTTAACTTATATGCAGAGTACATCATGAGAAATGCTGGACTGGAAGAAACACAAGCTGGAATCAAGATTGCTGGGAGAAATATCAATAACCTCAGATATGCAGATGACATCACCCTTATGACACAAAGCAAAGAGGAACTAAAATGTCTCTTGATGAAAATGAAAGAAGAGAGTGAAAAAGTTGGCTTAAAGCTAAACATTCAAAACGCTAAGATCATGGCATCTAGTCTCATCATTTCATGATAAATAGTTGGGGAAACAATGACAGACTTTATTTTTTTGGGACCCAAAATCACTACAGATTGTGACTGCAGGCATGAAATTAAAAGATACTTGCTGCTTGGAAGAAAAGCTGTGACCAACATAGACAATATATTAAAATGCAGAGAGAGTACTTTGTCAACAAATGTCCATCTAGTCAAATCTATGGTTTTTCCAGTAGTCATGTATGGATGTGAGAGTTGGACTATAAAGAAAGCTGAGCACCAGAGAATTGATGTTTTTGAACTGTGTTGTTGGAGAAGACTCTTGAAAATCCCTTGGACTGCAAGGAGATCCAACCAGTCCATGCTAAAGGAAATCAGTCCTGAATATTCATCGGAAGTTCTGATGCTGAAAGCTGAAATTCCAATACTTTGGCCACCTGATGTGAAGAACTGACTTATTTGAAAATACCCTGATGCTGGGAAAGATTGAAGGTAGGAGGAGAAGGGTATAACAGAGGAGAGGTGGTTGAATGGACATGACTTTGAGCAAGCTCCATGAGTCGTTGATGGACAGGGAAGCCTGGAGTGCTGCAGTCCAGGGGGTCACAAAGAGTTGGACATGACTAAGCTACTTAAGTAAACTTAAGAGACAGAGGTCTTTAATCCTCATTCTTGTATTACTCATTGGGTACTAAAAAGAAATATGACTTCACTTCTTATCACACAAGCTATCATAAAATTTAAACCTCAATCTATGCAGTGCATAGCTTTCTCTTTTAATAGTGAAGACAGTCTCGAATACATTTTATTCTACTTTCTTATGTTGTTTTTTCCACAAGACAACTTGACATCCAGGTTGCTATGCTAATTGTAAATATTCCTTCTGACAGTTGGTGCTAGCATCATACAGTGACTGGAAAGTGTCCTCACTCTCATATCACCAAACATTCGATGTAGAAATTATATATTTTTCTGGTCCTATTTGAACAGGTTGAACTGCACTTCTTGATAGAGATGTTTCAATTACTTTTCCTTTGTGACTACTCTTCAATTGAAATTCACTTACTTATCAGGATGCATTGACAGAGATTCAAATCATGCTTATGAAATACTCTGAGCAGTTACACATAATAAACCATCAAACTGCTCTACTATGTCTTCTCACAGGCCTTTCTCTCTGGAATATTTCACACATAATAGCTAAATTTTATTCCTTTGCAACATACAAAAGCTTCCAGATATATATTTTTGTACAAAAATGCGTCACAGACAATGTTTACCATGCAGAAAGAGTCAATAACTATGTTACTTGGCATCCTGTAGCAGCTCCCTATATAAATAATGCAATCAAAGTACACTGTAGTTTCTAAGCTAAAAGAGAGTGCTTCCCAGTTGGCTCAGTGGTAAGGAATTCACCTGCCAATATAGGGGGTGCAGGTTTGATCCTTGGTTCAGGAATATCCCCTGGGAGAACGAAATGGCAGCCCACCCCAGTATTCCCTGGGAAATCCTATGGACAGAAGAATCTCCCTGGCTATATATAAGGGGTCACAAAAGAGTGGAACAAAACTTAGAGATGAAGTTCAGTCACTCAGTCGTGTCCGACTCTTTGTGACCCCATGAATAGCAGCACGCCAGGCCTCCCTGTCCATCACCAACTCCCAGAGTTCACTCAGACTCATGTCCATCGAGTCAGTGATGCCATCCAGCCATCGCATCCTCGGTCGTCCCCTTCTCCTCCTGCCCCCAATCCCTCCCAGCATTAGAGGCTTATCCAATGAGTCAATTTTTTGCATGAGGCGGCCAAAGTACTGGAGTTTCAGCTTTAGCATCATTCCTTCCAAAGAAATCCCAGGGTTGATCTCCTTCAGAATGGACTGATTGGATCTCATTGCAGTCCAAGGGACTCTCAAGAGTCTTCTCCAACACCACAGTTCAAAAACATCAATTCTTCAGCGCTCAGCCTTCTTCACAATCCAACTCTCACATCCATACATGACCACAGGAAAAACCATAGCCTTGACTAGACGGACCTTAGTCGGCAAAGTAATGTCTCTGCTTTTGAATATGCTATATAGGTTGGTCATAACTTCTCCCAAGGAGTAAGCATCTTTTAATTTCATGGCTGCAGTCACCATCTGCAGTGATTGTGGAGCCCCCAAAAGTAAAGTCTGACACTGTTTGCACTGTTTCCCCATCTATTTTCCATGAAGTGATGTGGCCAGATGCCATGATCTTCATTTTCTGAATGTTGAGCTTTAAGCCAACTTCTTCACTCTCCTCTTTCACTTTCATCAAGAGGCTTTTGAGTTCCTCTTCACTTTCTGCCATAAGGGTGGTGTCATCTGCATATCTGAGGTTATTGATATTTTGCCCGGCAATCTTGATTCCAGCTTGTGCTTCTTCCAGCCCAGCGTTTCTCATGATGTACTCTGCATAGAAGTTAAATAAGCAGGGTGACAATATACAGCCTTGATATACTTTTCCTATTTGGAATCAATCTGTTGTTCCATGTCCAGTTCTAACTGTTGCTTCCTGACCTGCATACAGATTTCTCAAGAGGCAGGTCAGGTGGTCTGGTATTCCCATCTCTTTCAGAATTTTCCACAGTATATTGTGATCCACACAGTCAAAGTCTTTGGCATAGTCAATAAAGCAGAAATAGATATTTATCTGGAACTCTCTTCCTTTTTCCATGATCCAGCAGATGTTGGCAATTTGATCTCTGGTTCCTCTGCCTTTTTGAAAATCAGCTTGAACATCAGGAGGTTCATGGTTCACATATTGCTGAAGCCTGGCTTGGAGAATTTTGAGCATTACTTTACTAGCATGTGAGATGAGTGCAATTGTGCTGTAGTTTGAGCATTCTTTGGCATTGCCTTTCTTTGGGATTGAAATGAAAACTGACCTTTTCCAGTCCTGTGGCCACTGCTGAGTTTTCCAAACGTGCTGGCATATTGAGTGCAGCACTTTCACAGCATCATCTTTCAGAATTTGAAACAGCTCCACTGGAATGCCATCACCTCCACTAGCGTTGTTTGTAGTGATGCTTTCTAAGGCCCACTTGACTTCACATTCCAGGATGTCTGGCTCTAGATTAGAGATCACACCATTATGATTATCTGGGTCGTGAACATCTTTTTTGTACAGTTCTTCCCGTGTATTCTTGCCACCTCTTCTTAATATCTTCTGCTTCTGTTAGGCCCAGACCATTTCTGTCCTTTATCAAGCCCATCTTTGCATGAAATGTAGCCGTGGTATCTCTAATTTTCTTGAAGAGATCTCTAGTCTTTCCCATTCTGTTGTTTTCCTCTATTTCTTTGCATTGATCACTGAAGAAGGCTTTCTTATCTCTTCCTGCTATTCTTTGGAACTCTGCATTCAGATGCTTATATCTTACCTTTTCTCCTTTGCGTTTCGCTTCTCTTCTTTTCACAGCTATTTGTAAGGCCTCCCCAGACAGCCATTTTGCTTTTTTGCATTTCTTTTCCATGGGGATGGTCTTGATCCCTGTCTCCTGTACAATGTCACAAACCTCATTCCATAGTTCATCAGACACTCTATCTATCAGATCTAGGCCCTTAAATCTATTTCTCACTTCCACTGTATAATCATAAGGGATTTGATTTAGGTCATACCTGAATGGTCTAGCGGTTTTCCCTACTTTCTCAATTTAAGTCTGAATTTGGCAATAAGTTCATGATCTGAGCCACAGTCAGCTCCTGTTCTTGTTTTTGTTGACTGTATAGAGCTTCTCCATCTTTGGCTGCAAAGAATATAATCAATCTGATTTTGGTGTTGACCATCTGGTGATGTCCACATGTAGAGTCTTCTCTTGTGTTGTTGGAAGTGGGTGTTTGCCATGACCAATGCATTTTCTTGGCAAAACTCTATTAGTCTTTGCCCTGCTTCATTCTACATTTCAAGGCCAAATTTGCCTGTTATTCCAGGTGTTTCTTGACTTCCTACTTTTACATTCCAGATACCCCATGCCCAAGGTAAGAGAAACCCAAGTAAGTTGGCAGGTGTTGCAAGAGGGCATCAGAGGGCAGACACACTGAAACCATACTCACAGAAAACTAGTCAACCTAATCACACTAGGACCACAGCCTTATCTAACTCAACGAAACCAAGCCATGCCTGTGGGGCAACCCAAGATGGGTGGGTCATGGTGGAGAGGTCTGACAGAATGTGGTCCACTGGAGAAGGGAATGGCAAGCCACTTCAGTATTCTTGGCTTGAGAATCCCATGAACAGTAGGAAAAGGCAAAATGATAGGATACTGAAAGAGAAATTCCCCAGGTCATTAGGTGCCCAATATGCTACTGGAGATCAGTGGAGAAATAACTCCAGAAAGAATGAAAGGATGGAGCCAAAGCAAAAACAATACCCAGCTGTGGATGTGACTGGTGCTAGAAGCAAGGTCCAATGCTGTGAAGAGCAATATTGCATAGGAACCTGGAATGTCAGGTCCATGAATCAAGGCAAATTGGAAGTGGTCAAACAAGAGATGGCAATAGGGAATGTCGACATTCTAGGAATCAGTGAACTAAAATGTACTGGAATGGGTGAATTTAACTCAGATGACCATTATATCTACTATTGTGGGCAGGAATCCCTCAGAAGAAATGGAGTAGCCATCATGGTCAACAAAGAGTCTGAAATGCAGTACTTGGATGCAATCTCAAAAACGACGGAATGAACTCTGTTCATCTCCAAGGCAAACCATTCAATATCACAGTTATCCAAGTCTATGCCCCAACCAGTAACGCTGAAGAAGCTGAAAGTGAATGATTTTATGAAGACCTACAAGACCTTCTATAACTTAGTGATTAAGCACCATTAAAAATGTGTATTTCAAACTACAGAAAATAATGTACCTGTACTATTCAATTATGTGTTGTGTTCACTTATCTATGTAATGTTTTCATCACAGACCTGCAGGAGGAGATAGTGAGCATGACTAATCTTGACGAGAAGAGTCGGAGGTTAATTTCAGGGTATTGTTTCACATATGGTTGGAGCAATAGGTCAACAGTGTCTTTATGTGGTCCAGGCTTTTATATATTGCTTTCTTTTGGATACAATATTATCAGGTACATGAGATTTCTCCCTTTCTCTAGGCAAAGTCTGTTTCTATCTAAATACATTGCAGCTTTTCTATCATTGACTAGATGGCCAAGTCAGTTTGACCCTGACAAGTTCTTTCTCTAATTTATGATTGAAGAATGGTATCTCCGCTCTGTTTTGTCAGAACTTAAAGTGTTACTAATGTATGATTTCTGAGACATTCAAAAATTTATTAGTTTTGAAGAAGAAAAAAGGCTAGTGTTGAAATGGAACAATCAGAAAATGAGATTTCATGATAGTTGCAATATTGTTGCTGAAATAATTCTTTACAAAATGAAGTCCAAGAAGTTGAGACTACTTTCAAAACAGAGAACAAATTATAACATGTTAGAAACATTATACAAAAATTTTTAAAATAAAGATGATCAGAAAGCTCTAGCATCCATTTAATAATTCCCCAAAAGACAAAGTAAATAGAAAAAAAAATTTTCCAGAAATTTCCAAAGCCAAAAGTGAGGATGAATTATTGAAGCTAAAAAAAAACATGTTTGGCCAATTGACTTTAGAAAAATATGCATGGGGTAAAAAAACACAGCAAAAAAAGTTTTCTCTGAAGTATTTGGAACATCATTTTTACTCAAGTTAAATTCCAAATATATGGACAGATGCATAGATTGGAAGAAAAAGTTATCTACTGACAAAGAATCTGATTGATATCAAAATTATCAAGTATAAGACTTCATATTAGAATATAGATAATAAAGATATGCTTCTAATATTCAGAACATTTAATTTAGAACTACTTTTCAAGCCACAGTCAAGCACTAAAAGTTAACGAAAGTATATTATAAAACTGTGAAACCTATATGAAAGCCATATACATGGGTATACATGTTTGTTTATTCTATGATACAGTCAAAAAATAATCAATGGAAAGAGTTGAGTCAGCTTTAAAAAAAAAACATGAACTGATTTATTGGTGAAATGAAAAGACTTACGACTGTAGATGCATAGGACGATGTCTACAAAAATTTTTATAAAAACATCCACAAGGATAAATTCACAACTAACATGACTCAATGCTGGATCTTGGAGATAGATGAGGGAAGTTCATATTTCTTTTGTTAAAAATAGTTATTAATTAGAGGTGAAGTGAACTGAAGTGAAAGTCGCTCAGTCGTGTCTGAATCTTGGCAACCCCATGGACTATACACTCCATTGAATTCTCCAGGCCAGAATACTGGAGTGGGTAACCTTTCCCTTCTCCAGGAGATCTTCCCAACCCAGGGATGCAATGCAGGTCTCCAGCACTGCAGGCAGATTCTTTACCAGCTGAGCCACAAAGCAATTTATCTAAATGTAGCTCCCTTCTCACCACTGCAAACTCCAAATCACATGTTCTACTCAGCCAGATGCCTGTTGAGACATGGAAGCAATAATTCCATTTGCAGCCTCTGTAGTTTTGAACTGTTAAGGAAGTCATAGGAGGAGAATGCAGGATCCTGTCCTCCATGAGTTGGCAGAAATCTGGTTAGCAGCATCAGAGAACAGACCCCAGGACAGAGGTTAGTGTAGCCCAGGACCTGGAGATTCTTTTGACCCAACGAGGCAATATTATATCTGCACCAAACCACAGACATGCCAAGCCTGTCTAAATTCCTAAATTTCTACAGTGAATCAAACAGATACATAGAATAATCTCTGTCCTTTAGACATTGAAGGAGCAGGGAAAGTTTACAACTTAATATCCTTATAATAGGACATGACAGCTGGCCTTAAAACACAAGAACATGGGAAAATTACCCTCTTGTCTCTTTATCATTACCAGAATACCTGATTACTGGCTGCGGCCGGGGCACTAAGCGCAGACGGCTGCGGCCGGGGCATTAAGCACAGCCGAGAGGAGCTACCCCATGTCGGAGGCCAGGGACAGCGGCTGAGAGGAGCTACCCTGCGTTCGAGGCCAGGGGCAGCAGCCGGGAGGAGCTACCCCACATGCAAGGAGCGGTGGCTGTGTGGACGGAGGAGGGCCTAGAGGAGCCATCCCAGGTTGAAGGTCAGGAAGTGTGGCGGTGAGGAGATACCCCTCATCCGAGGTAAGGAGCAGTGGCTGCACTTTGCTGGAGCAGCCGTGAAGAGATACCCCACGCCCAAGGTAAGAGAAACCCAAGTAAGAAGGTAGGTGTTGCAAGAGGGCATCAGAGGGCAGACACACTGAAACCATACTCACAGAAAACTAGTCAATCTAATCACACTAGGACCACAGCCTTGTCTAACTCAATGAAACTAAGCTATGCCTGTGGGGCCACCCAAATGGGTGGGTCATGGTGGAGCTGGCTGTTAGAATGTGGTCCACTGGAGAAGGGAATGGCAAACCACTTCAGTATTCTTGCCTTGAGAATCCCATGAACAGTAGGAAAAGGCAAAATGATAGGATACTGAAAGAGGACCTCCCCAGGTCATTAGGTGCCCAATATGCTACTGGAGATCAGTGGAGAAATAACTCCAGAAAGAATGAAGGGATGGAGCCAAAGCAAAAACAATACCCAGCTGTGGATGTGACTGGTGATAGAAGCAAGGTCCAATGCTGTAAAGAGCAATATTGCATAGGAACCTGGAATGTCAGGTCCATGAATCAAGGCAAATTGGAAGTGTTCAAACAAGAGATGGCAAGAGGGAACGTCGACATTCTAGGACTCAGCAAACTAAAACAGACTGGAAAAAAAAAACTCAACAGACTGGAATGGGTGAATTTAAATCAGATGACCATTATATCTACTACTGCAGGCAGGAATCCCTCAGAAGAAATGGAGTAGCCGTCATGGTCAACAAAAGAGTCCGAAATGCAGTACTTGGATGCAATCTCAAAAACGACAGAATGATCTCTGTTCGTTTCCAAGGCAAACCTTTCAATATCACGGTAATCCAAGTCTATGTCCCAGTGAGTAAGGCTGAAGAAGCTGAAGTTGAATGGTTCGATGAAGACCTACAAGACCTTTTAGAACTAACACCTAAAAAGATGTCCTTTTCATTATAGGGGACTGGAATGCAAAAGTAGGAAGTCAAGAAACACCTGGAGTAACAGGAAAATTTGGCCTTGGAATATGGAATGAAGCAGGGCAAAGACTAATAGAGTTTTGCCAAGAAAATGCACTGGTCATAGCAAACACCCTCTTCCAACAACACAAGAGAAGACTCTACACATGGACATCACCAGAAGGTCAACACCAAAATCAGATTGATTATATTCTATGTAGCCAAAGATGGAGAAGCTCTATACAGTCAACAAAAACAAGACCGGGAGCTGACTGTGGCTCAGATCATGAACTCCTTATTGCCAAATGCAGACTTAAATTGAAGAAAGTAGGGAAAACTGCTAGACCATTCAGGTATGACTTAAATCAAATTCTTTATGATTATACAGTGGAAGTGAGAAATAGATTTAAGGGCCTAGATCTGATTATAGAGTGCCTGATGAACTATGGACTGAGGTTCATGACATTGTACAGGAGACAGGGATCAAGACCATCCCCATGGAAATGAAATACAAAAAAAGCAAAATGGCTGTCTGGGGAGGCCTTACAAATAGTTATGAAAAGAAGAGAAGTGAAAAGCCAAGGAGAAAAGGAAAGATATAAGCATCTGAATGCAGAGTTCCAAAGAATAGCAAGAAGAGATAAGAAAGCCTTCCTCAGCAATCAATGCAAAGAAATAGAGGAAGACAACAGAATAGGAAAGACTAGAGATCTCTTCAAGAAAATTAGAGATACAAGGGGAACATTTCATGCAAAGATGGGCTCAATAAAGGACAGAAACGGTATGGACCTAACAGAAGCAGAAGATATTAAGAAGAAGTGGTAAGAATACACAGAAGAACTGTACAAAAAAGATCTTCACGACCCAGATAATCACAATGGTGTGATCACTCACCTAGAGCCAGACATCCTGGAATGTAAAGTCAAGTGGGCCTTAGAAAGCATCACTACGAACAAAGCTAGTGGAGGTGATGGCATTCCAGTTGAGCTATTTCAAATCCTGAAAGATGATGCTGTGAAAGTGCTGCACTCAATATGCCAGCAAGTTTGGAAAACTCAGCAGTGGCCACAGGACTGGAAAAGGTCAGTTTTCATTCCAATCCCAAAGAAAGGCAATGCCAAAGAATGCTCAAACTACAGCACAATTGCACTCATCTCACATGCTAGTAAAGTAATGCTCAAAATTCTCCAAGTCAGGCTTCAGCAATACATGAACCATGAACTTCCAGATGTTCAAGCTGGTTTTAGAAAAAGCAAAGGAACCAGAGATCAAATTGCCAACATCCGCTGGATCATGGAAAAAGCAAGAGAGTTCCAGAGAAATATCTATTTCTGCTTTATTGACTATGCCAAAGCCTTTGACTGTGTGGTTCACAATAAACTGTGGAAAATTCTGAAAGTGATGGGACTATCAGACCACCTGACCTGCCTCTTGAGAAATCTGTATGCATGTCAGGAAGCAACAGTTAGAAGTGGACATGGAAGAACCGACTGGTTCCAAATAGGAAAAGGAGTACGTCAAGACTGTATATTGTCACCCTGCTTCTTTACTTATATGCAGAGCACATCATGAGAAACGCTGGACTTGATGAAACACAAGCTGGAATCAAGATTGCTGGAAGAAATATCAATAACCTCCGATATGCAGATGACACCACCCTTATGGCAGAAAGTGAAGAGGAACTCAAAAGCCTGTTGATGAAAGTGAAAGAGGAGAGTCAAAAAGTTGGCTTAAAGCTCAACATTCAGAAAATGAAGATCATGGCATCTGGTCCCATCACTTTATGGGAAATAGATGGGGAAAGAGTGGAAACAGTGTCAGACTTTATGTTTTGGGGCTCCAAAATCTCTGCAGATGGTGACTGCAGCCATGAAATTAAAAGACGCTTACTTCTTGGAGGAAAAGTTATGATTAACCTAGATAACATGTTCAAAAGCAGAGACATTACTTCGCCGACTAAGGTCCATCTAGTCAAGGCTATGGTTTTTCCAGTAGTCATGTATGGATGTGAGAGTTGGACTGTGGAGAAGGCTGAGCACCGAAAAATTGATGCTTTTGAACTGTGGTGTTGGAGAAGATTCTTGAGAGGCCCTTGGACTACAAGGAGATCCAACCAGTCCATTCTGAAGGAGGATCAGCCCTGGGATTTCTTTGGAAGGAATGATGCTAAAGCTGAAGCTCCAGTACTTTGGCCACCTCATGCGAAGAGTTGACTCATTGGAAAAGACTTTGATGCTGGGAGGGATTGGGGGCAGGAGAAGAAGGGGACGACAGAGGATGAGATGGCTGGATGGCATCACTGACTTGATGGACGTGAGTCTGTGTGAACTCTGGGAGTTGGTGATGGACAGGGAGGCCTGGTGTGCTGCTATTCATGGGGTCCCAAAGAGTCGGACACGACTGAGCTATTGAACTGACTGCACTGACTGACTGATTAAACTGATACTAAAACTGGTCAAACAACCAGACTATTAGACTAAATGACCTAACTGAGGACCTGTGTCAACACCTGAACATAAAAGAAAGAACTAGAGGATACTATCAATTTAAAAGAAATTAAATAACTTCTTTTTTAACTTAAAATACGATTTTGCAGTAAAAAATATAATTTGATAAATATGTATCAAACTTAATGACTTGAAAGATCAAACATAGGGTAAAAATACCACCCACCAAATACATGCTGCTGCTGCTGCTAAGTCGCTTCAGTCGTGTCCGACTCTGTGTGTCCCCACAGATGGCAGCTCACCAGGCTCCTCCGTCCATGGGATTTACCAGGCAAGAGTACTGGAGTGGGGTGCCTTTGCCGTCTCTTCCCGAATACATAAACCTCCACAATAGATAAAGGACTCAGTTCAGTTCAGTTCAGTTCATTTGCTCAGTCATGTACAACTCTTTGTGACCCCATGGACTGTAGCATGCCACACCTCCCTGTCTATCAGCAACTCCAGGAGCTTGCTCAAACTCATGTCCATTGAGCAGGTGATACCATCCAGCCATCTCATCCTTTGTTTTTTTTTTCTTCAATTTAAAATAATTTCTAATTCTTACTTTTTTATTAAAACATACTTTCCTATTGATCACATATTTCCATCACAAACATTTTAGTTTTCATCTCTAAAAGTTTGAAATCTCACTTCAATTTTCTTGACTATTAATTCTAATATCTGTGATCATTCTTGATTGACTTTTTATTTTTTATTTGAATTTTGGTGTGTGTTATTGTGCTATTTTATATTCTAGCAGATTTAAACTGAGCCCCAGTCATTATGATTGCTTTTAGTGCCATATCAAAAAAAAATGCATAACTCAAGGTCACAATCATTTTCTCCCACTTTTAAGAGTATTTATAGATTTATTGTTTTTTCTAATTTTTTATTTTACTTTATTTTACTTTACAATACTGTATTGGTTTTGCCATACATTGTAGTTAGATTCATAATTGATTAGGATTTAGATTGTGCATATGATGCAAAATATTAGTTATGGGTTTTCTTCTTTTGAATGTTTAATTTTCCCCTGCCATCTTGGAAGACTATTTTTTCTGCATCAAATGTCTTTGTAACTTTGCAATAAATATTTAATAAACATTTTAATGTCCTTGTCTGCCAATTCTAAAATCTGAGTCAATTCTAGAATGGTTTTAACTGATTTATTATTTTCCTCATTAAAAGTCATTTTATTATTATTATTAGTTTTTTTTTTTTTTGGCTTTACTTACAATTTCAGTTGGATGTCAGCTATTGTGAGTTCAGAAAGATCCCCTGCAGAATGGACTAGTTACCCACTCTAGTATTCTTGCCTGGAGAATCCCATGGACAGAGGAATCTGATGGGCTACAGTCCATGGGGTTACAAAGAGTCGGACATGACTGAGTAACATTTTCACTTTCAATGTGAGCTTTATCTTGGTGGGCACTTCATATTTTGGTTTTCTGAAAATATCATTATGCTTTGTTCTAGGAGTAGTTAAAGTTACTTCAAACTAGCTTGATGTCTTCGGGTCTTTTTCTTTTTTTAAGAATTAGGAAAATTTGGGGATTTAGGGCTTTCTATGCGGTGCAGCAGTGAAAAATCCTCCTGCCGATGCAGGAGATGGAGGTTCAGTCCCTCGGTTGGCAAGATCCCCTGGAGAAGGGAATAGCTACCCACTCCAATATTCTTACCTGGAAAATCTCATGGACAGAGGAGCCTGGCAGACTACAGTCGTGGGGTCACGAAGAGTCAAATACGACTGAGTGTGCATGTACACACACACGCACACGCACACACATCCCACACAGAGGCAGATTAGGAGCACTGCTCTTTCTAGATCTAAGTACCCCACTAGACTGAGGCAAGGGCCTTGTGTATAGTCTATATGAAGGCTAATAATTATTGAGGTCTTCCAGTCTGACTGGTGGGGATAGGTTTTATTTTTAATCCTGTGTGAGTGTCAGACAATGTTTTCAATAATCTCTGAGGGTGAATCTTCCCTCAGTAGTTGATACTTAACATATAGGTCAGTCTTGTTCAATCCACAGTTGAAAACTTGAGGGAAACCCTCTGTAAAACTCTGGAGTCCTCTTCCATGAACCTCTGTTCTCCAGGTAATTTGACCTTCAAACTCTCAGGACTCTTGTCTCCATCATTTCTCTGCTCTATCAGCTTAGTTCAGCGAATCCAGCATTCTGCTCTGGGTTCCCATATTATGTGCCATCCTGCAAACTCTCCCTGAAGGCTTTAACCCGGGAAATCATAGATATATTTTAGTCTGGAGGAGGAAATAGCAACCCACTCCACTATTTTTGCCTGAAAAATTCCATGGACACAACAGCCTGATGGGCTACTGTCCGTGAGGTCCCAAAGAGTCAGAGAGGACTGCTGCTGCTGCTGCTGCTAAGTCGCTTCAGTCGTGTCCAACTCTGCAAGACCCCATAGACGGCAGCCCACCAGGCTCCCCTGTCCCTGGGATTCCCCAGGCAAGAACACTGGAGTGGGTTGCCATTGCCTTCTCCAATGCATGAAAGTGAAAAGTCAAAGTGAAGTCGTTCAGTCATGTCCGACTTTTCGAGACCCCGTGGACTGAAGCCTACCAGACTCCTCTGTCCATGGGATTTTCCAGGCAAGAGTACTGGAGTGGGGTGCCATCGCCTTCTCTGCAGGGAGAACTGAGCGTATATATGTATATTGTGTCCATCGTGTTAGGCATCAGTCTGCTTCAGTGACTTATTTCCACAGTTGTAGCAATCTTTATTCCATATAGTCTAGTTTTTTTTGTTTGTTTTTTTGTTTTTCCTAGTTGACTTTGGTGGGAACTTTTGATGTGTCAATTTTGATGACAAGAAGAACATGATATTTTTCATCATAATATTAATACAATTCAGGACAAGGATGAATGGAAACTGTTGAAATGGAAACAATAAAAAGATAATTAAGCTGATAATTTTTGTTTCACAGAAAAAAGTAAATCTAGCAGGGAATGTACTTTTATGGAAGTAAGTTTGTTTTTTTCTTTAACTTAGGACAGAGTTTCTTGGACTTAATCTGGCATCCTATCATCTATTTTATATTTTTCACAAATATTCATGTCAATACAATGAATATAGTGTTTATGATCTAGAATATGTGCTTCACTGTACTATAAGTTACTCTTTCAAGGGCATTAAAAATATCTTAATGCATTATTACTATGTGTGTGACTATAACCTGATAAAGATCAATATTATATCTTATTCATTTATTTGTTTCCAACATCATATCTTCATAAATTTGTTTAATGCCACCAACATTCCTGTTTACTCAACATGTATGTTATTGAACATACTATGAAGAAATGTGACGTCTACTCACACTGTAGAAAAGATAAACTATTTATTATGTGTACTGTTTAAATTGTTATGACAGCATAGGCAAAGATTTAAGAAAACTATACAGCAGCCTGGTTTTCTATCTGTGGTTTTGCAGTGAAGTCAGAAGCATGTGGAGAAAGAAAATTTCCTTAAGCAAATTCCAGTAAATTTTCATTCCATGCCTTAACATTTATAGAAAAAGGCATATTGATTTTCAGGATAGATTTATTGGCATTTTAGATTACAAAAATCTCTACAATATGTGAATGCCCTTCACTAAAATTCTTGCCAAACATTCTTCCCAGCCTTTTAGTTTATTGTTTATTCCCTCTTATAATTTTCCTTATCATGAAATTCCAGGAATGAAAGAAAATTTTATAACCTGGAATTCCTGGCACTTTCTCAAGCACCTTATTCCACAGTTCATATTTAACATTTGGCCTTTAAATTTCCAGTGTATTTTTGGAGATATATGAAACCTTTAAAAGAGCAAATTGCACTTCATGTAACCAAGGAAGTGACTTCAGTGGGTTAACAACATATTGAAGCCAGATTATCAAGAGCATTTTATACTGAGTTAAGACAACTGACAATTATCCTGGATACACTGCAGGATCAAAGCACTTACAAGCATAAAAACAGATCTGTGACTATAAAAAGCATATATTATTATGATGTTAGAGACATTTCTTGCAGCAACTGCAGAGGTGAATGGAAAGAGCAGAGAGTCTGCAGCTATGGAGAAAAATCTATAAGAGGAAATGTGAGCTTCATTGGAAGGACCGATGCTGAAGCTGAAACTCCAATACTTTGGCCACCTGATGCAAAGAACTGACTCATTGGAAAAGATCCTGATGCTGGGAAAGATTCAAGTTGGGAGGAGAAGGGGATGACAGAGGATGAGATGGTTGGATGGAGTCACCGACTTGATGGACACGAGTTTGAGTAAGCTCTGGGAGTTGTTGATGATGGACAGGGGAGCCAGTGTGCTGCAGGCCATGGGGTCTCAGAGTCAGACATGAATGAGCAACTGAACTGATGAACTGAGCTGTAAAACTTGAAAATCCTCTTAATTCTGAATTACGTCTTAGTAGGAAGTATTGTTTAAACACTAGCTTCCAAAGGCAGACTTGGAAAGGTCACAAACTGAAGTGTTAATTTTTTTTTTGCTACAAACATAAACAGTGTCCAAAGACATTCTATGCCCTCTTCCTCCTGTTTGGACAGATGTTGAAACAATTGTCTCTAAAATATTAGTTAGCCTTAGAAAAAGAAGGATATATTGTCATCTGCAAAAAAAAAAAAAAAAAAGGATAAACCTGAAGGACATCATGCTAAGTAAAATAAGCCAGATAGAGAAAACGAATACTGCATGGTATTTCATACTTATATAAAGAAGGTGAAAGAAGTCAAATTCACAAAAACAGTAGAATGGTGGTAACCAGGGGCTAAAAGTTTGGGAAAACAGGGAGAAGCTGATGAAGAGGTAAGGGCTTTCACTTATAAGATGAATAATGTTTGAGCATCAAATATATAACATGTTTAATATAGTTGGTAATACTGTATTATGTAATTGACATTGCTAAGATAAAGAACCGTGTTCTCATACACACACAAAAGCTATACATGTGAGTAGGTGTATGTGTTAATTAAATCAGTTATGAGAATCCTTTCACAATGTTTAACAAAATATACTTTAAACACATTGCAATTTTAATTGTTAATTATACTTAATAAAGCTGAAAAAATAAAAGTACACTTGAATTTAAAGTACAGTTATTTGACTTCAAAGTCTTGCATTGTCTTATTTTTTCCAACTTTATTCAGGTATAATTGACAAATTAAAAATATATGTAAGGTATACAATGTAATGATTTAATATGCATATTTTAATCAAATGATTACCACAATCAACTTAATTACCATATCTATCACCTCATATAGTTATATTTTTTTTAGTACCCTTGCAATATATTGCAGTGGTCATGTATGGATGTGAGAGTTGGACTGTGAAGAAAGCTGAGCACTGAAGAATTGATGCTTTTGAACTGTGGTGTTGGAGAAGACTCTTGAGCATCCCTTGGACTGCAAGGAGATCCAACCAGTCCATCCTAAAGGAGATCAGTCCTGGGTGTTCATTGGAAGGACTGATGCTGAAGCTGAAACTCCAGTACTTTGGCCACCTCATGCGAAGAGTTGACTCATTGGAAAAGACCCTGATTCTGGGAAGGATTGGGGGCAGGAGGAGAAGGGGATGACAGAGGATGAGATGGCTGGATGGCATCACTGACTCAATGGGCATGAGTCTGGGTGAACTCCAGGAGTTGGCATGCTGCAATTCATGGGGTCACAAAGAGTTGGACATGACTGAGTGAATGAGCTGAACTGAACTGAATATATTGCAATGTATTTGTGAGTTTGGGAGGAAAGCAATATGCATTTACTTGAGAAATTATGAAGAACAATTAGGTGTAATCTTCTGAGTTGCTGCAGTTCAAATGGCAATAAAAATTTCTGTTTTGATTCTCCTTAAAGAGACCACTTTATCAAAATCCCCACAAGTTAACCTAGGCTTAGAGTAGAGACATTTCATTGTAACATTAGAAAATCAACATTCAGGAGAAAATATTAAAAAACTTTCAGTTAAAAAATGAATATTTCCCTCAAGGTTGTTTGTTGTTGAGTCTGTGTAAAGTAATATATATACACAATACACCGCTATACTCATATGTATGCTACTTTTTCTTTTACATTATATGTTCTATTTTAAAATAATATTTTTATGCTTTTTGTTTATGCTTGTTTATGCTTTTTTCTTTTTACTGTCAGTTGTTCCATTAGACATAAGAATAATAGCAACATCATTATGTTGCTCTTATCGTTTTGTTTTGGATTTTTAGTTCTTGTTGTATATTACAAATTATCAGAGCTTTAATCAGAGGCAGTCTGATGAAACTACGTAAAGCCTTGCCCAAACTGACTTTACATCTTTCAAGATTCTGTTATGTTACCCATACCTTAAGTCATGATACAATCTTTTTTTCTTACACGAATATTTCTGTGATAGTAGGTCATGGTTTTCCCCAGATCTCCACCTGAAAACTGATACAAATACAGAATTTTATCAGATGAGTCATTGATTTTTCTAACAAGGGCCTCTCTTCTTCCTAATACTGGTCCTAAAGGCCTTATGCAAATGAAAATACTTCTTGAATTTATGTGTCTCTAAAATGCTTCTGTCAATGGCAGGGAACACATAGCTACACCATCCAAAGATCATATTCTTGCTTATTTAATTTGAAATCTTGGGGAAGCTTATTTAGTTTACTATGATAAATGATTCAGTCCCCCAGAATCTTATGGTAATAGGCATTATGATTGATATCCCCAGCTTTATGACACAGTTTCCCATATATGTGATTCCAGAACAAAATATACACTGCTAACATGAGCAGACCTAGGCATCTAAGAAATCCCTGTAGTCTGCAGCAGAGATGATTGCAATGCAAATAGTTCCAAATTCTCAAGAAGTTTCCTTTCACCTATTTTCCTTTAAGGATTTTCTGGCCAGTAAACTGCGTACTGCATATTGAAGTTCATTTAATTGGCAATTTGTATAATAATCTAAAATCCTTTGTATATTATATTTGATCAGTTTCATGTTACAGCTCACTATAATTTGTGCTAATATTGTCCAGTCCGATAATACCTAAGATAATAAAAAGAGAACTAAATAGTTGTTGTCCTCACAGGCACATTTGATTTAAGTCACTGTACTCACTCTGAGACTTTGTGAAAGCTATGGGTATAAACCTTTGGTTGGATCATGTTTAGCTAGGAGATAATAAAAAAGAAAAGACACACAATCAGTTTAGAGATGTTAAAGATTCCTAAACAGCCCTTATACCTGAAAAACACTCGTTAGCCAGAATCACTCTATCTTTCTTAAACTGAAAATTGAGCCTGAGATCTTTCAGAAGTATTATACACTGAGCCAAGGCTTAACCTCATGTGCACAACCTTCTCAACCCACCTTTCAGTGTGGTTGGTCATGGGATTCTACTCCAGATTCATCTCTGCAAAAACAGACTCTGAGAAATAGATCCCAAATTCTAGCATCAGCGTAGAAATGAATGCCCAGTATAATATGGGAGGACGGGGGCATCTTTCTGTCACCACTTCACTAACGGTCATGAACTACTTGAGTAAATGCGGTCAGAAGCCAGTTCAGATGCCTTTCCAATAAGAACAGTCACAGTGATTCTTTGCCTGTTCTCCATATCTATTACTGTTATAAATGTGATTGGCAAGATTTCACTAAGATATTCAGGTTGTACTGCTGGCAGATAAACACCATAAATGGAATGCACAGGGAGACTGCACACCCAGCTTGACGGCATAGATAACCCAAGTGGTCTAGAAAATAGGAATTTGTAAAGGCAGTTTCAGAGAAATTGGCAGAGGCAGTTTTTGTATCATGTTCCAGTAGGTCAGACTGAACAAAAATAAACATTTGCAAACCGAGCAAAGGTGAAAGAGTAGGTGAGGGCCTGGGGCAGATGACTGACATATTTGAATGCCATTTGGGAATCAAATCCACAGGAAATGTTCTTCCGGGCCATATTTGTCCATAGCCTCCACCTCAAAGTTCAAAAGCGATTTTCAATCACTTTACTGAGCAGAGGTGAGATACAGAGATTTTGCAAAGACTGAGATGAATGACTGACCACTGTGGCAGCAGTCAGTCAAAAAAAAAAAAAGAGGGAAAAGATAAAGCCAAAATTGATGGCCTTCAATTTAACATTCCTAAATTATAAAGAAAATTGAATGTGGGACCATCAGGATCAAGGCAGGTACTGGCAGATATGAGAAAGTCAATTAAACTGAAAACAGTTCATGAGATTTTGTTCTTCCTGGTGTCTAATATTACAGTAGACCATAAAGAAACTAGAAAGTCCAGTATTTTAATTAATTTTGGTAAGCTTTCTCAAAAGTTCTACTGGGAAAAAAAAATCAGAAACAAAAAACATGGCAAGTTTGAATACTTCGAGAATAGTTTGTGAATCAAATTTCATTTTATTCTCATCTCCATTTGTATTTCTAGAACTCAGAGTTTCTTGTTCCAGTGGGAAAATACATATCAGTACATGGACATAAGGCCAACTGCGCTGTGAAAATTAGTATTTGCTTTCAAGTCCGTTCTACCCACCCACCCCCACCTTGAAATTGTTCAAGCTCTTTGGAGAAGAAACTTACCTCTATACACAGCAATAAAGACACTCATTCCAATGTAAAGTTTGTAAAGGAACCACATATTCCTTCTGAATTCAACTCTGTTCATTCCTTCTACCATTTCAGAGTACAGATACAGTGCATATAAGACATTACATTATATGTTAGGTAAAAAATGTGTCATTCAGTGACTTATGGCAATCTCCTTTGCCTTAGTGAGTATGAGACAAATTCCCAGAAGGAAACACTCATCTGAGCCAAACACAATCATGAGCTGGAAAGAAACAGCCAGTTATCCTCATCAACTCTCATCTGAGATGATATCCTAAGTTATCCCTCTCATAACTATGTTTCAAGTTATTGTGTAACTTGTGCATAGTGTAAGATTTTATCATTCACATAACCTGAAAAATATTTCCAGACCCCTTCCTTACCTTGACTTATCAGACCCTTCTTGCCAACTGGGCCCAGCTTACATATCTCAAGGAGATGGTGGGTTATGGAATGGAAAAAAAAAAAAAAAAAAACTAACTCAAAAAGTTCTTTTAATAAGTAGTGACTTTCTGTTTCATTCCATTTCTTTGAGACTCTGAGATCTAAATTGGTAGATTCATTCTTGATAGAATTGGAATTTGCTAAATTATTTCTCTGTGTTGTATCAGCTGCTCTTATAAGCATATTTGTTTAATAGCTTCTTGCTGATTATAATCTTTCCCCAATGCTCTCTTTTCCTAGACAGATGCCTCTAGTCAAGTGATATGCTGATTGGCACCAGATACTCTGGCTGGCTAGACTGAGGTTGCCAAGAAGCAGTGTCTTACATACATTTATATTATAGAGCTAATAAGTACACAGAACATTAGCCTACTTAGTCTGCCATTAACAGTTTCATTTTGCCTCATCATTTACCAACTTAATGAGTTCTCTAAAATCTTACTAGGTGCAGCGTTACTAAATTAGGCCATCTACCTTTCTGAAGATGTCCATTCACTGAGAAAAGTGTGCACTACTCTGTATTCACAAATGGAATTTTCCATGTGTACTTGACCAGAATATATTGAGATTCCCTGCTAGAAAAATAATCGAGTGAATAAAGCAAATTAAGTAGTAAATCTTTCAGAAATGTTTCACAGCTTCACCTGGACCATTTCTAATTTTAAAATACAAATAAATTGCTGCACCTTTGCCAACAAACTAACCCTTATTAAAAAAAAAAAAAAAACACTTTTCACCCTTGTTTTCATTAGTCCATCTCTTTAGGACTAAGGTCTTTTTTTTTTTTTTTTTTTTGGATGGATAATCTAGCTTTTTAACAAACCAAGATCTCTTGACATCACAGAATACCAATGACAAGAAGAAAGATAGCACTAATCAGTGCATAGCCATTGTATGAAGAAAATTTCTAGCTCTGGGGACAGAGTTGTGGGAATATATGTGTGTGTTCAGTCACTCAGTTGTGTTCGACTTTTTGTGACCCCATGGACTGTAGCCCACCAGGCTCCTCTTTCCACAAGATTTTCCAGGCAAGAGTACTGGAGTAGCTTGCCATTTACTACTCCAGGGGATCTTCCCACCTAGGAATCGAATCTGCATCTCCTGTGTGTCTTGCATTGCCAGATGGACTCTTTATTACTGCACCAGTTGGGAAGCACTGATCCAGTCATATTAACAAAATGATTGTCTTTTTGAACAATCTTCTTTCAAATGATATTTTCTGCAACTTGATTTATGCCACTGAGACTTAGCATTTCTCAAATAATAATTGCTTATAATATGCCTTCAATATAGATATTAAGCTATTTATAATCATACTAAGTGTAGAACTGCATCTAGAAAGACTTTCCTATCTACATGTCCCTTTAATGTGGAGAATCAATGCGACATGATTTTGCTTACCTAATCCTATTACTCAGTTTTCACTAAAATAACACTGCATTACAAGACAGCCTAAACCGTCCTGTTTTCCTTTTCACTTGTCTGTGGATTGGATGAGGAAGCTCTGTTTCACGCCTAGAGTCAGTTGGCATTGGTTTTTGACCTTGAGTTCCATTTAGATATGCTCCATACTTCTCTGCGTTGTTTTGGATCAGCAGCTACTTAGTGCACACCCTTCTCATGGTGCTCACAGAGGTGCAAAGGAACAGGCAGAAACATGAACAGCCTCTTGAAGACTTGGCTTAGCAGTGGTATGACTGTAATTTCTTTACTAATTTCATTGACCAAACAAATCACATTGCTGAATCAACAACAATGGATGGGGAAATACACTCTGCACAGATCTTATCTTCAGTTCAGCTCAGTTCAGTTCAGTCGCTCAGTCGTGTCCGACTCTTTGTGACCCCATGAATCACGGCATGCCAGGCCTCCCTATCCATCACCATCTCCTGGAGTTCACTCAGACTCATGTCCATCGAGTCCATGATGCCATCCAACCATCTCATGCTGGGTCGTCCCCTTCGCCTCCTGACCCCAATCCCTCCCAGCATTAGAGTCTTTTCCAATGAGTCAACTCTTCACATGAGGTGGCCAAAGTACTGGAGCTTCAGCTTTAACATCATTCCTTCCAAGGAAATCCCAGGGTTCATCTCCTTCAGAATGGACTAGTTGGATCTCCTTGCAGTCCTAGGGATCCTCAAGAGTCTTCTCCAACACCACACTTCAAAAGCATCAACTCTTCAGTGCTCAGCTTTCTTCACAGTCCAACTCTCACATCCATACATGACCACAGGAGAAACCATAGCCTTGACTAGACGGACCTTAGTCAGCAAAGTAATGTCTCTGCTTTTGAATATACTATCTAGGTTGGTCATGACTTTTCTTCCAAGGAGTAAGCGTCTTTTAATTTCATGGCTGCAGTGATTTTGGAGCCCCCCAAAATAAAGTCTGACACTGTTTCTACTGTTTCCCCATCTATTTCCCATGAAATGATGGGACCAGATGCCATGATCTTCGTTTTCTGAATGTTGAGCTTTAAGCCAAGTTTTTCACTCTCCTCTTTCACTTTCATCAAGAGGCTTTTTAGCTCCTCTTCACTTTCTGCCATAAGGGTGGTATCATCTGCATATCTGAGGTTATTGATATTTCTCCCGGCAATCTTGATTCCAGTTTGTGTTTCTTCCAGTCCAGCGTTTCTCATTATATACTCTACATAGAAGTTAAATAAGCAGGGTGACAATATACAGCCTTGACATACTCCTTTTCCTATTTGGAACCAGTCTGTTGTTCCATGTCCAGTTCTAACTGTTGTATCCTGACCTGCATACAGATTTCTCAAGAGGCAGGTTAGGTGGTCTGGTATTCCCATCTCTTTCAGAATTTTCCACAGTTTATTGTGATCCACACAGTCAAAGGCTTTGGCATAGTCAATAAAGCAGAAATAGATGTTTTTCTGGAACTCTCTTGCTTTTCCCATGATCCAGCAGATGTTGGAAATTTGATCTCGGGTTCCTCTGCCTTTTCTAAAACCAGCTTGAACATCAGGGAGTTCATGGTTCACATATTGCTAAAGTCTGGCTTGGAGAATTTTGAGAATTACTTTACTAGCATGTGAGATGAGTGCAATTGTGTGGTAGTTTGAGCATTCCTTGGCATTGCCTTTCTTTAGAATTGGAATGAAAACTGACCTTTTCCAGTCCTGTGGCCACTGCTGAGTTTTCCAAACTTGCTGGCATATTGAGTGCAGCACCTTCACAGCATCATCTTTCAGGATTTGAAATAGCTCAACTGGAATGCCATCACCTCCACTAGCTTTGTTCGTAGTGATGCTTTCTAAGGCCTACTTGACTTCACATTCCAAGATGTCTGGCTCTAGATTAGTGATCACATCATCATGATTATCTGGGTCGTGAAGATCTTTTTTGTACAGTTCTTCCATGTATTCTTACCACCTCTTCTTAATATCTTCTGCTTCTGTTAGGTCCAGACCATTTCTGTCCTTCATTGAGCCCATCTTTGCATGAAATGTTCCCCTTGTATCTCTAATTTTCTTGAAGAGATCTCTAGTCTTTCCCATTCTGTTGTTTTCCTCTATTTCTTTGCATTGATTGCTGAAGAAGGCTTTCTTATCTCTTCTTGCTATTCTTTGGAACTCTGCATTCAGATGCTTATATCTTTCCTTTTCACCTCTCTTCTTTTCACAGCTATTTGTAAGGCCTCCGCAGACAGCCATTTTGCTTTTTTGCATTTCTTTTCCATGAGGATAGTCTTGATCCCTGTCTCCTATACAATGTCACGAACCTCATTCTATAGTTCATCAGGCACTCTATAATCAGATCTAGGCCCTTAAATCTATTTTCTCACTTCCACTGTATAATCATAAGGGATTTGATTTAGGTCATACCTGAATGGTCTAGCGGTTTTCTCTACTTCCTTCAATTTAAGTCTGAATTTGGCAATAAGGAGTTCATGATCTGAGCCACAGTCAGCTCCCGGTCTTGTTTTTGTTGACTGTATAGAGCTTCTCCATCTTTGGCTGCAAAAATAGAATCAATCTGATTTTGGTGTTGACCATCTGGTGATGTCCATGTGTAGAGTCTTCTCTTGTGTTGTTGGAAGAGGATGTTTGCTATGACCAGTGCATTCTCTTGGCAAAACTCTATTAGTCTTTGCCCTGCTTCTTTCTACATTCCAAGGCCAAATTTGCCTGTTACCCCAGGTGTTTCTTGACTTCCTACTTTTGCATTCCTCTCCCCTATAATGAAAAGGTCATCTTTTTGTGGTGTTAGTTCTAAAAGATCTTGTAGGTCTTCATAAAACCGTTCAACTTCAGGTTCTTCAGTGTTACTGGTTGGGGCATAGACTTGGATAACTGTGATACTGAATGGTTTGCCTTGGAGACGAATAGAGATCATTCTGTCATTTTTGAGATTGCATGCAAATACTTCATTTTGGACTCTTGTTGACCATGATGGCTACCCCATTTCTTCTGAGGGATTCCTGCCCACAGTAGTAGATGTAATGGTCATCTGAGTTAAATTCACCCATTCCAGTCCATTTTAGTTCGCTGATTCCTCGAATGTCGATGTTCTCCCTTGCCATCTCTTGTTTGACTACTTCCAATTTGCCTTGATTCATGGATCTGACATTCCAGGTTCCTATGCGATATTGCTCTTTACAGCATCAGATCTTGCTTCTATCACTAGTCACATCCACAACTGAGTATTGTTTTTGCTTTGGCTCCATCCCTTCATTCTTTCTGGAGTTATTTCTCCACTGATCTCCAGGTCAGGGGCGGCAGCTGAGAGGAGCTACCCCGTGTTTGAGGTCAGTGGCAGCCGGGAGGAGACACCCTGTTTCTGAGGTCAGGGCGGTGGCCAGGAGGAGCTACCCCACATCCAAGGCCAGTGGCATCCGGGAGGAGACACCTCCTGCCCGAGGCCAGGGGCGGTTACATTGAGGAGCCACCTGGAGCCCAGCCAGGGGCGGCGGCTGGGAGGAGCCACCCACGCCCGATCTGGGAGGAACAACCCATGCCCGAGCTGGGAGGAGAAACCCGAGGAGTGGTGGCTGTGCAGGCACAGGAGTTCTAGAGGAGCTATCCCACGTTGACGGTCAGGAACAGCGGCGGTAAGGAGATACCCCTTGTCCAAGGTAAGGAACAGCGGCTGTGCTTTGCTGGAGCAGCCGTGAAGAGATACCCCACGCCAAGGTAAGAGAAACCCAAGTAAGATGGTAAGTGTTGCAAGAGGGCATCAGAGGGCAGACACACTGAAACCATACTCACAGAAAACTAGTCAATCTGATCACACTAGGACCAGAGCCTTGTCTAACTCAATGAAATCAAGCCATGCCTGCGGGGCAACCCAAGACGGGCGGGTCATGGTGGAGAGGCCTGACAGAATGTGGTCCACTGGAGAAGGGAATGGCAAGCCACTTCAGTATTCTTGCCTTGAGAACCCCATGAACAGTAGGAAAAGGCAAAATGATAGGATACCAAAAGAGGAACTCCCCAGGTCATTAGGTGCCCAATATGCTACTGGAGATCTTATCTTACATGGAAACAAAACTTACCTTATGCTGCTGCTGCTGCTGCTAAGTCACTTCAGTTGTGTCCGACTCTGTGCAACCACATAGATGGCAGCCCACCAGGCTCCCCAATCCCTGGGATTCTCCAAGCAAGAACACTGGAGTGGGCTGCCGTTTCCTTCTCCTAGGAGTGAACAAATAAAGAAAATTAATATAATCTGCCACAGCAAACTTAAATACTGGAAACTAGGCTTAAAAACATGCCTTGGCCCTGCAAAAGGCCCTGTACTGTGGAATACATAGCAGTGTTATGCCCGAAGTCCGAGTCCCCAAAACTGAGAGGATAAGACGTCCATAGCAATGCAAAAACATAAAGGGGTTTTATTGCTAGCTCGAGCTAGGGCTCCCCTCTCATCCAGCGCAGTGGAGTCTTGACGAGAGCCCCGAGCTCTGAATCACAGCTGCTTTTATATAGGCGGTTCTTAGTACAGCTGGCGGGTAATGATTGGCAGAGCCATATGCGTGCATGCGATTTTCAGATCCCGCATCCCTATCCGGATTGGCTCAGGTTTGGCACCATCGGGGACGTTCCCAGGGTTTGGTTTCCCGGAATCATGACTCAGGTTTTACAAGAATCTGAATCTTAGGCCTAGTATAGCTTGTTGAGCCTGTCATGGCTCTGATCTGGTCCCTTAACAAGCAGGAGACAATATTTAAGTCAGACTTCATATACAATCTAGGGATATGTTGCTAACAGAGAATAGAGAGGAACAGTAGTTGCAGTAATTGAAATGTGGGCTCCCTTGAGCCAAAGAGTATCATGACAACATCAAGAGCAGAAGATGCATGTCCCAGCCCATGTAATCATGGCAAATTCTTCATTTCTCAGACATCTTATTCTATTTAGGCTCTCAATGGATTGGACGATGCCCACCCACAGAAGGAAACTGCTTCACTGAGTCCTCTGATTCAAACACTAATATTATCTGCAAACATCTTCACAGACATGCCCAGGAATAGCATTTAGCCAAATATCTGGGCACCTTGTCATACAGAGTTGGCACATAAAATTTACCATCACATCAGGTTTATTTTTTAACACACAAAGTCACTTGGTTATCACATTTCCTTTTTATTATTAAAAATAAAAATAAAAAATTCCCTAAAAGAGATTGTCTTGGTTTCTTGACATATTGCTTACATATAAAGCCATCTGTCATACACACAAGCATGCAGTATATTTAATATGGTTTAGTTAATAATACTTCTGTTTTAATATTTATGTGTTTATTAATATTTTTCAGGGAAATCTAACTATTCTGAATTTCTTAGACATTTATGGCTTTTATTTAAATTTCCTAATATTTTAACAAGTAGTGATTCATGATGGTCATTTCTACATACCTGTCTTAGATACTGTTACACATCTTTAATTTTATGTTTTCAGACTTTTCTTCCTTTTCTCACCAATCATTTTTTCCCTTTATTTATCTGAATTGATAAAATCAGTCATCACATTTTTCATATTGTATATTCCTGTATATGAAAGTCTTTTTAGGACTATTTATTTTGTTATTTGCCTATTTTTAATCTGATATCACAGAATTTAAATTATTATAGTTTTAAAGTAGTTTTACCTGATGGTCTAGACTCAACTGCTCCTAGTTACTACTATTCATTAATATTTACATTTAAACTTTAAAAACTTCTTGCATAATTCTAGAGGGAAAAAAATAAGATGCCATTTTTATTCAAATTGGTTTAAATTTTTACATTAACTTGGAGATATTTTTATGATGCTGAGCTTCTCACTTCAAGAACACAGCATAATTTCTCATTTGTTCACATTTGCAGTTGAGTCTTTCACAAGTGCTATGAGATTTCTTTTCTATTTTGGACACATTAAAGCAATCCTTTGAAATTTTATGTATTTTGTTTGTATATATAAAGTCTATGTCTGTATACTATCATTGTATCTTACTATTTAAGAATTTTGTTATTGCTTACAATAGTTTTTCATCTGATTATTTTATCTGCCATTCACTTGGAAGTTCCTGTCTACTCATGTCAACTGATACATCTGATTAAATATTAAACACTCATGATGATTATAAGCATGCCTCTTTGTTCAAAGAATATGTCTACTATTTTCTACATGGGGACAATAGTGGATTGGAGCTGTTTATGTGTATTATATTCATGAAAAAAGTTGTTAAAGAGGAATCTATTCATCTATTGTATCATTTGTTGTTCTCATCATATATGGAGATGTGTGTGTGTGTATGTCTAGTCTCTAAGTCATGTCCAACTCTTTTTGCAGCTCCATGGACTATAGCCTGCCAGGATCCTCTGTGCATGAGATTTCCTAGGAAAGATTACCGGAGTAGGTTGCCATTTCCTTCTCTCTAGCTAGTCCATAAATAAGTTTTTTTAATTCTTAGAAAAGAAATAATTGGCTATATTAATGTTAAATAGTTTCTCAAATATTATAATACATGTATATATTTTTCAAGTAGTTTCACTTAAGTTTGATGTATTACTTTTTGATAATGACACTTGATTTTGTTTGCAATATTTGCTTAGGGGTTCTGCAACAATATTTATGTGAGTTCATTTGATGTTTCCTTAATATCTGTAAGCTATTGGATAGAGACTTCTTTTGGGACAAGGGCTTCCCTTGCAGCTCAGCTGGTAAAGAATCCACTTGCAATGCAGGAGATTCCTGTTCAATTCCTGGGTCAGAAGATCCACCGGAGAAGCAATAGGCTACCCGTTCCAGTATACTTGCGCTTTCTTGGTGGCTCACCTGATAATGAATCTGCCTGCAATGTGGGAGACCTAGGTTCGATCCCTGGATTGGGAAGATCCCCTGGAGAAGGGAAAGGCTACCCACTCCAGTATTCTGGCCTGGAGAATTCCATGGACTCTATAGTCCATGGGGTTGCAAAGAGTTGGACAGGACTTTGTGACTATCACTTCACTTCCAGTTTGATTCCTGGGTAGGAGGATCTGCTGGAGAAGGGATAGGCGGCCCACTCTAGTATTCTTGGGCTTCCCTGATGGCTCAGCTGGTGAAGGAACTACTTGCAATGTGGGAGACCAGAGTTCAATCCCTGGGTTGGGAAGGTCCCCTGGAGAAGGGCATGGCAACCCACTCCAGTATCCTGGCTTGGAGAATTCCATGGACTGTATAGTTCATAGGGTTGCAAAGAGTCGGACACAACTGAGCAACGGTCACTTCACCTCATAGAGTCCAATCAAGATGTTTTCATTATTACTGTTTTTTGGAAATCATGCTTCTCAGCTTGTAGTTCCTCATGGATTTCAGATTTTTCTACATGGCTTTCTGTTTGTTTTCTGCAGAGGTTTCAAATTGTAAAACAAAAGTAACTATTGCTTCTAAATTTACGCTTCTTGAAAATAATACAAAATAGTTTTGTATGCATCATTTCTAGTTTGAGGAACTTACTGAGATTTTTCTGGGGGGCAAATATATAATCCATCTTCATGAATCATACATAGACCCTTGAAAAGATGTACTTTGTTTCATTCCACATTTTAAATTTATTATTAACATTTGAAAATTTTTATTGAGAAAATAAAATACACAGGTAACACAATATAGGAAACAGATATATAGCTTAATAAATGATACTAACATCCATGATCCACTTGAGGTTCCAGTGGGCATGTCTTCCTGAGAAGAGACTCAGAAGATGGAGGTTATTGAGACCGGCTACACTTTCCAACGCTGAGGTTGGTCTTCAGCATCTACTGTCACTTATCCTCTCCCTCTCCACTTTTCATTCTAACCCCACCTGCAGCTCTTCCTGCCCCTGCATGTGGTCTTGGGTGTGCAATTTCATACTCATCATCTCCGTCTTTCATTATTGCCTCTAGGTTCCAAGTGAAGACTCTCATCTGTCCCCAAAGGAGCAAGCACAGCAGCACAGTTGTGTCTCATTTTCCTTCCTCTGCTCCCCTCTCTTTCTGCATGATTTATTTATTAGTGGCCCCTGTGGAGAATTCTTGATGGCTATGCAGTAAGGAATCTACCTGCAAAACAGGAAACTTGAGTTTGATCCCTGGGTGAGGAAATTCCCTGGAGAAGGAAATGGCAACCCACTCCAGTATTCTTGCCTGGGAAATCACATGGACAGGGGAGTCTGGTGGGCTACAGTCCCTGGGTCTCAAAGAGCTGGACACAACGTAGCAACTAAACCACAACCACAACAGTAGCCTTTTTTTTTTTTTAATAACTAAGTTGATTAGACTATTTAATCATCCTTTCCTACCAATATGCATTACTGCATTCTTGAGCTTTGCGGCGGCTGCTAAGTCACTTCAGTCGTGTCCAACCCTGTGCGACCCCATAGATGGCAGCCTACCAGGCTCCCCCTTCCCTGGGATTTTCCAGGCAAGAACACTGGAGTGGGTTGCCATTTTCTTCTCCAGTGCATGAAAGTGAAAAGTGAAAGTGGAGTCATTCTTGAGCTCTACATGGGTTAGTTTTGAATTGCTTTATCAAAGGGTGTTTTTCAAGATGATATTCCTATTATAAACCTTCTAAAGCTTTGTACTCCCAGGGAAATCTTGACTGTGCTCTCGCCTTTAAATGTTATTTATAATAATGGTTCTAAAATTACAAAATTAACTTTGCTTTCAATACTTTGAAAACTGACTTCATTGTCTCCTTATATCAAACTGAGTTGTTTCTAATTATCTACTTTGTATCTTTTCTCTCAGAATCTATTGAATTTTCTTATTGCCACAGATGTCCTTACATTTTATCATATTTCTAGATGTTTTGTACTCTCCTATTTGGCAATTAGTGTAGCATTTTACATAACCTTCAGTAGGTTCTTCTTCTTCTTTTTTTTTTTTTAGATTTCTTGATCCTTGCTAATGTTTATAACATATTTTGAGTTTATAACTCTCCAAGATTATTTCATATCTTCATGATAAATAACTTTTTTTCTTTTTAAATTTTTCCTTTCTTTTTTTAAATTTTAATCTTTTTAACACCAAAAGCATTTTGTATTGGAGTATAACTGATTAACAATGCTGTGATAGTTTCAGGTGAACAGCAAAGGGACTCAGCCATATATATGCATATATCCACTCTCCACCAAACCTCCTTCTCATCCAGACTGATACAGAATATTGAGCAGAGCTCCATGGGCTATACAGTAAGTCTTTGTTGGTTATCCATTTTAAGTGTAGCAGTGTGTACAAATGGACTTACTTACAGAACTTAGACTCACAGACTTAGAAAATGAACTTATGGTTAAGGGAGAGATAGTTAGACTTATGAACAATCATTTATCTGACCAAACAAATCATGTCATCGTTTGTGGGGGAAAAAATGAATAAACACAATAAAGAAATGAGTCAAAAATTCTCTCTACAAAACTCCTCCCTTGAGATCCTCAGTTTAAAGACTACAGTAGAACACATTTTGTTCTTTAATACAGGACAATTAATACCTTACTCTACCCCACCCATGCAAGAACATACATGACATATATGACATTTATTTTCCCTGTTGCTGAGGAGATGATTAGCTTACTTCTAGATGTGCATTGTGTTACAGTTGACTGGCTTATAATATCAGATTGTTAGATAAACTATTACTCTAGAGAAAAGACTACATCTTAGTTGCTTTAAGTATGTAAAACTATCCATGACATGAGTAATTTAACATAAATAAGAGTCATAATTTTTATTTTATGGACTAGTCTGTTTATTATTTTCTAGAACTGCAAAATATGCTTAATACATTTTCAGCCCTTACATAACTGATTCTGATTGTATTGTCCTTCCTACAATCATGTTGGAATAAATGATAGTGGATATGATTCTAAACAAAAAGAGTGGACTAAGGCATATCTGTGCTGTGTGCTGTCCTAAGGCGCTTTTGTTGTGTCCGACTCTTTGTGATACTGTGGACTATAGTCATCCAGGCTCCTCTGTCCATGAGATTTCCCAGGCAAAAATACTGGAGTGGGTTGTCAGGCCCTCCTCCAGGGGATCTTCCCAACCCAAGGATTGAATCCATGTCTCTTATGTCTCCTGCATTGGCAGGCGAGTTTCTTTACCTCTAGTGCCACCTGACAAGGCATATATAATCAGAATAAAACCAAATAAAATATAATTTTCTCTCTAGTTATTTTTTGACTATTTTTATATGAATATCTAGAGTGGAAAGGGACACACATGAAATATTCAAGCCAAATATCATGGAATTAATGTACTTAACTCCCTGTAACAAATCTGTAATTTGAACTTAAAAAAACTGAAATTCTTGGGTTTATTCTCTATGACAAAGAGAAACATCTTTACTTGGAACTGTAAGCATGACAGAAATGTACTAAGAATAAAGAAAAATGCATCAACTAGGATCCATGTGTAGAAATAGTAACATCTCCAAATAATGTATTGTAATAAAGAAACTACAGGAATAGTAAGCAAGTAGCATGCAAATGGCATGAATAATTCAACAAATATCAAATGATAATTCTGGGTATTCTGAAGGGAAATTAGGAGTAAAGTTTGACACTGTAATTCTTATTCCATCTTCTTCTTCCTTAGTCATTTTATGACTGTATTTTCTTGTTTACTTTCTACTGTACACTAGTACTACAGGTTTATATTCATAACAAAAACAGTTGAGATTAACATGTGTGCTTTTAAAGCAAACATTATGAAATAATCTTTTTCAGGATTGTAGGGAGAAGATTCTACTAGTCTGATTTAGCAGTGAGGATTTCACAATTAAAAAAATAATGTTTTAAGGCAGACGCTGACACTGTAAATATGCACCAGCACCTCGTGAGCTTGTAATGAGCTTTGAGACACCCACTGAATCTCAGGCCCAGAGCAGTCTTGTCTTTAGAATCTAACTGAACAGTTGCCTTTGCTTCTTGGGTTCCCGAGGAAGGTTCTAAAATTGAATAGGAATGAGTTTGCAGCTCTATTCATGGGAACAATATGTGATTGTGCACGTATATTAAGAAGGGGTTGGAATGGGGGTTTGTGTGCAGACTGTGTGTGCCTGTTCTTAGCCCTCCTTGTTTTAGAGGACATTTCATTTTCATTTCTGATTGGCATATTTTCCTTTAGATAACTTCCCCTCTCTCCATAGTATTGCTAAGAGAATCTATCATCTAACACCCCAGGGTTTCAGTGCAAAAAGATCCTTAATCCTGAGGATTAGAATGTTGCACAGGCACACTTACATGTAAACACTTTGGATCTGAATTACCATGATGACAACAACTTCTTGATAAATCTGCTTTCAGCCTTTGAGTTTCCTAGAGCTACTTGTTTCCTATCTGTGATGAGTTGGTGGGATCAGTTTTTTTTTTTTTTTTCTTCATAGATTAACTCCTTTGATTAACCAAGGATAGTCTAGAAAACATCTGTTTTTGTTTAGTGTTATCCAAATTTAACTGGCTTTGATTGCCATGAAAAAAATCAGACAAATGTAGGTAGCTCTAAAGACTAGTGCTTCCACAGAAAATCACAAATTTGAGAAAAAATTGTCATTATCTGCTTTAGCAGAACTATGAAAATAGTCAAAGGTTTATAGCAAATGAGTGAACACTGAATTTTTAAAAATGGCAACAACAAAAATGTAAGAGAACTTAATGAGGCTTTTGTTTCTGCCTGTCCCACCTTCTCCCTGGCTTTGTAGTAGTATTGAAGAATGTAGCTCATATACCCTGTGTGGGGCCTGGACCCTATCCAAGAAGAAGCAGAGAATACCTTAGCCTCAAAGAAGTATGTTGTCTGTTTTAACCTGTCTATTGGGTAGTATTTGCAGGTAACATGATCTTATATGTATAGAAAATCCTAAAGTAAACGCAAATTATTAGAGCTAAAAGCTAGATTAGCAAAGCAGCAGGATAAAAGATCAATACATATAAATTCCTTGTGTTTCAATGCACTAGCAATAAATTATCTGAAAAGGAAACTAAGAACACAATTCCATTTCCAATAACACTAAAAAAATAAAATATCTAGGAATAAACTTATCTAAGGGGATGAAAGACTGTATGCTGAAAGCTACAAAACACTGCTGAAAAAGATGAAAAAATATTTAAATAAGTGGAAAGAAAATCTATGTTGATAGATTGGAAGGTTAATATTATCAAGATGACAATGCTACCTAAGATGATCTACAGATTCAGTAAAATCCCTGTAGAAGGTTTTCAGAAATAAAAAGGGCAGTCTTTAATTCATATGGAATTTCAAATAAACAATTCTGAAATATAAGAACAAAGTTGGAAGACTCATACTTCCTAATTTCAAAAAAGCTAATATAGTCAAAACAGAGTGATGCTACAATAAAAATAGACAGACTAATGAAATAGAATTACATATATATATATATACACATATATATATATAACCATTTTATTTTCAAAAGGAGCCCAAGACCATACAGTGAAAAAGAGTAGCTTCTTCAATATACGATTCTTGATTAACAGAATTTTGACGTGACAGTGAATGAAGGTGAACTCAGACCCTACACTGTAAACAAAAACTATCTCAAAATGGACCAAAGACCTAAATATACTGGCTGAAATCCTAAAATTCTCAGATGAAACAGAGGAGTAGATCTTCATAACTTTAGATTTGGCAATGAACTTTTAGATATTATAAAGAAAGCACATGCCACAAAAGAAAATATAAACAAATTTGGCTTATTAAAAACAAATTTTGTTGCATCAAAGGACATTATCAAGTAAGAGAAAAGACAATCTACAGAGTGGGAGAAAATATTTGCCATCTATAACTCTGAAAAGGGTCTAATATTCAGAATATAAAAATAATTTTTACAGCTTAACAACAACCAATCTGATTAAAAATAGATAAAGTACTTAAGCGGACATTTCTTTGAAAAAGATATACAGACAACCAACTAGCACAGGAATTGAAACAGGTGTTCAAACAAATATTTGGACACAAATGCTCACTGCAGCACTATTGATTATAGCCAAAAGGTGGGACAAAACCAAATGCTCATCAGCAGATGAAAGGAAAAGCAAATTGTGTTATATCCATAGAATGGGCTTCCTTGGTGATTCAGTGGTAAAGAACCCACCTGCCAGTGCAAGAGACAGCAGGAGATGCAGAGTCCATACCCAGTTCGGGAAGATCCCATGGAGGAGGGCATGACAACCTACTCCAATATTCTTGCTTGGAAAACCCCGTGGACAGAGGAGCCTGGCAGGCTACAGCCATGGGGTGGCAAAGGATTGGACTGGACTGTGCATACAGCACCTGTATACAATGGAATATTAGTCAACCATATAATATGAATTTTGTACTGATACATCCTAAACATGCATGAGCCTTGAAAGCTTATGCTCAGTGAAAGAATCTAGCCACAAAGCATTAAATTATGTCATTATATTTTACAAAATATTAAAATAGAATAAACAATGGAGCCCGAAGGTGGATAGGTTTGTCAGGGCTTTGCTGGGGCACCGAACAGAACAACTCTTGAGTGAGTGTCAGGTTTTCTGAGCGTTGATGAAAATGATTTGATGCAAGTGGTAGTTGCACAATATTGTGAATGTTCTCAATGCTATTGAATTCTATATTTTGAAGTGATTATTTTTATCCTATGTAAAATTTATCTCAATAACAAATAAAACATATCAAATTTATATATTTGTCTTCCAAAGTTAAATAAACACTTTGGAACCAAACAGTTTCTTCAGCTCTTCAGAGTGGATATGAATGATAGCAGGTAATATATTTGCAGGATTTCAGAGGTTCTGGTAGTATATCTATAGCTTTAAAATTAATTGGTTTCTAATTGACTGGAGATAATGACAAAAGCCCACCTTAGACCTACATCCATCCATACTTTACCATCCGTGGCTATCTGTCCCATCATAGTGCTTCTGCTCTGTACTTGTAGAGAGAGAGACAGAGAGGGAGAGAGAAGAGAAACTGATTCTTTGCATTGAACTTTTCCCACCGGGTTCCATTTGCCTTCATGAGACAAAAATGTGAGGAAAATATTTTTTATGTGTAGGGTGTATATATTAGCTAAATTACATTCATTCTAAGAGGCTTTGGGGTTTGTGTTTATTTTTAACCTAAAAATAATTTTTCTGATTTCTCCCATATTTGTCTGTCTACCCTCCCCACACACACATCTTTTTTCAGTTCTTTTAACAGTAGGTTGATGTAGGGAAAACCGATTGCTTATATTTAAAATCAGAAATTGCATATGAAAGACAGTTATATCATAAAATTTTTCAGACCATTTAGAATGAAAAATAAGTGTTTTAATGACAGAGAGAAAAATGCTTTATTGTTGTAGTATTTTTCCACTCATTTATGAATGAAATGCAATGGTCCTCTGAGAAGTGAGAAAGTAAGTACATATACTAGAAAGGTTAGGATAGGTAATATTAATGTCTAGTATTCAGTAGGATTAATGCTACAATAGATAATATTGATTATGATATATAGAGTGGTGATTTAAATGCAAATACAATTGTTATGGACTTTTAAAAATACATATAGAACAAAATACATTGATTTAGTATCATTATCATTCAATATATATTAAATGATACAGGCAATGATGCCAGAACAGTTAGATTAAAATTGCTGCTGTAGACGCACTATTTCCTCAAGCTTCCTGTCTTTCTGATTTAATGGCAGTAGTCATTGTGCTTGTGCCAAACATTTGGTAGCTAATTGGGAAGGAACCCTCGACTTTGTATCCTAATTTCAGATCTATGACAAGAATTTAATTTTATCATTGCCTTAAAAACAGAAAGCATCCACCAACTGTTGTCCCACAGATATTGAGACAATATATTTTCCTGTTTTAACCTATAGGTTAGACTATCATCATATCCCTTTTAAGTGGTCTTTTAGGGAAAAAAAGAAAAAGAAAAATGTTGCAAAGGCTCAACTTCAGCAAAATGCTGCTGTCAGAATTTTATTCACACTAAATGGCCTCAGCATGCCACTGCTTTCCTGTGGGAACTGCGATGGCTCCCTGTCAAACACCAAATTGATTTTAAAATTGCTTGGATGGCTTCTGAGGCCAAGCAGTTGGGAGCTGTGTATTTATAGGAGTCGATGTCAGTGCACGAGACTGGGTTTCTTCCAGTGGATGTGAGGCATGTTGATGCTATGTTCCAAGCACAGGAGCAGTCAAAGTCTCAGGTTCCACATTTTAGCCTGCACATATGTTGATCAGAGGAGCACTGTCAGTTACACATGTGAAATATGTAGCATATGTGCCTCTAAAGTGAAAAGTGAAAGTGAAGGTCACTCAGTCGTGTCCAACTCTTTGCAACCTCATGGGCTATAGAGTCCATGGAATTCTCCAGGCCAGAATAGTGGGTAGCCTTTCCCTTCTTCTGGAAATCTTCCCAACCCAGGAATCTAACCAGGATCTCCTGCATTGCATGCGGATTCTTTACCAACTGAACTATGAAAGTGAGCACGTCTGGAATATTTGTCCTCCATAAGGTGCTACATTGCTTCAGCTGTGTCTGACTCTTGGCCACCCCATGGACTGTAGCTCACCAGTCTCCTCTGTCCATGGAATTTTCTAGGCAAGAATACTAGAGTGGGTTGCATTTCCTTCTGCAGAGGATTCTCCTGACCCAGGGATCCAACCCACAGTCTCTTGCGTCTCCTGCGTTGGTAGGTGGGTTCTTTACTACTAGCACCACCTAGTAGTGGGAAGCCCAAAGCACAGAATTTTTAACATGTTTTAAAATATATGACCTTGTATATTTAGATGTGGCATAGAAATATGCTGTATACCCAACAAAAATTAAGGAAAAATGTTTCCAAATGCAACCTCATTCAGCTCTTGTACATTTAGAACTTTTGAAAGAAGACAGAAGATAAATCAATGAAATTTACAAGTACTCTGAAGATTTGGTAAATTTTAAGGCAATTAATCTTTATTTCCATTGTGCTTATTAACCATCAGTTGTTTAAAACAGACTATGAAAAATTGCACCCAATTATATTTCAAGGGCACATACAAAAACAATCTAGTAAACCATTTAGCTTTTGTTTATTCTATATCTATTTTGGAAAGAATAAAAGTGTGTTGATATTGTAAGAGAAAAAAGTTAATTAGGAAATTTGAGAAGTCAAGATTATAGAAAAAGATGGGAGCAAGTTCAAAAGAATCAAGTTTATTTCCAGCATACAAAAATTGCCAAGTTTAGCACAATAGACATCATCTATCTTAGGAGGGATAGTAGATGGTACAGACACTGTCATGTGAGTATGTGTGGTGGCAACAAGGAGTACACACAGTCATGTGAAATACTACCAAAAAACAGGAAGAACTTCCTACAGTATGTGAGGCATAGATGTGATGCAGAGGAACATTAAAAGGTATTTTGACTAGGTTGTAAGAGTGAAGTAATATTCACAGGAAATAACTAGGTTCAATAAGAGAAGGATATACACTCATCCTGAGAAAGATAAAGAAAAAAAGAAAGGAAATTTTGCAAGTAATTGACTGTGAGTATGAGTGAGAATGGTAGAAGATTTTGGAGGATCAGAAAGGCATCTCAGATGGGGTCTCATTGATGGGTTGCCTAGCAACATACACAGAAGTCATTGGATGATGACATCCCTAGAAATTGCAGCTTCTGCTACAGCTGAGGTCCAATGATCTATAGGGCATGATGAGATCCACTATGATGATGTCTTGAAGGGAATGTGTGGGTGGGGTCAATGTTAACTCTATGGGTTCTTTTTTTCTCTCCACCCCACGAGGTTTCCTTTTTGGTCAAAATAAAGAGAGAGGGTGTGATAGGAACATGCAGAGCTCTCATGGACTTCCCTGAAGTTCTCCTGTAGGGCAAGTTCTGGCCAGAGACAAGCCCATCTATCCAAGCTCCTGAGACCTCCAGGCATCGGGTGTATATTGTTGCCAGGGGTGATCCTTCCTACAGACACACAGCCCTGCATCTCATCTTAACACCTTGTTGTCCACTCTCATATCTCAGTGGTGACATTATCAAGAGTACTACCATTTCATGATTTAAAAAATGAAATAAGGGATCTGACTCCATTTTTACTGTTTGCTAACAGTGTGAAGCCTCAAGCCACCCCACTCTCACTTAGGTCCTACATCAGAACAAGCTGATAGAAAGTCTGGGTTCTCACCTCTTTGGTACAAGTAGGAAATTTAAATAGAAAGTCTCTGCCTATGTGTGGGAAACCTTATCCTAACTGTTCCCCTTTAACATTAAAAAAAAAAAAAAAAGAACAAAGCCCAGCCAGTGCTCTTACACTCAAGGCATCTCAGATATGCTTTTGAGAAGCTTTCACCAGAGACATCATTTCTGTACATAAGAACAGTTTACATATTCTTGGAGTGTGTGTATGTCATCATCCATCTCAAGAGCCAACTAAATTATGTGAATTATATGTCAGGATGATTCTGCTTTTCAGGGTGAGACTAACAATTGCAGTTCAGTTCAGTTCAGTTCAGTTCAGTCGCTCAGTCGTGTCCAACTCTTTGCGACCCCATGAATTGCAGCACGCCAGGCCTGCCTGTCCATCACCATCTCCCAGAGTTCACTCAGACTCACGTCCATCGAGTCCATGATGCCATCCAGCCATCTCATCCTGGGCCGTCCCCTTCTCCTCCTGCCCCCAATCTCTCCCAGCATCAGAGTCTTTTCCAATGAGTCAACTCTTCGCATGAGGTGTCCAAAGTACTGGAGTTTCAGCCTTAGCATCATTCCTTCCAAAGAAATCCCAGGGTTGATCTCCTTCAGAAGAACATAAAAAAAAACCCTGGTGGATTCATGTCAATCTATGCCAAAACCAATACAGAATTGTAAAGTAAAAATTAAAAATAAATAAATAAATTAAAAAAAAAAAAAAAACTTTAAAAAAAAAAAAAAAAACCCTATGTGTAGAAAAGTATGTGTGTATTTCCTAAAGGAAAGGAACCCTGAATATTCATTGGAAGGACTGGTGTTGAAGCTGAAACTCCAGTATTTTTGCCACCTGATGGGAAGAACTGACTCATTGGAAAAGACCCTGATGCTGGGAAAGATTAAAGGCGGGAGGAGAAGGGGACGACAGAGGATGAGATGGTTGGATACCATCACCAACTCAATGGACATGAGTTTGAACAAGCTCTGGGAGATGGTGAAGGACAGGGAAGTCACTGCTGCAGTCCATGGGGTCACAGAGTTGGACACGACTGAATGACTGAACAACAAACTTTGAACATTAAAAGAAACCATATTTTCAACCTATATTGATCTCATACAAAATTTCAAAATAGGATATTTTGTCATAACTTACCAAAATATAGCAGGATAATGAGAGTGAATGTATGACTTTGATAATTGACAAGGGAAAACACAGCTAAGCTGAAAAAATTTCAATCCTACATTCTAAATGGAGCTGCAAACATCCTGGCTAAAATGTCCTCCGAGGGTTATTAACTGGTAGGCCAACTAACTTCGCTACCCTGACCGTAATCCCAGCCTGATGTCTGCTACGGAGTCCTTCATTCTTCTGTACCCATAATGGCAGTTAGTTTGCAGAGGGGAGTTATTGGATAAATATACAGTCAGAATTAGAGGCATGCATTTTGGAAATGTTGAGAATACTGAAACTTTTCTGTCTGTTAAAAGAAAGTGAAATGTATCAAAAAGCCAGGTAGAATCATGTGTAGGTAGGTACTGAGGCCCATTCAAGGGAGTTATCGTCCACTCATGTCCGACAAGATGGCAGTTTAGGCATTGAATCCCATGTCTCCTGTGCTTCAGGGAAGAGTAAAGACGTCAAAGAGAGAAATGTTATATAGGCCCCAAATAATTTCATACAATTTTCACAGCAATGTGTTTGTTTTTGGTTGCTTCTATTCAAATCTAGAGTTGGTCACTTCTAAATAAAGACTTTCAGTACTAGACAAGTATGTGACAGTCTAGATATGTGTAGTGACACAATATCATTTATGATATTGAAACAATATTAATGATTTCTTCCCTGTGTTCTCACTGTGTAAATGGAAATTCCTAGATTTTATTTTTAAACGCTTTCAACATTATTACACACCTCACTGCATATTATATGGTAAACTATCTGTGCCTAAGTGCAGACACTGGTATTGGGCATATTTATATTCAATCTCAATTCCAATGCTGCATTTCACTAAGCAGATGTTAGTAATTTATTAAAATTATTATTGTTATTTTGTTAACTAAAGGGATAATTTTAAATTTATATTATGGGACACTGATACCTACTGAACTATTCTAGAAGGAAAGAAACTATTATTGTATTGTTGTTCATTCTTAGATAAGTCATATTTCTTACCTGAGCCTTAATTTTCTTTTGCCTAAAATGATAGTCCTATATTAAATCAGTATGATTTGTGGAGAATTATATGGAGTAGTGTTTAAATCATGGACTCAGCAGGCAAATGGCTTGGTTTTGAATTGTGACTCTGTCTTTTAATATCTGTGAATTTGATAAGTTATCTAAACTGTCATATTTATGACAGGAATACTTGAGTATTGACTGCATACAACTGTACCTGGAATAAAAGTATATTCATATCTTATTATTTGATATCAAAAATTATTGTGTTAATAATTAGTCCTAATATTTTAGAAGAAATTACCTGATAGCTCACTTACAAAATAGTTACAAAATAGTTTATTTCAGAATAAACATAGGAAACAACAGAACCTAGAATATAAAATCAATGGATTCAACTATCTGACTATTTGAAGTATTTTTAATGATAGAAAGGCACTGCAGATACAAAAATCGTTACTAAAGTCTTTAGCTTTTCAAATTCTTCCCTTAATAGATGGATTGTATCCTGCAAAACTATCCATTTGGTGAAGTCAATTTCCATGCATTTTTTAGAGGATCAGAACATATTTTTCTATTTAACAACAGGAAATTGGGGAAGCAGATGAAACATGAAATTGAATCTCATGAGAGATAAAAGCAACAATTACAGTAAAATCACTTTAAAGAGATTTTACAGCCAGTCCCTCAAACTGCATTTACAGAAATATTCTTGGGAGAACTATGAAAAGATATATTGACAAGTAATGGATGAAATCATGTTATAATCAAAAACTTCTTAAGAGGGTATTTTGTATTTGTATTTCCCAATATGAATTTAAATTGTATCCATATGTTGTATTTCTCTTTCACTGAGGACTGTCAGGGCTGTTCATTTTAGTTTAAGTACAAGTATAATACTATATATTTGCATTTAAGTTTCCATACAAAATTCTGGTTTTCATTGTTTACTCAAGGATAAATGGGGCTTTCCCATGACTTAGTGTACATGGTATTCCTATAGAGCATTTTTGGATAGTTTACAAAATTAAAATGTCAGTATATATAATCAAGTTTGCATAAAGGACCATGGTCCTATGCTAGAGAAACTCTGCCTGTTTCTGATTAATTAGTCCTCTCATCTAACACTAACTTCACCCCTAGGTCTCAAGATCCAGCTTATGAAACTATTGTTTTGGCTTATAATTATGTCATATATGGTTTGTTTATCATATATTTGCTGATTTTCTGTTAATTATTGTTAATTCTGTTAATTACTAACCAACAATGACATGAGATACTCAAGACAACTTGTTGGTTTAAGAGTGTATTTCTCTCTACCTGATAATTGAGGGGAGATGTTCCAGGTCTGTGTGTAATTCTCATTCATTTGTTGGTTCACACTCAGAACCCTTCCATCTGTTAGGGCTTACTCACCATCTGCCTGGTAGACACCTGGTTGCCATGTATAAGACGCAGATGACAAAACAAAAGGGGAGTGTGAAGCTGGTATGCCGCCGACTTAAAAGCCTTTGGTCAGAAACAGAACACTTCTGTCTACATCCTATTCCTTTACCCGAAGGTCAGACCTAAGTGAAGAGTGGTGGAGAAATGATGTGTACCCATGATGAAGGGGTAGCTGAGGAAGTTTTGACAGTTAGTGCATAGTCTCTGCCACCCCATTATTTCCTTAGCTTTCACTATGACAAATTTCTTATTTGGTATTCCAGGTATCATTAGGAGTTCTTCGGATGGGAAGTAGAACGCTCACAATATTTCATTCCGTTACTTCTTGATACCAAATCAAAATCAAGTGATCCAGGTATTATTCCCTCAGGCATTCAATCTGTTCTCCTCACCGAACAGTGGCTCCCAGAGGGCAGGGGTGCCTTGTAAACTCAGGATGAACCAGGGGGCTGGAGTAGACGATGAATGTGCTCAACACCTTGGTTATGGTGTGAACAATAGTGGCCAGGCAAAATTAAGATGGCTTTACTATTTATAAAGATGGAAATGTTACTAACAACTAATTGCATTTGATTGTGACCCTGGTGATTTGTCCCATATTTTGACACTAAATTTAAGGAAAAATATGTGTAAATGAGAGGGTCTGCCCACTTAAAGCAACTTGATAAAGACTGATTCAGATGAAGTGCTAGTTAGTTCACTGCCATGTCAATATGAAGAATGATAGCTGAATTATGACTAATTAGCTTATAGGAAAAAAACACATGAGAATATGACAGCTGTTTCAAAGAAACATATATTACTGTTTCTGGAACTCCAAAGAAAATCTATATTTTTGGTTAGAAGTTCATAAAGTGAAAGTGTTAGCTGCTCAGTTGTGTCCAATTTGTTTGCATCCCTTTGGATTATAGCCTGCCAGTCTCCTCTGTCCATGGGATTCTCCAGGCAAGAACACTGGAGAGGGAAGCCATTTCCTTCTCCAGGGCTCTTCCTGACACAAGGATTGAACCCCAGTTTCCTTCACTGGCAGGTGGCTTGTTTATCATCTGAGCCACCAGGAGAGCCTAGAAGTTCTTAACATGTATTTAAATAAGTAATTTTAATATATATCAAGAGGAGCCCACCAAGATATATAGTCATTTGTACAGTCAAATGTATAGTCACTTCCAGGCAAGAGTACTGGAGTGGGTTGCCATTTCCTTCTCCAGAGGATCTTCCCGACCCAGGGATCAAACCCAGGTCTCCCGCATTGTAAGCAAGACGCTTTACCGTCTGAGCCACCAGGGAAGTCCAATATGTAGCAAGAGGAGACCGCCAAGATGGTCACAGAAGGTTCCTAAGCTTCCTTCTTCCCACAAAAGAACATTGAATGTATAGCTGCAGGAGGGACAATTCCCTCTGAAAGAAACCCAGAAGCTAGCTGAGGCACTCTTACACAGTATGCAGGTGAGAAAATATCCTCATTGAAAAGTTTAGGAGAGGCAGAGACACAAGCCCCAGTCCTAACGTGGCACCACACATCTGGGCAGACACACATGCTAAGTCATTTCAGTTATGTCCAGCTCTGTGGCCCCACGCACTGTAGTCCCAAAGTCTCCATGTTCATGGGATTCTCCAGGCAAGAAAACTGGAGTAGGTTGCCGTTCCCTTCTCCAGGGGATCTTCCCGACCCAGGCATCAAACCTGCGTCTCCTCCATTGTAGGCAGATTCTTAACCATCTGAGCTGTCAGGGAAGCCCTCATATGACTAGGAGGGACTCTCAACGCCTAGCTTCTCCTTGAGGGCAAAGGGTTTGGACTCCACATCTAGACCTCAACTTTTAAGAATCCCACTTCAGGGTCTGGCTTCCAAAACACCTAGTTCAAAGCCACTAATCAGGGAAATGCAAATGGAGACCACAGTGAGATATCACCTCACACTACTTGGAATAGCGATTATCAAAAGGTCCAGAGATAGCAAATGCTGATTAGGATGTGTAAAAAAAATGGGACTGTTTTGCCTTATTTGTAGGAACGTAATTGGAGAAGAAAATGGCAACCCACTCCAGCATTCTTGCCTCGAAAATCCCACAGAAGGAGGAGCCTAGTAGGCTACATACAGTCCACGGGGTCACAAAGAGTCGGATTCGACTGAGCGACTTCACTTTACTTCACTTCAAATTGAAACAACCACTATGGAAAACAGTACAGAATTTCCTCAAGAAATAAAAATATAAATAGCAGATGGTCTATCAATTCCACTTCTGGGTATATATCCACAGAAAATGAAATCATTATCCTTAAGACATATTGGCATTCTCATATTTATTCAGCATTATTCACAGTAGCCAAGATATGCAAACTAAGTGTCCACTGATGGATAAATGCAGAAAGACAGTGTGGTATGCACATACTATGGAATAGTATTCAAACAAAATTATATTATAGAAATGTATTTCAATAAACCTGTGAATCCAAGGCTTTCTCTCTGATGAACAACTTTTGGTTTGCTGAATGAGAAAGTAAAGTCCTTCAAATAAATAAGCAAAATCATATTGCCAAATATTAAATTTATATCAAATTGCCATCATTAAATTTAATATCATAAAATTGACAGACTATTTTTATTTTATTTACCCTTGCCTTGAATTTTAACTGAGTTATAACTAGAGACAGTATTAATAAAGCCAAATGAGTAAAGCTGCATCACATTCATCATTGCAAGGGCTTCTATTCTCCGAATCATTGGGGGAATAATGCCCTTTTCAAGTGTATCAAACAATCTTTACACTTGAAGAAAAGCATCTGTTAACAATAAATAAATAAATAAAATGCAAACAAAAGCATAAAATATGTAAGCATATGGGAGCAACTATAAAAGGCATTTATCTTTGATTTTCAATAAATTGTTCTTGGCTCAGCTACAGAGTATCTATTCTAACTCTTTGTGGAAATAAATGCACTTCATTTGATATCTGCAAAATGTTGGAAACAAAATAAACATAAACATACTTAAAATATTTTCATAATCATTTACCTAATGCAAAGCACTTAATTTTAATTTGCATTTTGTGTTGATTAATAGAATAGAAATCTATGAGCTGGTATCCATCATGCATCATCAATATCTGTCTTGAACTGACTTCATAACCCATAATGCAACATATCACCACACTTCCCTTGCTACTACTTCTCTGTTTTTATGCAGCAATGATTGGCATCTTTGATTTTCAAATAACTGGAAAATTTAAAAATTATAGCAAAATACTTACAGCATAAAAATTACCATTAAGCTTTTCCTTTTTGTGGCTCTGCCATGCACCATCTTAGTTCCCCAACCAGGGATCAGACTCATCCCCTGTAGTGGAAGTGCAGAGTCTTAACTACTAGACGTCAGGGAAGTTCCTACCATTAACCATTTTTAAGTACAATTCAACGGCATTAAGTACATCCACATTGCTGTGCTCCTATCACCATCATCCATCCACACAAGCTTTGTTATCTTGCAAAACTAAAATTCTGTACCTAAAGTAAAATACTCCCATCTACTCCCAGTTCCTGCCAACCATTATTCTATTTTCCATATCTATGAATTTGATTACTTTAGGTACCTCATATAAATGGAATCCTACAGTACCTGTTCTTCTGTGATTGGCATATTTCACTTAGCATAATGTGCTTAGGGTTAATCACGCTGCAACACATGTCAGAATTTACTCTCGTTTTATGGCTGAATAGTATTCCATTGTATGCTTATTGCACATTTGTTCTTCCATTCACCCATCAATACATGTTTGAGTTACTTCCACCTTTTTGCTAATGCAAAATAATGCTGCAATAATATGGGAGTACCAAATATCTCTTTAAGATGTTCCAGATTCTTTTGGATATATACCCAGAAGTGAAATTGCTATATCATATGGTTATTCTATGCTTGAGGAACTGCCATACTGTTTTCCATAGCGGCCATACCATGTACATTCTCATCAACAGTGTATAAAATTTCCCATTTCTCCACATCCTTGTCAACACTTCTTATTTCCTATATTTTGAGAGTAGCCATACTTATGAGTGTGAAAGGGTATCTCATTGTCATTTTTATTTGCATTCCCCCAATTATTAGTAACATTGGGCATCGTTTCATGTGTTTACTAGCCATATATATTGTTTTCTTTGGGGAAATGTCCATTCAAGTCCTTTCTCTCTTTTTTTAATTGATTTTGTTCTTATATGTGTATTACCAAGACTTAGGAAGTCTTTATGTGTTTCTGATATTAATTCTTTTGCAGATATTTTCTCCCATTTTATGGGTTGCCCTTTCACTGTGGTGAAAGTATTATGTTGATGCAATTCTTCATCCAGTTCTTCATCTGTAGGTTTTATTTTCTTCATCTGCCTGATACATATTTCCTCAGCAGTTATGCCTACATATTCCATGCATGCATCAGTACGTTCCTTCAGATAATTTTTCACAAACTTTACAATAATATTCACATCTTATCTCTGCAAGTAGTGATCTACACTGTCTTAATAATACTGAGCAATTCCATCAGATATGTTTACTTTCTCTATCAGATTTGCTCTTTGGTCTTCATTGTAGATTTAATATTAATATTGGCTTGGCAGTAACTCTGTCATACTGCAGTAGGCAACCAAAACAGATATAAGGTTTTCAAGCAAGAAAATACTTATGTTATACAAAAAAAAAAAAAAAAAACCTCTTTAATTCTTTAAACCATTTTCATCTGTTTTGCCACTTAGAATACCAAATTTATTAACTTCTGATTACTGTTCCATCTTTACAGTAATGAAATCCACCTTGCCTCTAAAGTTTAAGTGATACAATTTGACATCTTCTATTTTCCACACAGCTTTCTCAGTCAAGCAGAAATTTGACCTCATGACTGGACTTATGGGCAGGAGAGGTAAGTACCATCTTGCAATTCATCTGTCTCATAATTTTAGGGTAGAAGTGATATAGCCAGTGAGGAAAATCTGGATAGGAATCAATTCTGTAATGTTGTCTAGTCACTCAGTCATCTCCACCTCTTTGCAACCCTATGAATTGTAGCCCACCAGGTTCCTCTGTCAGTGGGATTCTCCGGCATTTTAGCAGGGGGATTCTTTACCACTGAGCCACCTGGGAAGCCCAGTGAGGAAAACCTGGATAGATACTGTGACATGTCAACCCACAATTCTCCCTGAGTCCCCCAGTTCTACCTCTTAGCAGGCATGTGAATTTTGACCATGATAGGAACCTCTCCAGGTCTGGTTCTTAAATCAAAATGTGCATGTAATACATATATATACATGCAAAATATAAAATATAAATAATATATGAAAGAGATAAGCATTAACTCATTGCTGGAATTCTCAGATACAATCTGAGTGTTAGACTTGAAACAAATGATGATCTAAAGTAGAATGTGTCCCAAAGAGAAAGAAAAGGATTTTGAGGAAAAGAAAAGTTGATGTATGTGAAATGAAATTTGCCTGTGGAAGGAAAAAATCGGGGGGGGGGGGGATGAATATTGTCTTTAAGTTATTAAAAGGACACCCTCATAAGAGGAATTTGATGTATAGAATAAAACCCCAGATGAGAGAAGTATAATGAAAGTAATGGATAGAAATTATGCTGAGGAAGATTCTGTATCAAGCTGACTATATACTATAAACAACTATAGAAAAAAATGGACAAAAATTTCTCTAGAATGGGCTTATTTTTACCTCTGTGGATATTTTAAGCAGAGTGGGATGTGCATTTGCCCAATATGTTGAATGAATTTATGCTCTTCAGGACAATATGCTAAGCAATTAATTTTTATTATGAGATCCTAGCCCCACAATAAGTTATAATTAATTCATGATTATATTTAATGGAATATCCAGTAGCAGAATTAATATACATAATATGAGTATTAATAGACATTAATATGCATAATATGCATTTGTTTATTATAAAGCTTTGCACCATAATACATATAACACTTTCATTGGGAAAAAATAAATGATTACTGACAAATTCAAAACAGCCTAGAGGTAAGGATTCATTTATAAAATTATGTATGGAATGTTACAGTGTTTTCTCACATGGTACTACTGTAAGTCATGGTTATGATATTTCTTTTTACTTTTTATTTATTACAAGTTTACTTTTCTACAGTTATTAATCAATGTTAATGCAACTTAAACTAAACCAGCATTATTCATTTTGTTTTGTTTTTGTGAAACTTGGCTTTGCCAGGTATAATAGTGAATAAAGTTTTATAGGCAGCTCAATTTCCCCTCAATAATCAGGTTCAGTATCCCACCCAGTAAATTAATTCCCTTCTTTGCCTAAATCAGAGCCATGAGGAGGTCAAAATGGATAGAGACAGCAGTAACCTCTTACTAGTGGAGACATTTGTCTCTTTGAAGGAATAATTCATTCTTTTGCCAGTGTGCATGCTGAGTCATATCCAACTCTTTGTGACCCCATGGACTGTATAGCCTGCTTGGCTCCTCTGTCCATGGAATTTTCGAGGCAAGAATACTGGGGTGGGTTACCATTTCCTACTCCCAACCCAGGATCAAACCCATGTCTCTTGCATCTCCTGCTTTGGAAGACAGATTATTTTACCACTATACCAGTGGCAAGCCCCATTCCTTCCTTTGGAAGTCTCTAAACTAGCAGAGTACATCATGAGAAATACTGGGCTGGATGAAGCACAAACTAAAAGCAAGATTGCCGGGAGAAATACTGATAACCTCACATATGCAGACAACACCACCCTTATGGCAGAAAGCAAAGAGGAATTGAGGAGCCTCTTGATGAAAGTGAAAGAGGAGAGTGAAAAAGCTGCCCTAATACTCAACATTTAAAAAAGAAAGATCATGGCATCTTGTCCCATCACTTCATGGCAAATAGATGAGGAAACAATGGAAACAGTGCGAGATTTTATTTTTTTTGGGGGGGGGTGGTGGTGCTCCAAATCACTGCAGATGGTGACTGCAGCCATGAAATTAAGACTCTTGATCCTTGGAAGAAAAGCTATCACCAACCTAGACAGCATATTGAAAAGCAGAGACATTACTTTGCTGACAAAGTCTGTCTAGTCAAAGCTATTTTCCCCACCCCCCCCGCCAGTGGGCATGTATGGATGTGAGAGTTGAACCATAAAGAAAGCTGAGCGCTGAAGAATTGATACTTTTGAAATGTGGTGCTGGAGAAGACTCTTGAGAGTCCCTTGGACTGCAAGGAGATCAAACAAGTCATTCCTAAAGGAAATCAGTCCTGAATATTCATCAGAAGGACTGATGCTGAAGCTGAAGCTCCAATACTTTGGCCACCTGATGCAAAGAATTGACTCACTGGAAAAGACCCTAATGCAGGGAAAGATTGAAGACAGGAGGAGAAGGAGACTATAGAGGACAAAATGTTTGGATAGCATCACCAACTCAATGGGCATGAGTTTGAACAAGTTCTGAGAGATGGTGAAGGACAGAGAAACTTGGAGTGCTGCAGTCCATGGGGTCACAAATAGTCAGACATGACTCAGCAACTGAACTGAACTGAACTGAAGCTAGGAGAGCCTAAGTTCATAGGGATAGGAAGCAAATGATTCACTTGTAAGTCTGTAGGACTCAGTATGAGTTAGCCACTCCCATTTCCACTCTTGATTCCTGAATTTATAATCCTGGATATGGGAAAAGCAGCAACATATTTGAACGCTGGTTAAGAGTATATACAGAATTTTGAACATGTCCCTGGTCCCATTTGTATTATTACTTAGCTGACACTGAGAGTCTTCAGAAGGCCTCCCTGTCCCTCTATCAAGTCAGGTGGACCAGTGAATTGCATTTGCATGGTTGCACTCTATTTACCCTATAACGAGTTCCACGATGTGTCTGTCATTTTCTTATTTGTTTCTCTCTCACTGATGGAAATAAAAAAGGAAAAGAAGAAATGTTCATTCTCAAGAAAATAATTTGCATCTGTGGAGACACATTGAGTTTGTTTCAAAGAAATACTTTATAAAAAGTCAAACAACATTCCTATGATAATGCAATACTTTTTTTTTTTTTTAATACAAGGATAAGAGGGTGAATATTTTTTCAAAGCTATCTGAAGTCTGGGTCTCAGAATTTTTTGTACTTAGGAAAACTTGCTTCAAAAGGACACATTCCAGATAATGGAAAATCTAACCATGAATCAATTTTTGTATAAAAAAGCTAATTGCATATTGGAGAAGATGAGTTGCCTGCATACTGAGTGATGGCTCAGGGAGCACTGTAAAACTGACTTTTTAATGAGTATTGTTATTTTACCAGGCTTTTAAAAACCATATAACAAAATAAGGAAATGGATAAGTCCTCAGTAAAGATTTTTGAATGGCTGAAGATATGAATGAATAAGGAGATATCACAAATTTCATAATAAACATGTTCTTTGACTTATGCATATTGACAAAATTACATATTTTATCACTATTTTCACAGAATTATAATTGCTTAAAATAGATGGAATTATCCATAATTTATCTTGGACAGTCAATTCTTATAATTTCTGAATTTTTTGAATTAGAAAAGTTGACAAATCTTAAGGATAAGTATCTAGAAATTTAAAAATATAAAATATTTACATATGCCATTTAGTCACAAAACTATAAAGTACCATAAAAGGTGAATGAAATAATTTGGAAAAATGAAACAATTACAATATAGAATAATTATGCCAAAAATAATTATTTTTAAAATTAAAATAAAGACAGACAAACTAGACACACTCTAGCTAATTGAATACTCAACAAGGGTTTAAAAGCATACAAATATAAATTTAAGAAAAGGCATGTGAAACTCAAAGAACAAATAAATTTTAAAAAAGAGAAACAACTTAAAATATATCTTTCTTAAAATTTGGAAATTCAGATGAAGTGTATGCTTTGGAGAAAATATAGCAAACAAAAACTGCAGCCAGAAGATACAGAGTATAAACAATTTAAAAGAACTTCCAAGTAAAATACCCTAGACTTGTGATTTTTTTTCTGAGAGTAATTGTACCCAATTTTTAAAGGTCAGAGAGAGTAAATTCACATATAAACTGTTTCAGAGAAAAGAAAAGATATTTTTTTCAATTTGTTTGGAGTTATACTGAAGTGTAATTAATGTAAATGATAAAGCAATACATTAGGCCAATATCACTTAAGAATATCAATGAAAATTATTGTCAAGCAATCCCACAGGAAACTAAAGATAACCCCTTAAGACTGACTACATTTTTGAAATTCAATGACTGTATAGATCAAGAAAATATTTAATATAATACATCTATTTCTAATACTTGGAAGTCATATAATCTTTGCTGTATAAATTATATTTTTAAAAATTGAACTTCTTCAACAAGTAACTGTGATGTCAGTTTTACACGTGAAAAAAATTGAGTTAAGATGGTTAAAGGATCTTTTCAGAGATTACACAGCTAGAAAGTGGGGGATGTGGGACCTAGTCCTCACCTTCCTGATTCTTTGTCTGTTTGGATAATGTTCAGTCGTGTCGGACCCTCTACAATGCCATGAACCCATCAGGTTCCTCTGCACCTGGACTTTCCCAGGCAAGAATATTGGAATGAGTTGCCATTTTCTACTCCAGGGGATCTTCCCGACCCAGGGATAGAACTCGCATCTACTCCTATGTCAGCAGGCAGATTCTTTGCCACAGCTTCCTGATTTTCTGAACTGTTTCAATTTTAGTTTATCTGTTTCTGAAGCAAGCACCTACCTTCCTGATTCTAAATGTCACTGTAACTCAACTCTCACCAATGGACAAGGCTTTCATTCACATACTGGAGAGTTGCTCTGTGCCAGGTACTGTTCTAAATGTCTTATTTCCATCATCCTGCTTAATCCTCATAACAGTCTCATAAGATAGGTAATATAATTCTTCCACCCCACTCCAGTACTCTTGCCTGGAAAATCCCATGGATGGAGGAGCCTGGTGGGCTGCAGTCCATGGGGTCGCTGAGAGTTGGACACGACTCAGTGACTTCACTTTCACTTTTCCCTTTCATGCATTGGAAAAGGAAATGGCAACCCACTCCAGTGTTCTTGCCTGGAGAATCCCGGGGACAGAGGAGCCTGGTGGGTTGCCGTCTCTGGGGTTGCACAGAGTCAGACAGGACTGAAGCGACTTAGCAGCAGCAGCAGTTTAGTGAAATGGAAACAAGCTCAGAAGTGTTAAAAAAATTGAAATTCTATTAATTGTAAAAAGAAACAATAAAATACTGTGACATATGGTCGTGGCCTCTTTATATTATAAACTCACAAGTCAGAATCCTATTGGTCACTGGGTACCAGCTTCCAACTACAAGACAATAAAGTTCTGAGGACTGGATTCATAGCATTGTGGATACAGTCCACCATAAAGTTGTATATTCTTAAAGGTTCTCACCACAGAAAATAAATGGCATTATGTGACATGATGGTGGTGTTAAGTAATCACACTGCACTATATTATGTGTATCAAATCAACCCATTGTACTCATTAAACTTACACGTTATATGTCAATTACAGCTCAATAAACTTGAAAAATTGTGTATAAATAGAAATAAAATTACTAAAAAGAGAGAGACAGTGATCCCACCTAGCTCTGGAGCCCCTTCTAACATGTGAGGACACAATGAGAACCCTGCCACCTGGGAGTGAAACCTCACCCAATCGTGCTAGCATCCTGATCTCAGAGTTTCATGCTAGCATCCTGATCTCGGACTTTCAGCCTCCCGGACAGTAAGAAATAAGTTTCTGTTGCTTACAAGCTACTTGGCCTGCAGCATTTTGCAATAGCAGCTCAAATGAGCAAAGGCAGCAATATAGTAAAAATTATTAATACTACATCTCTGATTTCCATGCAACTTTTTTTTTGTTAGTCTCCAGGATACCATGTATGAATTACTGCTGTGAGAGCAGGAAAATTCTACAAAATCCAAAGAATGAAACTGGAGCCATTAATAAACTAAAGGCTGTGTTCCTTCATTAATTTGGGTCCATGTATATTTCAAGTATGAACAGTCTTAATGCTGCAAGACTTGTTTAAACAATTGTTGATTACTGACGTAGTATTGTCATTTTAGGGGGATTTTTGTGGCAAGGGAGGTAATTCTTATACTCATTTCAATGATTCTACATGAATTGATCATAGGGTTTTGAAAAGAACATGTTTATAGTATTATCTATTTTTTGCCCATATCCTTGAGGTGTTAAGCACTAAAAGAGAAAAACTTAACAAGGAAATCATGAATGTGGATAGAAGGGTAGAAAACTGCTGGAATGGATAGTATGATATTTCAACTGCAGTCTGCATGCCATTACCTGCCTGAAGAGGTTTCTTTCAAAACAGTTTGTTTCTCTAGTCATATTCTATTAATCACACATACACATATGATAATGTCAAATTCAGCTCAATCCAAACACATGATCAAAGCAAAAAAATAGCAAAACTTAAAAAAAAAAGCCCAAAATATTTATGCCACACTAATCACCTGCTACTCCCAATAATGTCAGTTTTCTCTTCCCCATATGTAGGCCGTTCAAAGAAACATTGGTACAGGTGGTCTGGACATTCACTAACTATATAAACCTAATTTAATTCCTGGAAGGTATAAAATACATTGAAAATGACTTGCCTTGTCTTAAGACAACGTTTTAAAGCTTTTTTTCCCAGACACTTTATGGGAAGAGGTGCAAAAGCTGAATCTTCAACAAGCGAAATACACTATTGTTATAATTAATATTATAATTTGAGGGAATGTATAGATGTGTAAGTCAATGTAAATTTTATCATTTGAAGTAATTATCCTGGTGAATAATGTTAAACTTTTGCTTCTAAATAATAAACTCTGTGACTAAAAATTATACAATGTCTTACTAATGTATAAACATTTCTTTAACTTTCCATTGGTTTACTGTGTGGGATGCAATCAAGTAGGTGTATTGAAGAACTAGTGTTAGTAATTGCCTGGTAATTTTCTCTTAGCAAAAGATTTTGTTGTTGTTGTTAATTTGGAGGAGGGAAGATAATATGAGAAAAAACAGAGATATATAAATATTGAACTAATAATCAGGGAAGATGATATTAGAATTTTTGGTGAAAGAAATCAGCCAAGTATACCCAAAGCACTGCTCTTTCACCTTTTTACACCATAAGCTAAAATATTAAAGTGTCTGTTTCATGACCTCAAGCAATTGGGAAGCCATTTTGTCACTGCCAAGGGCAAACACAGATTTTGTTTATGCTGTTGGAATGCAATCACCCTGCTTGAGAAGAAAAGTAAAACTTCATGAATGCTTCTGCTTATATAGATTATAGATTCTCTCTCTCTCTCTCTCTCTCTCTCTCTCTCTCTCTCACACACACACACACACACACACACACACACACACAGAATGAGTTTAATTCTGAGAAAGAAAGAAAGTTTAAATAACAAGTCAGGAAGATGAAGAATGAAGAAATATAAAACAGAGAGAGAAAAGGAAAATTCTCAGACTTCTTCAGCGTACACTGCATGTTATTGGAACTAAAGGTATATCAAAATGTGGAGGAAAATGTGGTCCTTATGCAGATGTCAAAAATTGGAAATACATTTACTGGGACAAGCCCAGGTTAAGTGTGATTCACATGAATGCTGTTTCATTTATTCTATTTTACCAAGTTAGATGGTGTTAAGGAACCCAAGGAAGGAACAGACTTATTGAACCAACATCTAAGTTATCAATTTATTTCAAAGAAGATTAATTTAGGACGAGAGATTTTTCTGGTTTAAATTCATGGTACTATCTCCTGGAAGCAAATCCAATATGGTGATGAAAGTATAGACAAGAATTATGCTTCATGAGAGAAAACTTACAACAAAAAAATGAGAGCACAGAAGAATATTTTCATGTAACAGCTGGTAATGGCTCCTGATATCCAAAGGGCCTACACATGGAAAACTTGTACTCCCATCCCATCTACTTGGCTTTGTGTGCCTTTCAGCAAATCATGGGGGAACACGTTTTGTTCATTCACTTGCCTTCAGAGTTTCAATATGATTGCATTTGGCCCATTACTAATCCACAACTGAAAAATCCTAAATTCATACTTCACACATTGGTCCTGGTGACAATGTTTTTGCTCTACTTTTCACTATTAGAAGACAGAGGATCATTAATATTGCTATTTTTCTAATTTACTTTTGGCAAGTTAAAACTTTTCAGCTTCTTCGTAAATAAATTTGAGATAAAGAAAAATTATTGCAAGTTGGTAGTGTTTGTACCATGAATTATTTACCAGTTTTTATTAGAAATGCTTGAATAACACTACTAAAATTTATCACATTCAGAGGAATGGGATTTGTTCTTATCTAGACATTATTTTCACAGCAGAACACAATTAAATTTTTATATAAAATAGTAAATACAGTTTTTTAAAGTTGTTCTTTGTTCTCTTTATTTGATGATTTTTCTACAAACCTAAGTTCTTAAAGTTTTACACTAAATATACTATATAACAGAAAGAAATAGCTTTATTTTCACTAGAAAAGTGACTTGTCATTTTTAAGGGAAGTTTACATTTTTCTCTCTTTAAGTATTACAGATGATTAAAACTGAGTTAGTTTTCAATGAAATATTGCCATTTGTAGCAATGCGGATGGACCGAGGCAATACTATGCTTAGTTAAATAACTCAGACAGAGGGGAAAAAAAAAAACAAAACAAAACAGTGTATGACATCACTAATACATGGAATCTAAAAAAATCAACAAATATATATGGCAAAATGGAAACACACTCACTGCAAGATAAAACAAACTAAAGGTTATCAGTGGGGAGAAGGAAGCAGGAAAGGGCAAGTTATGGGTATGAAGATAAGAGATACATACTACTATGCATGAAATAGGTAAGCAACAAGGATATATCATGTACCACAGAAAATTACAGGTACTATCTTGTAATTTGGAGAAGGAAATGGCAACTGGCTCCAGTATTCTTGCCTGGAGAATCCCATGGACAGAGCAGCCTGGCGGGCTAAAGTCCACGGGATTGCAAAGAGTCAGACAGTGCTGAGCGACTAATACACACACATCTTGTAATAACTGAATAGAATATAATTATAAAAATACTGAATCACTATGCTGCTGCTTCTAAAGTCGCTTCAGTCGTGTCCGACTCTGTGCGACCCCATAGACGGCAGCCCACCAGGCTCCACCATTCCTGGGATTCTCCAGGCAAGAACACTGGAGTGGCTGCCATTTCCTTCTCCAATGCGTGAAAGTGAAAAGGTGAAAGTGAAGTCGCTCAGTCATGTCTGACTCTTCATGATCCCATAGACTGTAGCCTACCAGGCTCCTCCGTCCATGGGATTTCCAGGCAAGAATATTGAAGTGGGTGGCCATTTCCTTCTCCACACTATGCTGTACAACTGAAACTAACGTATTAATACTAAATCAAATATACTTCATTTTTTTATATGAAATTTGGTGATTTATTAAATAACTTAGGTAATGCTTTTCAGTGAAGTTAATTTTCACTATTCTTTTGTCTTGCTTTTTATACATATCTTTATTCATGGATTTTTTGTGCTGTACTTTAATTTTTTTTTCTTTTTTTTAATTTATTTTTTATTTTACTTTACAATTCTGTATTGGTTTGGCCATACATTGACATGAATCCACCACGGGTGTACATGCGTTCCCAAACATGAACCCCCCTCACACCCCCCTCCCCACAACATCTCTCTGGGTCATCCCCGTGTACCAGCCCCAAGCATGCCGTATCCTGCATCGGACATAGACTGGCGATTCGATTCTTACATGATATTATACATGTTTCAATGCCATTCTCCCAAATCATCTCACCCTCTCCCTCTCCCTCTGAGTCCAAAAGTCCACTATACACATCTGTGTCTTTTTTGCTGTCCTGCATACAGGGTCATCATTGCCATCTTTCTAAATTCCATATATATGTGTTAGTATACTGTATTGGTGTTTTTCTTTCTGGCTTACTTCACTCTGTATAATAGGCTCCAGTTTCATCCATCTCATCAGAACTGATTCAAATGTATTCTTTTTAATGGCTGAGTAATAGTCCATTGTGTATATGTACCACAGCTTTCTTATCCATTCATCTGCTGATGGACATCTAGGTTGTTTCCATGTCCTGGCTATTATAAACAGTGCTGCTATGAACATTGGGGTACATGTGTCTCTTTCAATTCTGGTTTCCTCAGTGTGTATGCCCAGCAGTGGGATTGCTGGGTCATAAGGCAGTTCTATTTGCATTTTTTTAAGGAATCTCCACACTGTTCTCCATAGGGGCTGTACTAGTTTGCATTCCTACCAACAGTGTAGGAGGGTTCCCTTCTCTCCACACCCTCTCCAGCATTTATTGCTTGCAGATTTTTGGATTGCAGACATTCTGATTTTTAAAATGAAAAAGGGGGAAAATTGAGTGCTCTTTCAAGTTCTTACTCTTCATTTATATTTAGGTTAAATTAATCTGATTAGGTTTATGAAATAAACACCATGATTGACTAAATTTGGGGTGAATAGTGCCTTATACACAATGATCAAATAATATATATAGATGAAGCAATAATTTAGGTGAATTTAAACATAATTTATTTTCAAGACTCCATCAAACAACTAATGCTCATAAAACTATTTTTCTCAGGATCCATGTGAATTGCTTAACGTACTTTAAGTCACTAAATGGTTATAGGTTTATTATTAGTTATATCCTACCTATGAGAAAACAAGGCATAGAGAAACTTGTTCAAGCTGGATATAGCTTGGCTGGTTGCACACTCAGTCTATGAGGTGATAGTTTTCCCTAGAAAGTAATTTCAATTCCCATCACATTATAATGCTTCTTATTAAAATTAAAAATATGTTTGTTCACTTTGTGTTTTATGGAATTCATTTTATGTAATTAAAATTGAAATTTTCATCATAAAGGATTTGAATGTGAGAATCTTATATAAAGATCAGCTCCATGTTTTAACTGAGGCATTTTTTTCTATTTCACTGCAAATATGAACAGCTATTCACTACTGTAAATTGCTTGAGTACCATACTATATCAAGGTATCCCTTAACTCTAAAGAAATTATCATTAATCTTCCTTTAATATTGTGATTAAATTCAAACTTCAAGTTGAAATCCCAATTTAAATATTAATAGCCAATATTTTTGCTATACAAACTGGGTACCACTTTTAGTGCTGGGAAAGATTGAAGGTGAGAGGAGAAGGGGATGACAGAGGATGAGATGGTTGGATGGCATCACCAACTCAATGGACATGAGCTTGAGCAAGGTTCTGGAGTTGGTGATGGACAGGGAAGCCTGGCGTGCTGCAGTCCATGGGGTCGCAAAGAGTCGGACACGATTGAGCAACTGAACGGAACCACTTTTAGAGGGTTTCCAGCATCAGGTTGCCTTCAAGTGCTTTCCATTATGTGGACAATAATAATTCTTAATACCATTTATAAGAACTTTCCAAGTATCAGTGGGGCCACTATATGCAATTTTAGATCAAAAGGAATAAATCTAAATTATTAGATTAAAAGAGATAAACACGTGGCAGTAAGTTCATTGATTTATTCACTTACTCAACATTTATTTGGCATCAACGTGGGAGATACAGGTTCAATCCCTGAGTCAAGAAGATCCCCTGGAGAAGGAAATGGCAACCCACTCCAGTATTCTTGCCTGGAGAATCCCATGGATGAAGGAGCCTGACAGGCTACAGTCCACGGAGTCACAAAGAGTTGGACATGACTGAGTGATTAACACTTTTACTTTTAACTCTGAAACTCATATCCCTTTTAGCAATAATGATGACCCAAGATGTCGAATATTTAAATCATGAACAGAGTCCACAGTCTCCTTTTAATCTCTTTCATAGAAAAAGCAACTAAATTATCAAACTGTTCAGAAACACTTCCCTCTCCTTGCCTTGACCCTGAGGTGTGTGTCTCCTATAACGTATGCCACTTATTCCCTGTAACACTGCTCTATACCAGAAATTTGCCCCATAGAACTCTCACCCTTCCTATCACTGGTGTCTACCGCCTTTCTGGTCATTTTCTCCCATGTATCATCACATCTTTCTCTCCATCCAAATCTTACCTTCAGTATAAATATCTATAATCTTAATAAGGATGATTCATCCTCTCTTCTTTACCCACCCACTCTCAGGATCATACTTTGAATCCTGTCAACATAAATAGGTGAAGGTGAAGTCGAAGTCGCTCAGTCGTGTCTGACTCTTTGCGACCCCGTGGACTGTAACCTACTAGGCTTCTCCGTCCATGGGATTCTCCAGGCAAGAATACTGGAATGGATTGCCATTTCCTTCTCCAGGGGATCTTCCCAACCCAGGGATCAAACCTGGGTCTCCCGCATTGGAGGCAGACACTTTAACCTCTGAGCCACCAGGGAAGCCCCAACATAAATAATTGATTCTTAAATAAAAAGGAAATTTAGACATCCATGTTCTTTTTTTTTTTTTCTGTTTCAACCTTACTCTTGTTTTTTGTTTGTTTTTAATTTAAATTTATTTATTTTAATTGGAGGCTAATTACTTTACAATATTGTATTGGTTTTGCCATACGTCAACATGAATCCGCCACAGGTGTACATGTGTTCCCCATCCTGAGCTCCCCTCCCACCTCCCTCCCCATACCATCCCTCTGGGTCATCCCAGGGCACCAGCCCCAAGCATCCTGTATCCTGCATCAAACCTGGACTGGTGATTAGTTTCTTATATGATAGTATACATGTTTCAATGCCATTCTCCCAAATCATCCCACCCTCTCCCTCTCCCACAGAGTCCAAAAGACTGTTCTATACATCTGTGTCTCTTTTGGTGTCTCACATACAGGGTTATTGTTACCATCTTTCTAAATTCCATGTAAATGTATTATTTACTGTATTGGTGTTTTTCTTTCTGGCTTACAGCACTCTGTATAATAGGCTCCAGTTTCATCCACCTCATTAGAACTGATTCAAATGTATTCTTTTTAATGGCTGAGTAATACTCCATTGTGTATATGTACCGCAGCTTTCTTATCCATTTGTCTGCTGATGGACATTTAGGTTGCTTCCATGTCCTGGCTACTATAAACAGTGCTGCGACGAACATTGGGGTGCACGTGTCTCTTTCAATTCTGGTTTCCTCAGTGTGTATGCCCAGCAGTGGGATTGCTGGGTCATAAGGCAGTTCTATTTGTAGTTTTTAAAGGAATCTCCACACTGTTCTCCATAGTGGCTGTACTAGTTTGCATTCCCACCAACAGTGTAAAAGGGTTCCCTTTTCTCCACACTCTCTCCAGCATTTATTGCTTGTAGACTTTTCGATGGCAGCCATTCTGACTGGCGTGAAATAGTACCTCATTGTGGTCTTGATTTGCATTTCTCTGATAATGAGTGATGTTGAGCACCTTTTCATGTGTTTGTTAGCCATCTGTATGTTAGACATCCCATTTTCTGAGACCACCATATAACTTTCCTGTGATGAATGCCATCAACTCTTTTCTAACAGATTCTCAATCTAATTCACCTTCCAGAGATCTACCTTTAAAAATGTGGCACATTTTGTACCATACAGTTGAAATAATAGTTCTAAAAGCTAAATACAATTATCAAAATTATCTCATTGTAACTTAGGGCAGCTCTAGAGAAACTCCTCAAAATTTTTCAATATAACATGCATGCTTCATGAACTAGCTCTGCTTTTATTCCTGAATTTTTCATCATGCCCCCACTAAGAAGTACATTTGAAATCATAAAGAAGATTGTATTAGTCAAAGTTTTCCAGAGAAATGGAATCAATATGAGATAATAGATAGACAAATAGATTTATTTTAAGGAACTTGGGATTTGACAAGTTCAAAATCTGTAGGACAGTTCTGGCAGGCTAGCATTCAGGTCACAGTTGATGCCTTAATCTTGAGTCCAAATCCCTTCTTTGGGTAACCTCGGTCTTTGCCCTTAAAGACCTTCAACTGATTGGATTAAATTGAGTTAATGGTAAATAAACCACCTGCCAATGCAGAAGACATAAGATACTGGGTTGGAAAGATCCCATGGAGTAGGAAAAGGTAACCCACTCCAGTATTCTTACCTGGCAAAATCCCATGGACAGAGGAGTCTCATGGGCTATAGTCCATGGGGTTGCAGAGTCAGACACAACTGAAGTGACTTAACAATCTGCTTTATGCCGAGTCTACTGATCTAAATGTTAATCACATCTGAAAAATATCTTCCTGGCAACACCTTAGTCTTGTCTCTGATATAACAATTGAGTAACATAGCCTAGTCAAGGTGATACACAAAATTAATCATCAGAGACAGAAAGGAAAAAGCAAAGAAATAAGATGTGTAGTTGAATAATAAATTACACTTATATAATGTGCACAATTTTAATAAGTTTGTATTGACTATGAGTATTATACTGAATATGAGTAGTGGAAAGAATACTGACAAGTTACTCAGAGGTATGGTGTCATACCATATAGATAGAATTAAGAAAATAGTAATGCATAAAATCTGGAAATAATATGAGCATATACATTTTATACACATTCATATCATTTCATACAGTACATTTACATCTTTCACATAAAGCCTTGGAAATGCTTTTCTAATGCCAATGAGTAAATACATTTTTATTTTCAAACTTTATTTTAAAAAGCTATCTAAAAATGACTAAGATAAAGAAAGATAGGAGTTTAAAAGTTTAATTTAAAAGCCATCACTTCGTGGCAAATAAATGGGGAAACAATGTAAACAGTGAGATATTTTATTTTCTTGGGCTCCAAAGTCACTTCTGATGATACCTGCAGCCATAATACTAAAGGATGCTTGACCCTTGGAAGAAAATCTATGACAAAACCAGACAGAGTATTAAAAACCAAAGACATTACTTTTCCAACAAAGGTCCATCTAGTCAAAAGTATTGGTTTTTCCAGTAGTCATGTACAGGTGTGAGAGTTGGACGATAAAGAAAGCTGAGCACCAAAGAATTGATGATTTGAGCAGTGGTATTGGAGAAGACTCTTGAGAGTCCCTTGGACTGCAAAGAGATCAAACCAGGCAATCCTAAAGGAAATCAGTCCTGAATATTCATTAGAAGGACTGATGCTGAAGCTAAAGTCCCAATACTTTGGCCACCTGATGCGAAGATCTGACTCATTAGAAAAGACCCTGATGCTGGGAAAGATTAAAGGCAGGAGGAGAAGCAGATGACAGAGGATGAGATGGTTGGATGGCATCACCGACTCAATGAGCATGAGTTTGAGCTAGCTCCACGAGATGTTGGAGGACAGGGAAACCTGGTGTTTTGCAGTCCATGGAATCACAAAGAGTGGGGCACAACTGAGTGACTGAACAACAACAAATAATAATTAAAATATATTCTGGATGAAGGAACGACTACAAGAATATTTTAATTTAAGTACTTTCATGTTGAAATAAAGTATTGTCAAAATATGGTAAATTGGTCATGCTATTCTTTTTTATCCATTTTAACTTATGTGTATCTCCCTTATTGACATGGAATAATATAATAGTAATACACCTTGATATCACATTATTTATGACAATGAGACTTCATTTGACTGGTGGTAAATAGTTAAAGTTTGATTTGAAAAGATACGAACAACATTCTCCCAAAAAATTAAAAGAAATGGTAGTTTTTGAGGCTGTACACGGAATCTTCAGAGTCACAGATTAGATGAGGTTGTGGACCAGTAATGCTGAAGAAGCTGAAGTCAAACGGTTCTATGAACACCTACAAAAATTTCTAGAACTAACAACCCAGAAAAAATGTCCTCTTCATTATAGGGGACTGCAATGCAAAAGTAGGAAGTCAAGATCTACCTGGAGTAACAGGCAAATTTGGTCTTGGAGTACAGAAGAAAGCAGGGCAAAGGCTAAAAGAGTTTTGCTAAGAAAATGCACTGGTCATAGCAAACATCCTTTTCCAGCAACACAAGTGAAGACTCTAAACATGAACATCACCAGATGGTCAACACTGAAATCAGATTGATTATATTCTTTGCAGTCAAAGATGCACAAGCTCTATACAGTCAACAAAAACAAGACTGGGAGCTGACTGTGGCTCAGATCATGAACTCCTTATTGCCAAATTCAGACTTAAATTGAAGAAAGTAGGGAAAACCACTAGACCATTCAGGTATGACCTAAATCAAATCCCTTATGATTGATTATACAGCAGAAGTGACTAATAGATTCAAGGGATTAGATTTGATAGACAGAGTGTCTGAAGAACTATGGACAGAGGTTCCTGACATTGTACAGGAGGCAGTGATCAAGACCATCCCCAAGAAAACAAAATGCAAAAAGGCAAAATGTTTGTCTAATGAGGGCTTACAAAGAGCTGAGAAAAGAAGAGAAGCTAAAGGCAAAGGAGAAAAGAAAAGATATATTCATTTGAATGAAGAGTTACAAAGAATAGCAAGGAGAGATAAGAAAGCTTTCCTCGGTGATCACTGCAAAGAAATAGAGGAAAGCAATAGAATGGGAAAGACTAGAGATCTCTTCAAGAAAATTAGAGATACAAAGGGAACATTTCATGCAAAGATGGGCACAATAAAGGACAGAAATTGTATGGACCCAACAGAAGCAGAAGATATTAAGAAGAGGTGTCAAGAATACACAGAAGAACTATACAAAAAAGATCTTCATGACTCATATAACCACGATGGTGTGATCACTCACCTAGAGCCAGACATTCTGGAATGTAAGTCAAGTGGGCCTTAGGAAGCATCACTATGAGCAAAGCTAGTGGATTGATGGAATTCCAATTGAGCTCTTTCAGATCCTAAAAGATGATGCTGTGAAAGTGGTACACTCAATATGCCAGCAAATTTGGAAAACTCAGCAGTGGCCACAGGACTGGAAAAGGTCAGTTTTCATTCCAATCCCAAAGAAAGGCAATGCCAAAGAATGTTCAAACTACCGCACAATTGCACTCATATCACATGCTAGCAAAGTAGTGCTCAAAATTATCCAAAACATGCTTCAACAGTACATGAGCCATGAACATCCAGATGTTCAAGCTGGATTTAGAAAAGGCAGAGAAACCAGAGATCAAGTTGCCAATATTTGCTGGATCATCAAAAAAGCAAGAGTTCCAGAAAAAAATATGTATTTCTACTTTATTGACTATGCCAAAGCTTTTGACTGTGTGGATCACAACAAACTGTGGAAAATTCTTAAAGAGATGGGAATAGTAGATCCCCTGACTTGCCTCCTTAGAAATATGTATGCAGGTCAAGAAGCAACAGTTAGACATGGACATGGAACAACAGACTGCTTGCAGATCAGGAAAGGAGCACATCATCTGTATATTGTCACCCTGCTTATTTAACTTATATGCAGAGTACATCATGAAAAATGCCAGGCTGGATGAAACACAAGCTGGAATCAAGATAACTGGGAGAAATATCAATAACCTCAGATACGCAGGTGACACCACTCTTTTGGCAGAAAGCAAAGAACTAAAGAGCCTCTTGATGAAAGTGAAAGAGGAGAGTGAAAAAGTTGGCTTAAAATTCAACATTCAGAAAGCTAAGATCATGGCATCCAGTCCCATCACTTCATGGCAAATAGATGGGGAAATAATGGAAACAGTGACAGACTTTATTATTATTATTTTTTTGGTGGGGGGAAGTGGGCTCCAAAATCACTGCAGATGGTGACTGCAGCCATGAAATTAAAAGATGCTCGTTCCTTGGAAGAAAAGCTATGACCAACCTAGATAGCATGTTAAAAAGCAGAAGCATTACTTTACCAACAAAGTTCTGTCTAGTCAAGCTATGGTTTTTCCAGTAGTCATGTATGGATGTGAGAGTTGGACTATAAAGAAAGCTGATCGCTGAAGAGCTGATGGTTTTGAACTGTGCTGTTGGAGAACACTCGAGTTCCTTAGACAGCAAGGAGATCCAACCAGTCCATCCTAAAGGGAATCAGTCCTAAATATTCATTGGAAGGACTGATGCTGAAGCTGAAACTCCAATACTTTGGCCACCTGATGCAAAGAACTGACTCATTGGAAAAGACCCTGATGCTGGTACAGATTGAAGGCAGGAGGAGAAGGGAATGACAGGATGAGATGGTTCCATGGCATCACTGACCCAGTGGAGAAGGGTTTGGGTAAACTCTGGGAGTTGGTGATGGACAGAGAGGCCCGGTGGGCTGCATTCTGACAAAGAGTCAGACACGACTTAGCAACTAAATTGAAGAGACCAGTTAATTATCATTGTAATAGTCCAGGTGAGAAAGAATGATGGCATGTAATTGGAGGATAGTGACTTCCCGAGGTGGCTCAGTAGTTAAAAAAAAAAAAAAAATCTGCCAATGTAGCAAATGTAGGAATGTAGGAAATGTACATGTAGGAAACGCATGTAGGTAACACAAGAGACATGCATTCTGTCCCTAGGTTAGGAAGATCCGCTGGAGGAGGAATTGGCATCCCACTCTAGTATTCTCGTCTAGGAAATCACATGGACAGAGATGATGGCATGCTACAAAGTCCATAGGGTCATAAAGTGCGGGAGACTGCCCGTAATGGGTTAAGTCTTGGGAGCTGCTTGGCGTGTTTGCTAAGCCCTAAGGCCTGTTCCTTAAGCGCCCTGTCCCGCCTCTCCTAAGAATGTTATCATGATCTCATAGCTCCCGAAGGTCTAGCAGCAGCTGCACTTCAAGGACAAGTACTCCTTAAACAATGTTGGGTTTGAAGATTGTCTTGTAAATAATAGCCCTCTGATATGTGCCAGGAGTCACGTATATTTTCTTATAAAAACTCTCCTCAATAAACGAAGGCATCAGCCATCAGCCATCAGCTGTGTTGGTCTGATCCTCTCAACCCCATATTTCTGTCTCCTTTTTTTTCTCAGCGATCGAGCTCCGTTTCTCGTGACTCCCGGGTGGGGAAAAACCTTGCAGTGCTGGCCGCGGCAATAAAGTGTCAGACACAAGTAAGTGACTGAACACACACATACACACACACACAACAGGAGGATAAGGACAAAGGTGGAGATAAGTGAATGCATTTGAGATCTGTATAACAAGTAGAATCCACTTAACTTGATGAGAGTTTGGATATGAGTGAGTAAGAACTGTGGAAAACTACCTATTTCAACTACTAATCATCACCATCATCTTCCAGCCCTTGCTGAATTATGGACAGGAAACACTGAGTGCAAATTTCTGGTTGAGGTTTCACCAGTGCAAAACTTTGAAAAGGAGAAAAGCAAAGCCAGTTTGGAAGGCAGAACAGAAGCAGAATCCATGTGTGTGTCCCTGCAAAGTTTCAGGTGTAAGCTTGGGCTTTGGAAGACATGAAGTTATGTAGCTCTCCTAGTGTTTCCTTGATAATTTCCCTGTCAGCTGTTACAGGCAGTTCCTTTTATTGTCTGAAGTTTCCTTTATTTCTGCAAAACTGATTTTCTAAAACCTAAGAATGAAATTGAGAGTTAGTAATAATTTTTCAGGCCTTGACTCCTCCAGCACTTTAACAGAATTTTAAGGTTATCATTTCTTGTATTAAACACCTACCTGTAGAAAAGGCAGGTTTCTATTTTTCTGTCTGATTCTGGCCCAGTTGTGCCTGATGTGAGAAATGTGCTGAACCTCCCCCCAGGCTGCATTATTTCAGGTTTAAATCTACTGATAAGAAGTAGTCGTGTGAGACCTAGAAAATGAAAGAGAAAAATAAAGGCAATTATTCCATTCAGGGTGGGCTGGACCCACATGTTTCTGAGGAAGTAATATACTGCCAACTCTTCAGGCTTTAATAAAGTCTTCCTGCAAATTTCCTGTCCTCTGCTATAGGCATCTATGATCATGGGCATTTTCCTGCTAGTTTGATGACTCTTTTCATTTCCTAAAACCTCTCCTAGAAAATGTTCTACTAGACTATTGTAAATCAAATCTTCCAATAATTCTTATATATTTAATTCCTTCAATTACTTTAAACATTTTGACTTACGTAGAGTGATAAAAATCAAACTTCAGTAAGCACATACTCAGACCTATAAATGATGCTTTGCTAATGCAAGATTAGGACATAAATTCAGGGAAAAAAAAAAACGCATTTAACAACAAACTTGAAATTCTGTCTTATGATATTTTACTGATACCTCTGAGTAATGCAGATTTTGTGATGATCTTTTCAGAATATATATATATATATATATGTTAGTGAGGATATCTCACCAGAATTGATACCTTAAAGTACAATACTAATAATCTTTTATAGGTTAACAGTGAAATTTAAGCTCTCAAAACATTGGTTCGAGCCTTCAATTAAAAAACAGAAGACATTGTTATCATTTTATCAGATTCAATAAAGCTGAGAGATTCAAAGAGTAAATTGTATACTGTTGAAAATTCTCTTTGGTTAGAGATTTTAGTCAGTTTGCTGCTTAAGTTTATTTTGATGTTTGTCAGATCCAAATCTTTAACTTATAAGAAGTCACAGGAGTTCTTTCACCTGCTTGGCATTTGTTCTCATGTTTGACATGAGACCATATGAAAATAACATTTATGCAAAGTCTTCAATATAAATGCACAGTAGCACACAAGCTGCAGCAGTTCACTTAATTCTTATTAACTTGAAATAGGAAGCTGTTATGACCCCAAAAGAGCAATCATTTCTCTCAGCCCAACTCTAACTATTTCTCTTTTTGGATAAGTAAATTTCGTAAAGATAATTTATACCTATCTTAAGAGTCTAATTTATGATTTCATTGATGACCTATTAAGCAGGCAACTCTGTACTATGCTCTGTGATTATTAAAGAGATAACTTTCTGGCATGATAAATTAGGATCAATTCAGAGAGGAGCAACAGATAAGAATTTTAAAATCTAAGCTAACTAGAGATAAAAAGATAAGTGACCACTCCATCTATGTTCTGTAAAGTGTCACTACGGGACTTTACAAATGAAGTGACTTGCATTTAGTTCGTTTTCTAAATGCGCTTCTCTCTGCACTTACAAGTTTCTCAAAAAGTGACTGTGGATGGAGAGGGTAGTGCTTTAAAACTATTTCAGAATATACTACGCTGGTATTAATTTTGAAATCAGGAAGGCTGATTCACACTAGACCATGTTTCAAAATAAAATTGCCCATAAAGATACTGTAGTTCCACCCTGACAAATTCGTGTTTTAGAGAATTTTCCATAATTCTTAAGCAAAGCATTAAACCTACTTCACTGTTAAATTATATAAGAAAAAATGATTTACAGGCTTCTGTTTTAAAGAAATGACAGGGATGGCCACTACTTAAACAAGATCTGTGTCTTATGAGAAGTACTGTATATGATAATCACTTTAGGAAAAGTGTCCATTCAAAGGAATGGCTGCATTGGGAGAGATTATGGATGAATTGTAGAGTTAAATGCTGAAAATCTAGGTTATTTCGAAGTCATACAATCTTCTCTGAAGCATGCAGGTTAAAACAGAGCTGAATGACAAAAGCTATGCTATAAGCATCTCCTTTAACCTGAGCTAAAGCACCCCCTTTAACAGCAAAGGACAAGGGATAAAAAAGTAATCACTGATCAATTGCTTAATTGATCAGATAGTGTTTCAGTCCACAGGAATATGCCCAGTTAGAAGCTTAGATAATATTTTGTTCAGTTACTAGTTCATGTCTGACTCTGTGACTCCGTGCCCTGTGGCCCTCCAGGCTCCTCTGTACATGGGATTCTCTAGGCAAGAATGCTGGGGTAGGTTGCCATTTCCTTCTTCAGGGAATCTTGCCAAACCAGGGTTGGAACCCGGTTGTCCTGCATCGAGAGGAGGATTCTTTATCACTGAGCCACCAGGGAAGCCCTAGAAAATATGCACTGGCTATAAAGAACAAAACATATTTACTATTTGTGTTTATAATAACCCTTAAATATCAAGTATCACATCATGTACTATATATTTTCAGATACATTTTCTAATTTGATCTTCAAAAATTGACCAAGTGTATAAAGCAGGCATATTTAATGAGCTCCTACAAAGTACTAAAATAGGCATAGGGAAGGTAGGACAATTTCATTTGTTTTCCTCAACTCTGTCCTTTGCCATAGAGGTATTGCTATATTTGGTTTTTTTCACATGAATAAACTGAAGTAGGAGACTATAATAACTTGACAATATATGATAAAATCTATATAAAAGCTGTTCTTCATGCATAATCCAGGCAAATTCCACACCAGATTGCTTAACTCATAGGACATTGGAGGAAAAATCATTACTTAAGCACTAAAGTACTAACATAGAGCTGGAATTGGTTGGATTTGCAAATATCTTAAAACAAGGGTTAGAAAACTAGGGCCTGTGGGCTTGCTGCCTGATTTTACAAATAATATTTTTATTGGAACATAGTCATGCCACTAATTTATGTATCATCTGTGACTGTTTTACTCTATAAAAGCAAGCATTGAGAAGTTACAATAAACACTATATGCAGAGCAAGGCTAAAATATTTACCCTCTGAGTCTTTAAGAAAGATCTGCTGCCCACTTACTAGAATTCAAAAGGGCTACAATTTCAAATTACAACACAACAGTAAGGAGAACGCAACCCACAATCAGGAGGAAATTCAAACGGTAGCTTTTCCCAGAGAATGGTTCTAACCCCCTACAGGGAGCACCCAACTTACTCAGTGGGTTAAGCCCGTTGAGACACCCAAGAGATGAGCCCCCCAAACACCCAACTTGAAAAACCAACACAGCTAGGGACTCGCGATGGCAATACCCAAGAGCCTAAAAGAAAAAAAGAAAAGAAAAGAAAAGAAAAACCATTATCTCAGTAGGCAATAATCACTCTTACTGCCCAAATCTTCATTTCTAGTATCATTCACCAGAAGACAGTCGCAGAGCTCCCAACCCAGGAACTAAACCTAGGTCTCCCTCATTGTAGGCAGATGTTTTACCATCTGAGCCACCAGGAAAGTCCTAAACATAGGCAATTAATACTCAAAAAATAAAATGTTAATCTAAAAGCAATATAGCAAACATAAATCTAAAATTGTTTAAAAATTAGAGTACATTCACAGTGTTCTTGGGAGAGACATTTGTGATCAGAATTGCCACATGAGTCAAATTCTATTGCAACATTGATTGCAAATAAACAGCACCTGCAGAGTTATGCAACCATGTTCCTTCTCTGCTGCATAGTTAGGCTCTCTACCCAGTGTTTGCATTAGCACCACACTTGGTATTCACTACTTATGCACTAGCTTTGAGGCAGTTCTTATGTACCTGCAAGCTGTAGGTACATGTGTTCACATGATCCACAAACATCATATAAAGAACCACCTCCTTATCAATCTTTTTCAAGCCCAGTTCAAATATTACCTGCTTAGAGAAAGTTTTCTTACCACATCTCCCTGCCCTACCCCCTCCTGGGGACCTCTTTGAGATTATGAGAACTGGAGCTGCATGGCTCTCTCTTGTTTAGAGTATATTTGGGGTCTTAAGAGACCTTGTGTCATTCTCTCTGATTTTAAAGACACTTAGGCATGTAATCAGTGCTCAATAAATACTTACTGATTAGGATTTAAAAGGGAAAATTGAATAAATATGCTGTCTATATGTCATTAGAAAGACCCAAGGATGAGAACAGCAGAATGGATTCTCACTATCTTACGGTGTGACTTCTGCCCCTTACGATGTATGTTACTATGAGTTGCTATAGTTCGTATAAGTGTGTGTGTGTGTGTGTGTGTGTGTGTATTATATATATATATAATGGTATTTTTCATTGCTGGGCTTCCCTAATGGCTCAGTGGTAAGCAATCTATCTACCTGCCAATGGAGGAGATGCAGGTTTGATCCCTAGGCTGGGAAGATCCCCTAGAGAAGGAAATGGCAACCTACTTCAGTATTCTTGTCTAGCACATCCCATGGACAGAGGAGCCTGGTGGGCTACAGAAGAGTCGCAAAAGAGTTGGACCTGACTTAGTGACTAAAAACAACAACAATTTTTCACTGCATGACACCAAGTAAAATAGAACCAAATCATCCTAAAAAAAAGTAATAGGGATCGTGTAGCTATCACATTTAATAGTATTATTCAAATGGATCTTTTGAAGAAAATAACTACTAAGTAACAAAATCTTTTAACATATGCATTTTCACATTTTCCTCCTACGTTTAGTAGTGAATGACATTTTTGGGACTTAAGTGTCATTGTATCTTACAAGTAGTTTAATAGTGGTTTAACTGTATGAGATTTAACTTTCGAAAAGATTAACAATGTTAATGACATAGTACCTTTTCCCAAAGAATACCTACTAAATACCTGCTTATTCCAAACCAGTATCGCTTGACTCTTTTATTACTAATGCAAAGCAGTACAGGTATGTCATTTTAAAATTCATTGTCATACTGATCCTCTTTTACTTGTTCAGATCCTCTCTCACCTGGGGTAATGTCTTAAGTCAAAAGCTAATTGTAAAAGCCACAACTCAGATCAGTTTTGCTTGAATAAAAAGACAGTCTGGAAGAAGAGAGGCACCTTGGGTTGCTTTATAAAGGTTTGATGTTGCTGAGATTCCCAGTCTCTCAGTGGGACTGATGCCATGTTTAACATATTTGATACATTTAAGTATCCTACCTTTCAGAAATGCAATTAGAGGTCATGATGGAATACTCTGATTAACTTAACGTTGTAGACAGTATGAAAGTCAATGGAAGTGATTAGGGAAGGGAAACTATGAGCTGCAACCTGCCTCAGGGATTAGCATACATGCCACAAAACGTAACATTTGGCTTTTAGAAGTGCAAGGCATGTGGCAAAAGAAGACTCAGCATGGAAATGAATTGCTCTTCCCCTGCAAGGCTTTTTTGAGTTCAAATCCCAAGGTTCCACAAGCTTTGTGCAATCAATTTAATTAGGAAAAAAGAATACATTATAAGGCAGCAAATGATTTACAAGGGCAGAAACCCTTCTGCCACCCGAATGTTAAGTACACTAAGTTGGTTCACTCATAGAAACCTAAGAAATGACTTCTAGCTCTAGTTATCTATGCGTTTTAATAGCTCTGATAGTTTTTATTAATGTTGCAAACCAAACATTTTAAAGCTGAAAATCACAAGAAAAATTTAGGATTTTAACGTAATATAAAATTCCGTGTGGGTTGATGCTACTTCCTCATACATATTCAATTATATTCTTTTCCTCTGAGCCAATAATGATAATCTTTGCTTTGGCACAAAAATACAGAGGGGCCCACAGTCTTTATTGAATTCTACCCATCCAACCTAAAAAGTGGGTAGAATGCACCCCCTCCCGGGGCAGATTTTATGGATGTCATATCTACTTTGCCTTTGCCAGATCAGTCAAGCTTTATTTCATCAATAGAAACAGGCATTTTAACTGCTTGGCAACGATTCAGTAATGATTCAATGTTAATAACTGCCCACCACGCTTTAATATTTACTCTAAAAATGTTAAGAAGAAGGATTTTAGGTTACTTTCTTTCCATAAGGAGAGTAGAAAGAGAACACAGAAAATAGTCACTGTAGATAAAATGGAAACTTCTATTTTGTTTTTATCCTGAGTGAAGTGGGTGTGTGCTAGAGAAATCAGTAGATGACCTGGTGCTCAGTAGTGACGGTGGCTATTATCTCGGTATTTCAGGTCACCCTTTGGTCAGTTGCTGTCTCCTTTAATCAAGGAGAACTACATTCTTTGATATAATACAGACCATGAACTCTGATATCAGAAGAGGAGAATTAAAAGAACATGTCAGGCTTATTATCTTTCTTTTGTTCCTAGGGCAGAGATCATTTTGCTGAAAAATGCATCAGGGAACCATGTGTGTTTATGAAAGCTTTCTTTGTGCTACCCAAACACATCAGAATAATTCAACAATCCTGTGAGACTTGGGTTCAGTTCTCTGTCTCTGTGAATCTCAAAAGTCATTGCTTAAAAATAGCTAATCCCTCTCTCTGGCTGAGGATTAAATTATGAAAAAAATCAAACTCATTCTATTCTAAGTTTTAAAAGATACAGAAAATACTCACATAGGAAAACAAACAAACAAAGGAAAAAAACAGCCAAGAAAGGAGCAAGGGGATGTGACAACAAGCAATGCAGATGAAGAGTTGTTTCTCTGAATTCCCCAAAGTGAATTTAGTGCTTTTTCATATTCTTGCCTAATTTCTTTTCTTTCTTTTGCTCATTACATACTTGCTATTCATGACAACATATACACAATTATTTATTTGTATGCCCTTTGTGGATGATCATTAATATGCAGAGGGAAAATATGTCATATTAAGTAAATTAATATACTGCATTTTTATGCCAGTTTAATATAACAATAATTTAAGAATGCATATCCTTAAATAATCAAGGTTCTTTCTGTTCCCGCATATAGTTTGAATGTGTCATTTCTATGGTTGATTAGTAGCAATAAGGAATGATATGTAATAATAATAGGAAAAGAAGAGTGTTTGCCGTTTAATTTTGATAGAAACTCAGTTTCAGTAATAATAACATAAAAATGACTAAGGATGTTTTGAAAAAAGAATACTAATCAGCTCTTTATTCTATCCGTGTGTACTTATAAATATTACCATATCATCTAAAGTAACAAATCATCAGAAACCAAATGAAAAAGCCCCAGATTAATAACCTAAGGAAGTAACACAGATTTAGGAGCTAATATGGTATGATGGATTAAACCTTGGAATCTAGAACTAACTTGATCTTGTGTATGACTTTAGGCAAATCAGTTTTTATTTGTCCCAGTTTCCTTATTAGTATGCTAGGAATAATATCAGTACCTTACTTTGCTAATAGAGATTTAAAAGAGATAACACTTAAAGCAACACTTAGAATAACACCTGGAAATGCAACTGCAATTAAAAAACAAAAAAAAAAAGAGTGAGTGAGATTTAAAGGAACGGCTTTGTTCGTCATATCCGGAAACATTTGAAATACAAATCTCATCATGAATACTTTCTTGGTTTTGGGCAGAAGTGTAACTGAATGAAGATCGGTAAGAGGCAGTGGCTCCTTTTCGAAGCATCGAGGAAACTGACTCAGCACCTTGTCTCACCTGGGTGCCAGCCTGACACCCAGGTCACAGTCAACTCAACCTCGACTCAACCTCAACGTGTTGCTCATCATTATTTTTCAGGCGAGGACACACATATAGCATTTGTTAGGATTCCAATCAGGATTCATTGCTCAGCACTCAACGTGGTGGTGTTCAGTAGATGATACTAGTGGATAAAGTCTTTGATGTTTGCTATTTATTTACAGAAGGTGAGAGAACACAAGAGTGAGAAATACATAGGATTTGCACAGTTAACACATTTCCCCAGCATGTTCTTCAGTACCGATTTCAATTTCAAGTACTTACTTAAAAAGATAAAGTAACATGACTGTAGAATACTTTACAAAGGGGGAGAAATGTTTGTTCTTAAACACTGTGCTGTTTGGACAAATTATTTTAATGATATATGGTGATGGGTGAGTATGAATAAATATATTATAAGGTTTATAAACTTCTAATTTTATTTATAGAGTCCCTGAAACTTGACATTCTCAAGTGATCAGATGAAATTCTATGGAAATTGAATTTGTCAACTGCAGGTATGTGTTAAATTTTCAAGAGCGTTAAACTTAGATAATTAGCTCTGCAAAGGAAGCTTCCAGAATAATGCAGAGGTCTTCTGGGATGAGAAAGAAGTTTCTGAAAACTGAGGTGTCAGTATGAGCTGGATAATTGCCTAGAACTTGCCTGAGCCCTAAGAATAGATAGAAGAGAAAAAGATGACAAAAACGTTCTCATCAGAGAATATATGGCAACATGTCATTATTTTATTTTATTTTTTAATGAGAAAGGACAGTGGAATATAGAGAGAAGCCAAGGTGCAGCTTTTCATTTTGTATCTTCAGAGGTGATGAAAACAATCTGCTTTGTACTTTAAATTCTTAGGATAAAATTAGAACTCTGGGTGTCAGACTTTAGATATTACAAAAGGTATGAAAGCTTTTTCTTGGAGCCCTTAGCCCATTTACTTTGTTTTCCATGTATTTCCAATATTAACATAACATAGAAATAATTTCACTTTTCCATCAGTTACAAAAGTGAGCAAAATCAACCTTTTCTTTGTTCATAGTTTTTTTTTTTTTTTCCTTAAAACAAACCTAGAAAAAGTTGCCACCAAGTGCGGTTACTACTTAATTTAGCAGATCTTTTTCCAAGTAAATGTCACAGAGGAAGGATGTTCAATCAGAACACCTCATACATAATGTATAACTCAAGCAATTAATTTTTCCTTTGGTAGTAACAGCATATTACCATGGAAGGGTCAAAGTAGGCAGGCAGGAAGTAACAGCAAGCTAATTATTGTCCTAAATTAATTCATATTCTTCTCACCTTTTTTTGTATTATTAACTATAGTTAACATACTATGCATTTCATTCTCAGGACTTATTTTATAAATGGAAGTTTGTAGATAGCTTTCAGCCATCTTCACTCATTTGTGCTTCATTTTCTTTTGCCCATAATATTTCTAGAGTAAGATGAGTCTATGAGCATTCCAAAAGATTAACTTCATATAATTATAATAATTATTATTTTTAACAATCACAACAAGTTATAATGTTATGTTTCCTATACATTAAGCTCAGTTAATTCTTTACATGTATTATTTCAGTTACTTCTTCTAATAATATGATAGGGTATATATCCTTAATATTACCACTGTATAGATGGAGCTACCAAAAGACAATGTTTTAAGAAACATCCAAAGTTTACACAAGAAAGAAACATTAGTTCAGTTCAGTCGCTCAGTCGTGTCTGACTCTTTGCGACCCCATGAATAGCAGCACGCCAGGCCTCCCTGTCCATCACCATCTCCCGGAGTTCACTCAGACTCATGTCCATCGAGTCAGTGATGCCATCCAGCCATCTCATCCTCTGTCGTCCCCTTCTCCTCCTGCCCCCAATCTCTCCCAGCATTAGAGTCTTTTCCAGTGAGTCAACTCTTTGCATGAGGTGGCCAAAGTACTGGAGTTTCAGCTTTAGCATCATTCCTTCCAAAGAAATCCCAGGGTTGATCTTGAGAATGGACTTGTTGTATCTCCTTGCAGTCCAAGGGACTCTCAAGAGTCTTCTCCAACACCACAGTTCAAAAGCATCAATTCTTTGGCACTCAGCTTTTGTCACAGTCCAACTCTCACATCCAAACATGACCACAGGAAAAACCATAGCCTTGACTAGATGGACCTTAGTTGGCAAAGTAATGTCTCTGCTTTTGAATATGCTATCTAGGTTGGTCATAACTTTTTTCCCAAGGAGTAAGCGTCTTTTAATTTCATGGCTGCAGTCACCATCTGCAGTGATTTTGGAGCTCCCCAAAATAAAGTCTGACACTGTTTCCCTTGTTTCCCATATATTTCCCATGAAGTGATGGGACTGGATGCCATGATCTTCATTTTCTGAATGTTGAGCATTAAGCCAACTATTTCATTCTCCTCTTTCACTTTCATCAAGAGGCCTTTTAGTTCCTCTTCACTTTCTGCCATAAGGGTGGTGTCATCTGCATATCTGAGTTTATTGATATTTCGCCCGGCAATCTTGATTCCAGCTTGTGTTTCTTTCAATCCAGCGTTTCTCATGATGTACTCTGCATAGAAGTTCAATAAGCAGGGTGACAATATACAGCCTTGACATATTCCTTTTCCTATTTGGAACCAGTCTGTTGTTCCATGTCCAGTTCTAACTGTTGCTTCCTGACCTGCATACAGATTTCTCAAGAGGCAGGTCAGGTGGTCTGGTATTCCCATCTCTTTCAGAATTTTCCACAGTTTATTGTGATGCACACAGTCAAAGGCTTTGGCATAGTCAATAAAGCAGAAATAGATGTTTTTCTGGAACTCTCTTGCTTCTTCCATGATCCAGCAGATGTTGGCAATTTGATCTCTGGTTCCTCTGCCTTTTTGAAAACCAGCTTGTACATCAGGGAGTTCACAGTTCACATATTGCTGAAGCCTGGCTTGGAGAATTTTGAGAATTATTTTACTAGCAGGTGAGATGAGTGCAATTGTGTGGTAGTTTGAGCATTCTTTGGCATTGCCTTTCTTTGGGATTGGAATGAAAACTGACCTTTTCCAGTCCTGTAGCCGCTGCTGACTTTTCCAAACTTGCTGGCATACTGAGTGCAGCACCTTCACAGCATCATCTTTCAGGATTTGAAACAGCTCAACTGGAATTCCATCACCTCCACTAGCTTTGTTCGTAGTGATGCTTTCTAAGGCCCACTTGACTTCACATTCCAAGATGTCTGGCTCTAGATTAGTGATCACATCATCATGATTATCTGGGTCGTGAAGATCTTTTTTGTACAATTCTTCTGTGTATTCTTGCCACCTCTTCTTAATATCTTCTGCTTCTGTTAGGTCTAGACCATTTCTGTCCTTTATCGAGCCCATCTTTACATGAAATTTTCCGTTGGTATCTCTAATTTTCTTAAAGAGATCTTTAGTCTTTCCCATCTGTTGTTTTCCTCTATTTCTTTGCATTGATCACTGAAGAAGGCTTTCTTATCTCTTCTTGCTATTCTTTGGAACTCTGCATTGAGATGCTTATATCTTTCCTTTTCTCCTTTGCTTTTCACCTCTCTTCTTTTCACAGCTATTTGTAAGCCCTCCCCAGACAGCCATTTTGCTTTTTTGCATTTCTTTTCCATGAGGATGGTCTTGATCCCTGTCTCCTGTACAATGTCACGAACTTCATTCCATAGTTCATCAGGCACTCTATCTATCAGATCTAGGCCCTTAAATCTATTTTCTCACTTCCACTGTATAATCATAAGGGATTTGATTTAGGTCATACCTGAATGGTCTAGCGGTTTTCCCTACTTTCTTCAATTTAAGTCTGAATTTAGCAATAAGGAGTTCATGATCTGAGCCACAGTCAGCTCCTGGTCTTGTTTTTGTTGACTGTATAGAGCTTCTCCATCTTTGGCTGCAAAGAATATAATCAATCTGATTTCAGTGTTGACCATCTGGTGATGTCCATGTGTAGAGTCTTCTCTTGTGTTGTTGGAAGAGGGTGTTTGCTCTGATCAGTGCATTTTCTTGGCAAAACTCTATTAGTCTTTGCCCTGCTTCATTCTGCATTCCAAGACCAAATTTTCCTGTTACTCCAGGTGTTTCTTCACTTCCTACTTTTGCATTCCAGTCCCCTATAATGAAAAGGACATCTTTTTTGGGTGTTAGTTCTATAAGATCTTGTAGGTCTTCATAAAAACATTCACCTTCAGTTTCTTCAGCATTACTGGTTGGAGCATAGACTTGGATAACTGTAATATTGAATGGTTTGCCTTGGAAACGAACAGAGATCATTCTGTCATTTTTGAGATTGCATCCAAGTACTGCATTTCGGACTCTTTTGTTGACCATGATGGCTACTCCATTTCTTCTGAGGGATTCCTGCCTGCAGTAGTAGATATAATGGTCATCTGAGTTAAATTCACCCATTCCAGTCCATTTTAGTTTGCTGATACCTCGAATGTCGACGTTCACCCTTGCCATCTCTTGTTTGACCACTTCCAATTTGCCTTGATTCGTGGACCTGACATTCCAGGTTCCTATGCAATATTACTCTTTACAGCATCGGATCTTGCTTCTATCACCAGTCACATCCACAGCTGGGTATTGTTTTTGCTTTGGCTCCATCCCTTCTTTCTTTCTGGAATTATTTCTCCACTGATCTCCAGTAGCATATGGGGCACCTAATGACCTGGGGAGTTCCTCTTTTGGTATCCTATCATTTTGCCTTTTCCTACTGTTCATGGGGTTCTCAAGGCAAGAATACTGAAGTGGCTTGCCATTCCCTTCTCCAGTGGACCACATTCTGTCAGGCTCTCCACCATGACCCGTCCATCTTGGGTTGCCCCGCGGGCATGGCTTGGTTTCATTGAGTTAGACAAGGCTGTGGTCCTAGTGTGATTAGATTGACTAGTTTTCTGTGAGTATGGTTTCAGTGTATCTGCCCTCTGATGCCCTCTGGCAACACTTACTGGAAAACAATGTGAAATGTACTTCATACACCACTTACTCTCTTTACCATGTAAATGAAGCAATATTACAGAAACATGTGATTTCCATATATCATCTCTACCCCCTTTTTTAGTGCAAAACATTCTACAGAGTTGTACCTCTGTGTCATTGTGACTCTATGGTCATTTCCATGTCCAGCCTTATTTCTGGCTGAGATAAATGACTTAACACTGCAAAACCCAAAGAACAGATCAAAATTTAAATATTAAAATCAATAAGCACAAAAAATAGCATAAAATAAAGTTGTGCAAACTATTTTAATATGCTTTCAAGTGGCCTAAGAAAACTATCAATTATATTTACTTTTTTGTATTTTGCTAATGCTTCACTCTAGCAAGGTGAATTTCAAATTATTCAAACTACATGAAATGCCAAATGGATTTGATACTTTAATGTGTCCACTTTATTGATTAGTTTGCAACGTGAAAGAAACATCATGAACTTGCTTTATTTTATTCAGTTTTTAAGAGACATCTCCATTGATCTTTGTTATGCCCACCTTGGCCAAGATGGCTCTATATCTCCTCCTCTTCCGCTTACTCTGTGCGTCAGGACCTCTGGTTTCTGGGTGGGAATGGAAAGCTGAAAGACAAAGGACTGGCACTATCGTAATTTCACAGCCAGAGTCCTGAGTGATGACAGGCCTCTCATGGCTGCCCCTCTGTTCTGGATTTCATGCAGGGGGGATTCGGAGACGTTTTAAGGACCAGCGGTCTCTGTTTTTCCTTAGCTGTGTCACACAGTCTTTGAATGACTGATTTCAGCTCCCGAAGCTTCTCCCTTCTGTGCCAAATACCTACAGGTGCAATGACTTAATCTCAGGGAAATTACGCAGTTTTGTCTTGTCAAAGGGTAGGAACTGCATTTGGCCCAGTTCTTGCCCTCTCTCCCTGCCATTTCATACCAGGCAGCTTCCCATCCTCAGAGCTCTCTAGGAAAAGAAGACAACAACAAGTGCTAACAGGTCTGAAGGATCTAACCTGCGATTGAGATGCTAATCTCTAGTGTAATTGTGAAATTACAATTTCCTGGAGGAGGAGATAGATAATAGTCAGGTGATAGATGATAGATAGATATGTGGATGGAACGATGGTTGGATGGGTATGCAGATATAGAAGACAGACATAATTAGATATATAAAAAACCACATATGGGACTGGCCTGGCAGTACAGTGGTTAGGACTCTGGGCTTCCACTGCAAGGGGTGTGGGTTCAATCCTGGTCAGGTTGCTAAGATCCCACATGCTGCTCAGTGTGGCCAAAAAAAAAAAGAAAAAAGAACAAAAAGCTGCATAATCCTTTCCTACATTTCTCTCCCTAATGTGTCTCCCAACGTTTAGTGTCTTTGATACGTAATGCCTATTTATATCATAAAAAAGAACATGAAGCTACCTTGAAGGTTCTGTGTAGCCCTGAGAACTTAACAATACATTTGTTCCCAGATTGTTTTCTAACATGTGAAGCAGAATTGCCATGCATCACAAATGTTTTCCTGCACATCACACTTCATGGGAACTTATTCATATGATAATTTATACAGCAATCATCAAAGGATGTGTTTCGACCAAACAGGGTAACTGCCATTACCCCTCCCCACAACAGGAAGTGATATAATTAAGTACAAACAAGTTAAAATAACAAACTCATAATTTACAGAAAGATTTTGAAAATCTGGGATATTTTCAAAGTTCTGGGATATTATTTGTATCCCAGAACTACCCAGTGCCAATCTCATTTGACAAATACTTTAATTCCATATTAATATTCAACAAAATTAAGGCTGCTTCTATAATACATGACCAAGAAAAATAGATTGGAATTCATTACTGCGTTCATTCAAGAAATATTTATTGGTCACATACTGTGTTCCAGAAGCTATTTCAGACAAGAACAAGTGAAAAAGTCAGACAATTTTTTGCCCAATTAAGCTTTACATTGTAACAAAAGGATAAAGACAATAGCAAGTACCATATATACAATGAAATACCAAGTAACTGAGTGATCTGATGGAAAGAAAACAAAGCAAGGGACCCACATTTGGGGGAGAGTGGCCCAGTACGTCTTTCTGGGGACATCAGAATTGATCGTGGACTTGAATGAAGTGAGGGAATGAAAAATAGAAATGTTTGGAGAAAGGTTGCTTCAGGCCTTGAGTATGACATTGGTAGAGTGGAGAGCACACAGAAATAAGCAGAACACCAGATGATACACGACCTTGTATGTCAGGTCAGAAAGTTGACTTATATTTCAAATATGCTGTGAAGCCCTTGGGATTGTTCAGTGTTTGAAAAGAAAGGGATCTGTGCGTTCCAGCAGAGCCGTGTCAGCCTTGTGATGATGGGCTGTCATTTACTGAGCTCTTGCGTTTTGTCTGGTCCTGCACACTCTTCCTGTTTTGCTTATTCTTCATAACAATTGTGTGAAATAGGTAGATTGAACCTCACTTTAGCGATCACAACCTCAGACATGGAAAGATTATTCAGTTCGACAAAGTTCACACAGTTACCTAAATGAAAGTGAAATAATGCAAACTCAGATCTGACAGGCTCAAGCCATGGGCTTAGTGAACAAATATGCCTAATATTTTCTGATCCCTATAAAGGCTTTTAACATCTTCGTGTATCAACCACCAGTAGTTTAAGACTTAGGCATCAACCTCTAAGTTAATGAAGAGTGACATTTAAGTCTGTGTGTGTTAGTTGCTTAGTGGTGTCTAACTCTTTGCAACCCCATAGACTGTAGCCTATAAGGCCCTTCCATCCATGGGATTCTCCAGGCAAGAACACCGTAGTGCAGGTAATAATGTGAAGCTGTGCTATTTCATAAATAGCCACACTGATTTACCTTTATTAAAATTTACAAAAATGAGATCTTAATGTTATGTCTTTCGCTTGGGATACAGCTGTATTCTTGCAACACCTGTGTGACTAGAAAAAAAACTTAAATAGTTTTTGAAATATTACTGAGTATAATTTCTAGAAAATTGCAACTTATCTATTAAAATCTGATTGTATTTTTTATATATAATTTTAAAAGAACACTTTTTAGACTAACATATAGGTATCCATCCCTGAATCTCTTTTTCTATGTATGCTATGATTGACAATCTTATCATTAATTAAACCAGAATTTATGTTAACACATCTGCTTAATGCCACTGGACTCAAACATTAAACCTTATTGATGCAGATATTGCATCAATGTGCATTTTTCTAAGGTGTTCTTCCAAGTTGATAAGCTGTTTATAAGGCTTCCATCCATGACAGAACTAACTGTGAGCCCCAAAGAGTCTATTTTTTTTTCTAATCTATTTTCCATGGATTGCTTCACCTGCTATTTATCACACTTTCAATTTCTTTAACCAAGATTATATACACTATTTTCTAAATACAGGGAGCAGCCATTCATGGAATGATTCATGAAAATTTCCCTAACTATACTTTTTCAATTTTTATGTCAATATGATAGGAATGTAAATGTTCTCTCAACCCACACAGTTTCTTTTTTACTTGCAAGTTTTTGCTCTTCTGGAAGTTTCTTTTATTTACTGTTCTTACTTTTCCCTAGGTAAATAATGATATGCATGTACAAGGATTTACTACAGTTTATGTCCTCTCCAACTGCTTTTAATATCTTCCAAAATTGTTGTATTTCAAGTCTGATTTTCTCAGGCTTTTGTAAAATTATATGTGTTGCTGACACAAAATGATATGAATGATACCTGATTGATATTGATGAAAAAATTATCTTCTATTACATGGTTTGGATGTTTATATCTCAAAATACAGAGAGAGAGATTGTAGGTATTCAACTGTTCCAACTTCAGGTCAAAATTATTTGAAATATTTGATTTGAACATATATGATCAATTTGGTTCAGGTCAGTTTCAGGAACACATAGCAATTTTGAGCACACAGTATTCTCTACTTTCTGTTCAACCTGTGAATTTCTAATTTCACTTTGATTTGGATAGAACAAGAATCATTCTTACAAGGTTGATTAAAATCAGTGTTTTATTATCTTACTATCTAATGTTACCTTTAAGCTTTATGTCCAGCAGCTTAGCATATTTCCTCCATAATGTTACAATAAAAGTAACTATTGCACCTAATTTTATACTGAATAATAAAAAAATGACATAGAAGAATCAGTTACACTCTAAGCATCGATAAAAAAGGAAATGCTGAGAATTTTATCATTTTTATTTTATGCACAGTAAGAGCAGCACAGTTGATCATAATATTTAGGATAAATACTAATTCCAGTTTGAACCCAGTACTCCTTTCACTTACTTCTATCATTTTGGTAGCAATAAAATTAAAAATTAAAATGAAAAAATTTCACACAATTATTTTTAAAAAGTTTTAATTTAATCTTGAGGAAACATTGATATGTACTTTGTGATTGCATTGTGACATGATAAAGAAGTATTATGTATTTTGAATACATAAGAAAATAACTTATGAAAATCTCCTAAACATAGTCTATGCCTTTTTTCTATAAAGCTGTAATATCAAAAAGAATATAAATTTACACTATATCTTTGATTCATAAACAAATACCAAGCATCTGTCTAAATTTGAAAACAGTTTTAAAATGTGGTGTTGAAAACAATTTTAAAATATCAAACTGGAATGAATCATAGACTCAGTCATAAGCTTGCATATTCATAGAAAAGAGTTTTTCAAAGTTGTATATAACCACCCAGATTCTCCTATATGTTTTTCTCTGTAGAGTAGCAGGAAGTTAACACACAGAAACACTTTACTCTTACTTTGCAAGATTTACAATGTGAATAAATGAAATAAAATTAAGACGATTTAGTTCATTGCCCTTTTCACATTAAACAGTCAAAAATTTTTAGAATTTGTATTTGACATTAAAAAAAAAAAAAAGTCTGAAAGAGTATTTCAGGGGCCTGCTAGAGGGAGTCTGCAGTTAGCTTCACTTCCCTTATCTGCAGTCAGGGACGATATGGGATATTTACTCCAAGAAAATCAGAGAATAGTATAAGTTGCATCTCTTTCTTTTCCCAGGGATCTGAAGTAAACAACTTTTCACCAAGCGACTACCAGTTTGCCCAAACATACATTAGCATTTTTTAAAAAATATATTAATGAAAAAAGCCCTAATTCTTTGACTGCATAGAGGAACCAAACATGCACGCTAATCTTTTAAAGCGAGGTCCCAGTTCGGTAAGATAATCATAATTTTCATCGTGATCAGAGGCTGAGGAGTCTAAGGAGCTCAGAGATCCAGCTAAGGACCCTGTTCCCTCAAAAGCATAGGTCTGGAGGGAGTCGAAAGGTGGGGCACAGGGGTCAGTGTCAGCCTCTTCCAGCTTTTCTAGAATGAACTTCCTGAACACCGCACTGTCCGGGCCGACCTGCAGAGACTGCCTGTACAGGCTACGCATCTCCGCCCTGGCATGTCTGCGGGGGGGCTTGCGGCCCCGCATTACCGCGCTGCCTCGTAGCTGCGCAATGTCAAAGGCCTCCGTGTCCGCCTCTCCGCCACCTTCATCATCGTATCTGAATATATTCTCCCTGAATTCTTCACTTTTCTCAGGAAACAGCGTTTGTTTCCTCCGTTGTTTCAGACCGAGGTTCAGAAAAATAAACCCTATGAAACAAAGCGTATCAGAACATTAACGCAAATACAATATTATATATTATAAATATTAAGGCTTCATATTACGTCCATTATAAATATAATGCATGTTTATATTTGTATTACTATATTATAAATAAACAATAATGCCTAATAATATTATACTATATATTCATTCTATTTCTATTGAAACACATTATCAAATATTATTACATATATAATATTAATGCATACTATGATTATATATGTTATCTATTTACATTATAAAATATTGTTAAATATATGTTATTTATAATATTGCAAAGAGAGACATGACTTAGTGACTAAACAACAACAACAATTACTTATGTATTGTTAAACAATAAAAAAGCTTCCCCCCCAAAAAAAAAATAAGCTATAAATTCGTGCTTTTGTTACAAGCTCAAGACAAAAGCTTCAGTTTTCTGATTATAAAGCAAAGATATATTTGTCATTGAAAATTTACCAAAGGAACTTGCAGAAAGATAAGGCAGTATAGCAGTCTTAACTGGTTGATGATTTAGAGTGGAAAAACATCAGAGAAATATAGTGAACTTTATATGATGATCAATTTATGACAAAATTTTATTTTTTTTTCTTTATTGAAAATGGAACAAAGATGAGAAATAAGATTTTCCAATCTACGTGCCTCTGTCAATCTCAGGAGCCAGTGATCCGTGTTAGAGGAAGTTAAGCACACTGAGACAGTTTGATTTTTACCACTGAGACACATTCTGTGGCATAATTTCTTTCTAAGTTAGTATTTATTGACTACAAAGTCTGTACTAGTCATTTTTCTAAAAGTTCTACATATATTCATTGATTTGCTGTGATACCCATATTTTATTATAGTGCTCTAGTAAAGATGGTAAAAATGAAGTGCAGAGAGATTAAATCACATGCCTAGGGAAAAAAAAGCTGGCATTCAAAACCAGAAAGTTGGTTCACAATCTGTGCTTTGCTATACCATATTAATTTCAGAAATTCCAAACGTATCAGGCTTTTGAGTCATAACACTAGTATGTTCATATCAATCAATTGTATCAATATAAAATATTTTAAAAATTGTGTAGAAATAGAACAATTTCAGAATGCTTTTTAAAAAATTTTTGGAGAAAAGTGTGTGTGTGTTTCATGCATAATCAACCTTTACACAATTTCAGATCTTATGTATCTGTTCAGAATTTCATCTACAGGAACTGAAACAAACAGGAAGTAATGTTATTAATATTATCAAAAGAGAAATACATTAGGCAGTGTTTTAGGTAAATCTTACATTTAAATAAGTTGAAATAGTGTTCCTGAAATAAGCTCACTGTGCCTGAATCCAGGTACAGTAATTTAATAAAGCTGAGATATATGGTTGAAATAGAAAGGGAGCTAATAAATAATTTTTCAATCTATGAATTGAAGCACATATTCATGAAACTTTCACAGGAAACTTCTGACTATTGTTGAACCTGACATTCCACCTTTTCAATATGACTCATGCCCTTGACTGTGAGGTTGCCCTTGGTTTACTTGCAGGGTCTCGGGACTAGGTTTGGGTCTGTACCAGTGAGCAATTGTGTATTTGCAACCTGCAAACATCATACTGTTTCTACTGCTTCTTGCTTCTGATATCTAGTTATATAGCTCTAAATTCAGTTTTATGATAAAAGATCATCAAAAATAATCTGAAAAACTGAAGCTAGGTAGAAAAGAAGGGTAACTTTGGTAAAAGAGAAATGCATGGTTTTTAAAGCTTTGAGAAAGATGAGAAGAGTGAAAGCAAAGCAAATCCTGAAACATTTTGTATGTCAGTTTTAGTAGTGAGTTCGGGATTTCATAACCCATGGCTCATACAGTTGCTGTCAACATTCAATACAGTTGTGTTGGCTTTGATGTGAAGTTATGAGGGAAGCAACAGAAAGGTTTAGACTATATAGACTGGTATGTTAAGAAAAGGTAAAAGTTGTGCTTGATGCATAATGTGTAGTTTTGAAAGCCTAGCTAAAACATTTGGAGCCTCATTTGCCTCATCTATAAAATGACTATAACTTATTTCCTTGTAAAAACAACAGCAACCACAATAGCAAACAGACGAAAACAAGTGGAGCTATTTTACTGAGATTTCTTTCCTGTTTAACACTTTAAATAAGACTCTCTCTTTTACATGTTTAGAATGAAAACTATGTTTATTTTTAACTACAAAGCTAGCTTAAGCATAATTACCCATCACAAACAAGTGTTGTTGTTGTTGTTGTTGTTGTTGTTTTTAAAGCAGGAAACTTCCTGTTAGTTCCTCATGTTATATGCTGGAAAGTTGGAAACCCTGAGATATATGTGACCGACAGAACTATGTGTGTCCTGATCAGTTGGAATTTCCTTTTTTTTTTCTTTTTTGGAGTAGAGTTGATTTACAATATTGTGTTAGTTTTAAGAGTACAGCAATCAATTATGCATATGTACATATTTACTCTTTTTTAGACTTTTTCCCACATAGGCCAGTACAGAGTATTGACAAGTCCCCTGGACTCTACAGTAGATCCTTGTTACTTCTCGTTTACATTTTTTTTCATCCTAACATTTACTCCCCAATGCTCCTAGGCTTCAGTGTGCTGCAGTAAAGGGTTGGATGGAGGTGTGTTGTGGTTATGGAACCTCAGCACTTCATTTACTAGCTACATGACCCTTTGTAAATTAGGTAACTCTTTGACTTTCACTTTCTTCATCCGTACAATACAGGCGATAACAGTTGCTACTTCTTGAGGTTATCTTGAGGAGTAAACTGCAAAATTTCTGCAAATCACTTAAGACAGTCTCCTGGAATATAATAAGTGCATAACAGAAGTTGGCCATTATTATTACTAATTTTTATATTACTACATATGTTGCAGTGTGTGTGTCAAAACCACTCCTAAAAAGCCGTGCACATATGTACTCATATACTCATCAAATTCAAGAGTCATCGATTTTCAACTTGAAGTGCATATTCACTCTATTTTTCATTTACTCCACTTGACTTAAGAATTGTAACACATTCATAAGGGCAATTAAACACACACAAACAGGCACACACACATACACAAGTCCACATTATATCATTATAATGGGGTTAACTCTTTTTTATATGTATCATATTGTTGTCAATAAATGAATATAAGCTCAGTTCACATGACTTACCAAATATTATCATAATGCATATCAGCACAGCAGTTATGACTTCTGCCCTGAATCCCATGGAAAGCATAAAATCCTTATGACTGCAGGTCTGTGTGCTGTCAGCATCACCACAGTCACACACATGTATGGTAAGGGTGTTTGTACTTGTAAGCGATGGGATTCCATTGTCAGCAATTAGGATGAATATGTAGAAAACAGGCTCTTCTTGAAGGCTAAAACCAGTTCTATTGGTCACAACTACAGCTGTGTTATCTAAAACAAAAATCCACAGGCATAATTTTTTTTAATAATGCAAAAGAAATTCATAGCCACTAAGTGTAGAAGAGGCAGAAATGTAGAGACTAAATAATCTCAAATAAGAAAGAGTACATTTCTGATGAAAAAGAAAATTAAAAGATCAATTCAAAAAGTCATTACTGAGTTCGACTTTGCCTAAATCCCAATTACAAAATTAGATGAATTATATGAATCACTTCTATTTTTTTTTCTTTTGGTAAAGATAGGAAACATACATATGGAACACAGAAAAGAAATTGCTTTTTAATTAGCCATTGACAGTATATGGGGATACTAGCATTAAATGCATAAAGACACATCAGTTTCATTTGAATTAAATACTCATGACTCATTTTTCTAATAGAAACTCATTACTTTCACAAATAATATAAATACATGAGATTTTCAAAGTCACCTCTGTGTCACAGTAAGTAATCTCAAATAATGTATTTATTAATAAGGCAAAATAATTAATTTTACTTGGAGTTAAAATTTCTTTTAGAACATTTCATTTCACCTTGACATTATTAACCTATTTTCTACTTATATTTCAGAGAATCATTAAACCTTAATAATACTGATTAGTTCACTTAGCTAGAACGCTCAAATAGTTAACAAAAATAAATCATATGTACTTCAACATATTTAATTTTTTTTCTTGACTCCTCAAATATGCTAAATGGTCTTCTCCAGTGCAGTTTATTGTGTATCAGTCTATGATACACAATATGTTTCCCCCAGACACATTTTTTTCTTGTACTGGCATTCCTTGAAACATATTCTGTAGCAATCAAACAAATTTTAGAAGACACAAACAAATAAGAGGAGATAGATAAATGGAAGTCTTTGAAATAGATAAATGAAAATAAATAAAAGTCTTTTGAAATGTATGCCTACTTATCACTTTTCCCAAATCTCCTTTTAAAAACAAACTCTCCATCATGCTCTTGAAGTCTATAAACCTGTGATTTTATTCACTAGACAGATCAAACAGGTGAGAAAGTTTGTACTTTTTGGTATGTATTTTCTTAAATTACTTATAACCACAAATATTAAACCAATATTAAATTGTTCCCTTTATGTTTCAATATATTTATTTTGTCCCACTAATTTATTTTATATTAATATAAACAAATCTATATCTTATTTCTTATTTTGATGTGGCTTTTATTTTTTAATCTTAAATCTATTTGAGGGAATTTGACAAAGGCAAAGGGGAAAGAATGTGTCTGCATTTATCCTTCCATAAAAGATCTCCCCTTGACGGGAGCTTAAACTCAGGTGTAAGGAAGAACAGCTGCAGGTGTTTGATTATAGATGCCGAATAATGACTCCTACAGTGCTGCATATCTTTGTGACATGAAGCAAAATTAGAATAGAAACATATATGATGACAAAAAATATTTTACTGAAGGAAAAAAGAACACTGCAGCTTTGTACAAAGTTGATCTACTTCTGTATGGAAGGAAAAGGAACTCCGTCTCTCCATACGAAAACCTTTAGAAGATTTTGTTCTTAGGCGGATACAACCATTTTGTTTAGAAAGGAAAAGAACAGACTTTTCATATATTTATAGCTTCTAATTAATAATTCCAAATATCTTTCAATTAATCAAGTGACTATGAAAAGTGAAAGTTTAGTTGCTCAGTTCAGTTCAGTTCAGTCACTCAGTCGTGTCCGACTCTTGGCGACCCCATGAATCGCAGCACGCCAGGCCTCCCTGTCCATCACCAACTCCCAGAGTTCACTCAGATTCACGCCCATCAAGTCAGTGATGCCATCCAGCCATCTCATCCTCTGTCGTCCCCTTCTCCTCCTGCCCTCAATCCCTCCCAGCATCAGAGTCTTTTCCAATGAGTCAACTCTTCGCATGAGATGGCCAAAGTACTGGAGCTTCAGCTTTAGCATCATTCCTTCCAAAGAAATCCCAGGGCTGATCTCCTTCAGAATGGACTGGTTGGATCTCCTTGCAGTCCAAGGGACTGTCAAGAATCTTCTCCAACACCACAGTTCAAAAGCATCAATTCTTCAGCGCTCAGCCTTCTTCACAGTCCAACTCTCACATCCATACATGACGACAGGAAAAACCATAGCCTTGACTAGACGGACCTTAGTTGGCAAAGTAATGTCTCTGCTTTTGAATATGCTATCTAGGTTGGTCATAACTTTTCTTCCAAGGAGTAAGCATCTTTTAATTTCATGGCTGCAACCACCATCTGCAGTGATTTTGGAGCCCCCAAAAATAAAGCCTGACACTGTTTCCACTGTTTCCCCACTGATTTCCCATGAAGGGATGGGACTGGATGCCATGATCTTCATTTTCTGAATGTTGAGCTTTAAGCCAAGTTTTTCACTCTCCTCTTTCACTTTTATCAAGAGGCTTTTTAGCTCCTCTTCACTTTCTGCCATAAGGGTGGCGTCATCTGCATATCTGAGGTTATTGATATTTCTCCTGGCAATCTTGATTCCAGCTTGTGTTTCTTCCAGTCCAGAGTTTCTCATAATGTACTCTGCATAGCAGTTAAATAAGCAGGGTGACAATATACAGCCTTGACGTACTCCTTTTCCTATTTGGAACCAGTCTGTTGTTCCATGTCCAGTTCTAACTGTTGCTTCCTGACCTGCATACAGATTTCTCAAGAGACAGGTCAGGTGGTCTGGTATTCCCAACTCTCAGGATCTTCCACAGTTTATTGTGATGCACACAGTCAAAGGCTTTGGCATAGTCAATAAAGCAGAAATAGATGTTTTTCTGGAACTCTCTTGCTTTTTCCATGATCCAGCGGATGTTGGAAATTTGATCTCTGGTTCCTCTGCCTTTTCTAAATCCAGCTTGAACATCAGGAAATTCACGGTTCACGTGTTGCTTAAGCCTGGCTTGGAGAATTTTGAGCATTACTTTACTAGCATGTGAGATGAGTGCAATTGTGCAGTAGTTTCAGCATTTTTTGGCATTGCCTTTCTTGGAAATTGAATGAAAACTGACCTTTTCCAGTCCTGTGGCCACTGCTGACTTTTCCAAATTTGCTGGCATATTGAGTGTAGCACTTTCACAGATCATCTTGCAGGATTTGAAACAGCTCAACTGGAATTCCATCACCTCCACTAGCTTTGTTCGTAGTGATGCTTTCTAAGGCCCACTTGACTTCACATTGCAGGATGTCTGGCTCTAGATGAGTGATCACACCATTGTGATTATCTGGGTCATGAAGATCTTTTTTGTACAGTTCTTCTGTGTATTCTTGCCACCTCTTCTTAATATCTTCTGCTTCTGTTAGGTCCAGACCATTTCTGTCCTTTATTGAGCCCATCTTTGCATGAAATGTTCCCCTTGTATCTCTAATTTTCTTGACGATATCTCTAGTCTTTCCCATTCTGTTGTTTTCCTCTATTTCTTTGCATTGATCATTAGTTGCTCAGGTGTGTCCAGTTCTTTGGGACCCCAAGGACTATAGTCCTACAGGCTCCTCTGTCCATGAAATTCTCCAGACAAGAATACTGGAGTGAGTTGCCATTCACTTTTTCAGAGGATCTTCCCAACCCAGGACTGAACTCAAGTCACCCTCTTTGCAGGCAGATTCTTTACTGTCGGAGCTACCAGGGAAGTATATATAATTTTCTTTTCCAGATATGAAGACATGAGAGGAACTGCAATTATATTTTCAAGGTCATTCAGACTTTGCAAGGGCTTATAACCAATAATTACTTGAAGAAGTGCTTCCAATTTAAAGAAATCCAGTGGTAAATGAAGCTATTATTCCCAGAACGCTACTTTGGGTTTTGTTTCCCATTTCCATTGCCACTCCTTGAATAATTTCTCAACACTATCATATTGCAGGAACAGTATAAAAAGTAATGCTATGAATTTTCTTAAAATTAAACAAGATCTCAAAGAATGAACAGAAAGCTATTATAAATGAATGGCATTACCTTGATTATCTATGATTGCAAAACTCGAGTTATTTTCTTCCACAGATAGATTGAAATAAAAATGGTGATGTTCTATGGATTCATCTCTATCCACTGCACTGATGGTCTGAATCACCTAGGAAAAAAAATAGGGATAAGTTTTGATCATTCTCTTTATAATATTCTAATTATTATTTTAAATTATTATTAGCTTCTATTAAAATTGCTTTACCAAAATCATTATGGATATTCCAGAGGATATCTCAAAATTGGTGGAAAATATGAAAATATTTTCTGAGGTTAAAAACATGTTTACTTGCTCCTTTCAGAGGAAGTAAATGTTTTGATATTACATAGAAAGTAAATTCTTATTAATGGATGAGATGATTTCCATAAGCTAAGTTTGTCAGAAAACATCCTCCAATCCTTCCTGCCTGGATTTCTCCTTTCTGTCCTTTTCTCCTTCTCTCTCTTATCTGAATACTAACCATTACGATTTGCTGAAGTTAAATAGTTCCTGCACATATTGGAGACATAACTGTAATAAACATTATTGTCTTACTTGAGTATTTGTTAAACTAATGAGTTTATAAATTGATTTTAGGAATAGTGTATTTAAAGCTTAGGTGTGATGTACATGATTTCATTTCACCCAGAAGATTAGAGCAAAAGTATTCCATGTCAAGTAAATTCCTCTCTCTATCTCAGATTATAAAAAAGTGAAATAATGCAACTAGGAACAAATCAGTTCACAATTAGTCCTTTGCTTTCAATATGTGAAAGTGTCAGTCAAGTAGTTAATTATTGTCAAAAAAGAGATGTGCTGTCAAGATCAAATAGTGAGACTGTGATTAATTCTGGAAATTAAAGTAAATTGACTAGAGAAGTTATTGTTTTGAATTTTCTAGAATTAAATTGCTTTTAACAATGTGTCAAACAAAAATATCCTTAGTTGCAAGATGACAGATATGATTTAAATCTTATATTTCAAAGTATATCTCTACACATGCATGAAGAACCTTGTGAAACTAATGCAGTTTGTACATTATTTCTCTACATTGATTTATCTTTTGCCTTACAACACTTTCCTAATTAAATCACAATCATGGAGTGTTAATTAAATAATCTAGTAAAATAAAACATTTTTATTCAATCCATGCCTACATAATAAATGTGCATTGTATCAGGATAATGCTTTTGAGTTATTACAAGATTTTGTATAGCCAAGATGAAGGTTATGGGCTTGGAAGTCTAATATTCTGAATTCTGTCTTTCCCACTTAATGTTCTAAGTTTAAAATTTGGAGAAATATTTATTTATTTATTGGCCACACTGCACAGCAAGTGGGTCTTGGTTCCCGGGATGGTGGCACTAACAGTAAAGAATCCACCTGTCATTGCAGAAGATGTAAGAAACACGGGTTTGATCCCTGAGTTGGGATGATCCCCTGGAGGAGAGCGTGGCAACCCACTCCAGTATTCTTGCCTAGAGAATCCCATGGACAGAGGAGCCTGGTAGGCTATAGTCCATAGGATCAAAAAGAGTAGGACATGACTGAAGCGACTTAGCATGCATGCACGCCATGGATCAGATCTGTGCCCTCGGCAATGGAAGCCCAAATTCTTAACCACTGGAGCGCCAACTGGTTCACTTTGCTGTATATCTGAAACTAACACAACACTGTAAATCAACTATACTCAATATTTTTTTTAATATGGAGATATAAATTTTTAGGATTACTTTTATTTATTTTTAGGATACACATTTAGTATTCAAAAAGGTTGTGAACATCTGTTCTAAAGGTCAAAGTGCTAATCAAATAATAGAGCTACAAGAAAATTGAGTCTGCAGTCTGTTTTCTTTCTTTGTTTAGAATGTTTTTAAGGAAAAAATACTGAGAAGCTCATGATATCTTAACATTTTGATAGTAGACAAAGGCAGAACTACTGTTTCAAAAAAAAGTTTTCACAAAATTTATTAGATGTATTTAAATTACATTAAATGTTATGTTTTGCCATTAACTTGTATAGATGTACACTTATCCTGTTAAAAATGAAATAGTTTTGATTTTATCTCAATATATATTTTCTCATTTTCCTTTGATAAATTACTTTTGTAATTTTTAATAAAACTCTTTATAAAAGTTCACAGAAAATCATCACATGTAAATTTAAACTATGAATGTATATAATGAATATCCCAAAGGTATCCATTTAACAAATGTTTCATTGGCATTTGGAACATGCCAAGTCATCTCAGGTCTGGGTGTCCCATGGTGGCTGGGGCCAAGAGTGTCTCTATCACCACTGTTTACATTCCAGTAGAATAGATGTAGAAATTTTCTCTGATTATTTGGACTTACAGCCATTAACTATAAGAGAAAGAACTGGCATAAAGATCTAGAAGTCATTTGCATACGAACTGTAACTGAGACATTTTGTGGATTAACAGAAAGAGTGAGTCTGAAAAAAAATAAAAGGTAAGGCACAGGAGAAAGAAAGGAAGATGAAGAGAAAACCAGGGGTTACACTGTGGGGTCATAGAAATTTAGGCAAGAGAAAATTTTTACATGGAGACAATGTAACTGTCTTTACGTTAGACTGTGTATTGGTATGAAGGAATCTAAAAATTACTGCTATTCTACTTTACTTCTGGAAAAGGTATTTGGTATCAGTCAAGATAATCGGAATCGTTGTTTTGAAAAATGATAACTATTTACACCAAACAGAAAAGGCAAATTGCCCTAATGTCAGCTCATTTATTATATTCATATTTTGCAACCCCCTGAAAAGTTTTATTCTTCTTCTCCACCCCATCCTGGCCATTTGCACATAAGGAACAGAAATAAAACTTCTGCTTAGCCACATAGGTCATTAAGGGAGTGTCTGATTTCCTTTAGAAGAGAGTGCACTGTTCTGGCATTTTGGTTTCCTACAGTGATTGTATTATCTACCCAAAGCAGATAGATACAGGAGACCTTTTAACACAACATTTTGTCCAGCTGTCTGAGCCTGTGGGAAATGAAACAAGAGTGATTTTCATAGTATGAGAAAATACATAAAATATTTCCCTATATTTTTATTACATGCGAAAATCATCATATTCTGTCAAATAAACGTTAAAATTAATTTTACCTCTTTCTCTTCTACATTTTAAAAACTTTGTGGCGAAAGCACTTAAAATGAGATCCACCCTCTTAACACATTTTTAACCATAGTGACAATGTCACAGGCTTATTCACCCAGCTTAATGGAAATATTACACATGTTGAAGAGCACCCTCCTCTTCCTCTCTTTTTTTTAATGCTTTCAGAAAAATTAAACTTCTATCTTATTTGTCAGCACTTTACTCACTTTACTAGATAATCTTATGTTCTCAAATATATTTTCTTTGTTTTGGTAACTCTGTTTTGTATGAATTATATGTATTATTGTATGGACCTAAGCTTCAGAACACTATGAATTAATAGTATGGGAAGCAGAGATTTTATTCTCATTATTATTTTAAAAAATACTACCAAATGTATTTCAGTATTAAGGGAGATTTTGACTATTAGACTGAGTACCAGTTATATCATTTCATTCTTACTTTCAAATATTTTCTGCCACTCTGTAGGTTGTCTTTTTAATTCTTTTAACAGGGATTTTCACTGGCTTAATTTTGATTACATTAAATTAATACATGTTTTCTCTTATGGATTGGTATTTTGGTATTATATTTAAGAACACTTTGCCTAGCCATAACATAATGTTTTCTCCTCTGCTTGTCTCTAGTTCTAGGTTTATGTTTAAATCTATGACACATTATAAAATAATCTTTGTATAAAGTATGAGGTTTAGATGGAGTTTTCCATTTCCTCCCTGTTTTGTTCTTATCCATTTGTTACAGCAAAATTTGTTGAAAAGACTGGAGAATTTTAATATATTTATGTATCATCTTCCCAATACTGTTTATATCATTCAGATTTTCAAATTATTAGATCACACAAATATCATATTACAAAACAGAGATTTAATTTTTATAATTTACCCAATTTTTCTTTCTTTTTCTTGATATGCATACTGAAAGGTATCATTTCATTCTCTTTCAAACAATAATTTCAAAATAAAATAATCTGATAAATTAAAAAGTATTAACTTACTTTAAGAAAGGAAAATGAAATTTATTGAGTTATTGCTTCTGAGATATTTTATAAAAACAACATAATATATTTCAAACCAACCAGAATATATCAAGAATCTAAGTAAAAAAACCTCCAATAAAAACAAAACTAATACCAGTAATACATTTATATTGGTTTTTGTAACCTTCAATTTTTGTTTTATAGTTTTGTCAGTACTTGATTCTTTTTTTTTTTTTTTTGATGCTTTCGAATTGTGTTGTTAGAGAAGACTCTTGAGAGTTCTTTGAACAGTCAGGAGATCAGACTTGTCAATCCTAAAGGAAATCAACCCTGAATATTCATTGGAAGAACTGATGCTGAAACTGAAGCTCCAATATTTTGGCCACCTGATATGAAGAGCTGATTCATGAGAAAAGAACCGGATGCTAGGAAAGATTGAGGGCAAGAAGAGAAGGGGAAAGCAGGATGAAATGGTTGGATGGCATCACTGACATAGTGGACAGGAGTTGGAGCAAACTCAGGGAGACAGTGAAAGACAAGGAAGCCTGGCGTGCTGCAGTTCATGGAGTGGCAGAGAGGCTGACACGACTTAGAGACTAAACAACTGCAATACTTATTCAGTATTTTAAAAAGTAGGTTTTTCTTTTTTTAATGTTTTATGAGATTTAATAGGATAACTAAAAAATGTAAAGTTATTGTGTATTGGAACCGAGATACTCAAAGGAGAATCTAATTTAAACTCTACATTTTACAAATGTAAAAAGGTAAGCCCCATATAAGAAAATGTGTGAAAAAATTGTGAAGTAATGATAATGTATTTCAAAATGAGTATGCTTTCTTGTCTTTATATATTTAATAATTCATTTCAAATTGAATTTCATCTGTTGATGTCTGATGTATTTTATATATCATTTTATCTTTATTTGCATGATGGATGGAATAATAAAAATTAATTAAAATTATTTACAGAATCACAAAAAATAATTTCTTTATTGTCAAAGTACAAATGATTTGCTATTAAATTCTAAGGGTTAGGAGATCTTTCAAACGTGAAGAATTTGGAAATAGAAAATTTGAAGTTTACATATTTTTTGAAAGAAAGAAATTTAAATCATACATAACTTACATTAAAGCCTATAATTAATATAGCTAAATAAAGGTTATTTTTATTAATATCATTTCAAAGATGGAGGAATACATAGAAAATGCTATTCTGTATAATACAAAGTACTGTTTAGACATTGACGATTTATGATGGATTCTTACCTGACCAGCGACTGCATTTTCACAAACGTAAGTCTCATAGTATTCGGAAAACTCAGGAGCATGATCATTGATATTGAGAACTTGTACATAGACAGAGACTGAAGAAATCTGTGCTATATTGTCTGCAAATTGAGTAAACAGAATGAAAATAAAGAATAATGCAGTTGTTAGAGGTAACATGGTCATGAAAATTGCATTAGAGTCTATGTGGTATATTTTTATTTCACATGAATAAAAGCCAAAGACAGGATCATTATATATTTCCTATACAACAATATAGCTTACAAAAAATGTTCTCAGAACATTCAGCTCAATCAGTGTTTACCGGGTGCCTTGTACCTGCCGTGGACTGTAGGAAGCTGATGAGGAAAGGAAGTAAAAGTAAAGAAGATAGTCAGGTATATGAACATTTTTTTTTTAATCCAGGAACTGTCAAACATATTTGTATTATCCCTGGCCTCTGCTAACTAAATGCCAGTAGCATTGTCCACTCTAGTTGTGAATATCTAAATTGTCTTCAGAGGTGGTCTGAAAGAAAGTGCTAGTCACACAGTCGTGTCTGACTTTTTGTGACCCCATGGACTGTAGCCTGCCAGGGTCCTCTGTCCATGGGATTCTCCAGGCAAGAATACTGAAGTGGGTTGCCATTCCTTTCTCCAGGGGATCTTCCTGACCTATGGATGGAACCCGGGTCTCCTGCATTACAGGCAGATTTTTTACCAACTGAGCCATCAGGCAATGGTATTGCATATTTGTATATCATTATCTTAAATCTTTCTTTGTTCATTTAAAAAGCCACTGGAAGGTACATACATTGAAGAGTGGGGAGGAGTTTCTTTTGTCTCAGTGTCTTTATATTTGAAGTTGTAACATGTAAAGGCAAAGAACAATTTAAAAAAAGAGAGAGAATTAGTTCTGTTGAAAATTAAGGGAAAAGTCTTTCCTTCCTTCCCCTTCATAGAGTATTTACTTTAGAAAAGCTTATAAATTATTTTTCTATCTATCTCTTTGAAATGTATGTTAACCTTTTAAAACTGAGACAAATCTCTTGCCAACTTTACAACCCAAGCTTGTCTTTTTTCGGTGGTGGGAGCCAATTCTTTGGAATGTAATTTATCATCAAGGAAGATATTAATAGCATATTTTCTCCCATTTTCTATGGGAGGGTAGGCACCTAACTTCAGCAAAAACCTTGACCAAGATACAAAAGTATTTCTTGTCATAAACGTATAAAAAGTTTAGTTTTCATATGAATAAAGCAAACAGAAATGGTCACTCCAACTACTTAGTGGACTTAGGATAAACTGTGTGACACGTGTGGTGCTAAGTGCTCCTACTTTAATACCAGTAATTGTTCATCTGGGCTTCCTGGTGGCTCAGTGGTAAAGAATCTGCCTGCAAGGCAGGACACCCAAGCTCGATCCCTGGGTCTGAAGGTCACCTCGAGAAGGGAATGGCTACCCACTCCATTATCTTGAGATGTGCCTGCAGCAGATCCTGTTTGGTTGACTATGTTAAAGGCCTGAGGTTTCTTTCTGACTTGGCAGTTTCTTTCCAACTATGATGCACATCAAATTCTGGTTTAATGCTTTTTAATTATAAAACTGTTCATATCTGTTTCACCTTGGGAAGAGATTTTCCAGGTTGGGATGAGACTTTTAATTATTTTAACCAATACATAATCAATTAGTTAAAATTAAAACTTGTGGAGTGTTTATTGCATATAAAAGAAACCCATGACCTTTAGGAAATACATAAACCACTAAGAATTACTATTTGGTGACTCTATTGTACTATTTTCAGGATCAAATAGATTAAAAACATTAAAATATGAAAAGATATTTCTGGAAATTTCAAGATGAAATTATTCAAAACTTAAAATTCATATTTTACGGTTTAACTATACATCGCTGTAGAACAACTTCCTGCCTAAGTAAAATGAAAAAAGTATATGTTACAAAAAAATTTAAGAAAATTAGTTTAAAAAATCATTTAAAATCTTTATCATTTTTTTTTCCTGAAAAAGCTATTTAAAATTAAGTTCAGGAATCAGAGAGGATGGAGGAAGAGTAAGATGGGGAGATCACCAGCCTCCCCCCAAATACATCAAAAACTCATCAAGATATGGAACAACTCCTACAAAGCAACCTCTAGGTGACAGTAGAAGACCCCAGGCCTCCCGGAGACAGGCTAAGCTCTCTGAAATGAGGTCGGAGAAAAGAGGGAGACTTAAAAAGGGGAATTTCTGGGCAGGAACTTGTGCCCCAGGGGAAGGAGGGAGACCTGAAACAGGAGTTCCCATGCACTGGGAATCTCCCTCCTGGGCGGGCCCAAGGGGGAGCTGCGGAGTCTTGGAAAGTCAGGCAAAGCAGGGACTTGGAGGGCAGTAGACATAGTAAGCTGTACTTCTCAGCCCATTAACAGGTCATGGGCTGTGACCCCAAACAGACGGGTGGGCTCAGGGGAACCGAGAGTGGTGCAGCAGACAAACCCAGCCAGCGCACACAACCCTTGCAGTACAGAGGGCGGGCCAGGTAGCAGGTGCACAAACACGAGGTGCCGACAGAGGGGAGGCAGGGCACACAACCTCCCAGCACAGCCTTAAGAAGAACAAATAACCCCCCGCGACAAAAAGTGCAGGCAGTGAGAGGAAACAAGTGCACATAAACCCCGCGTCGTAGAGGGTGGGCGCAGGGAGCCGAAACAAGTCCACACTAACCCAGTGACGCAGAGTGGACGCCCAGGGATCTGAGGCAAGTCTACACAAGCCCCGTGACGCAGAGTGCAAGCCCAGGGAGCTGAGACAAGGGCACACAATGCCCGCGATGCAGAAGGTGGACCTCGGAAACTGAGAGTCAAGTGCACACAGCCCTGCGACACAGCGGGGTGAGGTCAGGAAGGTGAGGGAAGCCCACACAAATCGCCAGGACGCAGAAGGACCCACACAAACACCTACCTAGCAAGCTTCGGCCAAAAGCGCAGGGAGGTACAGGGGAACAGAAGCACCGGCAATGATCCCAGGTATAAGTAGGGGACTGGTGGCTCTGCAGTTATGCTGAGGGCCACTTTCAAGCAGCTACGGAAATAGACGCGCCTAACCTAGATAGCATATTGAAGAGCAGAGACATTACTTTGCCAACAGAGGTCCGTCTAGTCAAGGCTATGGTTTTTCCTGTCGTCATGTATGGATGTGAGAGCTGGCCTGTGAAGAAGGCTGAGTGCCGAAGAACTGATGCATTTGAAGTGTGGTGTTGGAGAAGACACTTGAGAGTCCCTTGGACTGCAAGGAGATCCAACCAGTCCATTCTGAAGGAGATCAGCCCTGGGATTTCTTTGGAAGGAATGATGCTAAAGCTGAAGCTCCAATACCTTGGCCACCTCATGCTAAGAGTTGACTCATTGGAAAAGCCTCTGATGCTGGGAGGGATTGGGGGCAGGAGGAAAAGGGGACAACCGAGGATGAGATGGCTGGATGGCATCACTGACTCGATGGACATGAGTCTGAGTGAACTCCAGGAGTTGGTGATGGACAGGGAGGCCTGGCGTGCTGCGATTCATGGGGTCACAAAGAGTAGGACACGACTGAGCGACTGAACTGAACTGAACACCTTGAAAGGTACAACTGCCCAAAGGCATACTGAACCCACAGACACTCGGAAACCTACTCCTGGACACTGCACTGCCCTTTAGAGAGGTGAGATCCAGTTCCGTCCACCAGAACACAGACACAAGCTCCGCCCACCAGGAAAAGATGACAGAACACTATCCCAGCCCCATCCACAGGGGCAGACTCCACAGCCAAGAGCTACGATCCTGAAAATCCTTTATTTATTTTTTCCTGTTTCATGTTTTTTCTTTCTTTTTCTTTCTTTCTCTTATAAATCACAGTTTATTCCACCAACATAGCTCCATCTTCACACTAGCATTTAGTGATGCTGTGGAGTTTTCCTCTTTGTTTTTCTTGTTATATAAAAAAATAATCATTATAAGTTTCTTTCTTCTTATAAATCACACTACTTATTGCCCAACATATTTCCACCATAACATTAGCTTTCTGTGGTGCTACGGAGTTTTCTTCTTTCTCTTGTTAAAAAAAATCATTTTAAGTTTTTTTTCTCTTTTTTTCTTATAAATCACACGGTTTATTCCCCCTACATAGTTCCACCTCAATATTAGCCTTTTGCAGTGCTGTGGAGTTTTCTTCTTTGTGTTTCTTGTCAAAAAAAATGCAAGGAAAGCATTCATTTTAGGTTGTTTCTTTTTTCTCCTTCTCACTTTTTTTTCCCCTTGATGAATATTTTTGGATTTTGTTTTGGATATATTCAACTGCTTTTCCTACTGTGCTTTACCAGCTGTAGCTATTTGTAAATATATATAAATCTTTTCCACACACATCTATTAATTTTTGTTTTTCTATTTTTTCTCCCTCTTTTAAAAAAAATTTTTAATCCTCTTCTCCACCCCTTTCTTTTCTTTTTTCCCTCCCTTCTCCTCTTTCTTTTCTCTCTTTTTATTCTCCCTTTTTTCCATCACTCTTTCTTTGACCACATAAGTTAAACTGTTGAGTTCTCTATGCTATATTCCCCAGTTGGCCTTCTGCTCATACTCAGATTTCCAGATTGAGCATTAGCTAACTCTTCTTTCAATTGGTTGATATCACCACTGGTTTCCCTTGCTCACCAAGTCAATCTCCCTCTTTTCTTTAGAATGCTTTGATTATAACTGTATGTGTGGAAGTGTGTGTGTATATGTCCCAATGTTTCTGTAATTACTTACTTGACCTTCTCCCACTAGAACACAGCCACAAGTCACCCCCAACAAGAAATCAACACAAACCATGCAGCCAACATTTCCTTCCAAGGGCAAAAATCAAAAGGAAGAAGTAATATAATCCTCTAAAGGCTGGGAAAAGGAGACCTCAAGTGGAGCAATTAAAAAAAGAAAAAGAAGATAAAGAGGCAGAGAAATACAACACAAAGGAAAGAGTAAGGTTGAAACTCACAAGACCAAATAAACAAAGAGGAAACAAATCTCCCTGAAAGAGAATTCATAATAATGATAGTAAAGATGCTCTTAAGACTTGAAAATAGAATGGAGAAAATGCAAGAAGCATTTAACACAGTTAACACAATCACCAAGGACACAGAAGAAATAAAGAATAAGAAAACAGAGATAAATAACACAGTTATTGAAATTAAAAATATTCTAGTAGTTAGTAGTTTGTCACTCAGTCGTGGACTGTAGCCTACCAGGCTCTCTGTGACCCCATGGACTGCAACCTACCAGGCTCCTCCCTCCATGGGATTCTCCAGGCAAGAGTACTGGAGTGGGTTGCCATTTCCAGAATAACTGAGGAAGAGGAATGGATAAGCGCACTGGAGAATAGAATGGCAGAAATAATTGCTGAAGAGCAGAATAAAGGGAAAGGAATGAAAAGAATTGAGAAAAGCCTCAGAGACCTTTGGGACAATATTAAATGTGCCAATATTTGAATTATAGGTGTCCTAGAGGAAGAAGAAAAAAAGAAAGGCATTGAGAAAAGTTTTGAAGAAATTATAGTTGAAAACTTCCCCAACACAGGAAAGGAAATAGTCAATCAAATCCAAAAAGCACAGAGAGTCTCCTACAGGTTAAACCCAAGGAGAAACTCATCAAGACACATATTCATCAAGCTAACAGAGATTAAGCAGACTGAATATTAAAAGCAGCAAGGGAAAACCCATATGATTAACAGAAGATCTTTCAGCAGAAACTCAACAGGCCAGATGGGATTTGCAGGATATATTTAAAGTACTTAAAGAGAAAAACCTACAACCATAATTACTATACCCAGCAAAGGTCTCATTCAAAATTTATGGAGAAATCAAAAGCTTTATGGACAAGCAGAAATTAAGAGAATTCAGCACCACCAAATCAGCCTTACAACAAATACTAAAGGGATTTACATAGCCAGTAAACAAAAGAGAAAGGAAAAACCTACAAAAACAAACCCAAAACAATCAAAAAATACCAATAGGCACATATGTATCAATAATTACATTAAATGTAAATGGATCAAATGCACCAAAGAAAAGATACAGACTAACTGAATGGATACAAAAACAAGACCCATACATATGCTGCCTACAGGAGACCCACTTCAGACCTAGAGACACATACAGATTGAAAGTCAAAGAATGAGAAAAGATATTCCATGAGAATGGAAACCAAAAGAAAGCTGGAGTGACAATCCATATTTCAGACAAAACAGACTTTATAGCATAAGAGACAAAGAAGGACACTACATAATGATCAAGGGATTACTCCAAGAAGAAGACATAACAATTGTAAATGTCTTTGCAACCAACTTAGGAGCACCTCAATACATAAAGTAAACAGTAACAGGCATAAGAGAAACTGACAGCAACACAATAATAGTGAGGGAACTTAAACACTCCACTGTCGTCAATGGACAGATCATCAAAACGTAGAATCAATGACGAAACACAAGCCTTAAATGAAACATTAGACCAAATGGACCTAATTGATAGCTTCAAGACTTTCCATCTAAATGCAGAATAATACACTTTCTTCTCAAGTGCACATGGAACATTCTCCAGGATAGGCCACATCTTGGGCCACAAATCAAGCCTTGGTAAATTTAAGAAAATTGAAATTGTGTCAAGTATCTTTTCAGACTACAACACTATGAGACTAGATATCAACTACAGGAATGAAACAGCAAAAAATACAAACTCATGGAGATTAAATAATACATTACTAAATAACAAAGAAGTTACTGAAGAAATAAAAAAAAGTAATCAAAAGATTCCTAGAAACAAATGACAAAGAAAATACGATGACCCAAAACCTAAGGGACTCACCAAAGCAGTTCTAAGAGCAAGGTTTATAGCGATACAATCATATCTCAAGAATCAGGAAAAGCATTGAATAGACAGCATACTCTACATCTAAACCAGCTGGAAAACGAAGAACACAAAACCCCCCAAGTCAGCAGAATGAAGGAGATCATAAAAATCAGAGCATAAATAAATGAAAGAGAAATGAAGGAAACAATGGAAAAGATTAATAAAACTAAAAGCTGGTTCTTTGAGAAGATTAATAAAATTGACAAAGCACTAGCCAGATTCATCAAGAAAAAAAGGGAGAAAAATTAAATCAATAAAATGAAAAAGGAGAGGTTACAACAGACAACACAGAAATATAAAGTATCAGAAGAGAATATTATGAATAACTATATGCTAACAAAATGGACAACCTAGAGGAAATCTACAGATACTTAGAAAAAAATCAGCCTCCCAAGACTGAGCCAGGAAGAAATAGAAATTTTGAACAGCCTAATTACAAACATTGAACTTGAAACAGTGATAAAAAATCTCCCCTAAAACAAAAGCGCAGAGCCAGTTTGCTTCACAGGGGAATTCTATCAAACATTCAGAGAAGAGCTAGTGCCTATTTTTCTGAAACTCTTCCAAAAAATTGCAGAGGAAGGAACACTTCCAAACTCATTCTACGAGGCCATAATCCCTGATACCAAAACCAGGAAAAGACAACAATGAAAAAGAAAATTACAGACCACTATCTCTCATGAACATAGATGCAAAAATCCTTAGCAAAATTCTAGCAAACAGAATCCAACAACACATCAAAAAGTTCATGTGCTGTTTTCAAGTTGGGTTTATTCCAGGGAGGCAGGGATTCTTCAGTATACACAAATCAATCAACGTGATACAACATAACATGAAGTTGAAAGATTAAAAACCATATGATCATCTCGATAGCTGAAGAAAGGCCTTCAACAAAATCCAGCATCGATTTATAATAAAAACACTTCAAAAATGGGCACAGAAGGAACGTACTTCAACATAGTAAATGCCATAAATGCAAAGCCCACAGCAAACATTCTCAACGGTGAAAACTAAGAGCTTTCCCTCTAAGATCAGGAACAAGACACTGTCACCACCATCATTCAACATAGTTTTGGAAGTCCTAGCTACAGCAATTAGGGAAGAAAAAGAAATGAAAGGAATCCAGATCAGAAAAGAAGTAAAACTCTATTTGCAGATGACAAGATACTAAACATAGAAAACCCAAAAGAAAGTATCAGAAAATTAATAGAGCTAATCAGTGAATTCAGTAAAGTTGTGGATTACAAGGTCAATACACATAAATCACTTACACTCCTATATACTAACAGTGAAAATTTATAAAGAGAAATTAAGTAATCAATACTATTCACCATTGCAACAAAAAGAATAAAATATCTAGGAATAAACCTATCTAAGGAAACAAAAGACCTGTATACGGAAAACTGCAAGAGACTGATGAAAGAAATAAAAGACAACATAAACAGATGAAAAGATATTCCATGTTTCTAGGTGGGAAGAATCAATATTGTGAAAATGACTATACTACCAAATGCAATCTACAGGTTCAATGCAATGCCTATCAAATTACCAAAGGCTTTTTTCACAGAACTAGAACAAAAAATTTCACAATTCATATGGAAACAAAAAAGACCCCAGATAACCAAAGCAGTCTTGAGAAAGAAGAATGGAGCTGGAGGAATCAAACTTCCTGACTTCAGACTACTACAAAGCTGCAGTCATCAAGACAATATGGTACTGGCACAAAAGCAGAAATATAGACCAATGGAACAAGATAGAGAACCCAGAGATAAACCCACTCATCTATGGGTACATTATTTTTGACAAGGAGGAAAGACAATGGGGCAAAGACAGCCTCTCCAATAAGTGGTGCTGGGAAAACTGGACAACTACATGCAAAAGAATGAAATTAGTTCACTACCTAAGGCCATGCACAAAGATAAACTCAAAATGAATTAAAGACCTAAATGTAAGACCAGAAACTATGAAACCCTTAAAGAAGAACAGAGAACTCTTAGAGCAGAACAGTGACATAAATCAAAGCAAGATCTTCTATGATCTACCTCTTAGAGTAATGTAAACAAAAACAAAAATAAACAAGTGGGACCTAATTAAATTTAAAAGCTTTTGCACAACAAAGGACACTACAAAGAAAGTGAAAGACAACCCTCAGAATGGGAGATAATAATACCAAAAGAAACAACCAATAAAGAGTTAATTTCCAAATTATACAAGCAACTTATACAATCAGTCCCAGAAAAAATAAACAACCCAATCAAAAAGTGGGAAAAAGACCTAAAGAGACATTTCTGCAAAGAGGACATACAGATGGCTAACAAACTCATGAAAAGATGATTGATATCACTCATTATCAGAGAAACGCAAATCAAAACTACAATGAAATACCCCCTCACACCAGTCAGAATGGCCATCATCAAAAAGTCTACATGCAATAAATGCTGGAGAGGGTGTGGAGAAAAGGGAACATTCTTGCATTGCTGGTGGGAATGTAAACTGATAAAGTCACTATGGAAGACTTTATGGAGACTCCTTAAAAAGCTAGAAATAAAACCACCATATGACCCAGCAATCCCACTCCTAGGCACATACCCGGAGGAAATCAAAACTGAAAAAAAACACGTGTACCCCAATGTTTACTGCAGCTCTATTTACAATAGGTAGAACATGGAAGCAACCTAGATGTCCATCGACAGATGAATGGATAAAGAAGCTGTGGTACATATATATACATATATATATATATATATATATATATAATTGAATACTACTCATCCATAAAAAGATCACATTTGAATCTATTTTAATGAGGTGGATAAAACTATAATCCATTATATAGAGTGATATAAGTCAGAAAGAGAAATATAAATATCATATACCAACACATATATATGGAATCTGAAGAGGTGGAACTGATTAATTTATTTTCAAGGCGGCAATGGAGAAGCAGACATAGAGAACAGACCTATTGTTAAGGTGGGAGGAGAGGAGGGAGAAAGGGAGATGTATGGAGAGAGTAACATAGAAATTTACAATACCATGTGTAAAACAGATAGCCAATGGGAATTTGCTGTAAGACTCAGGGAACTCAAACAGGAGCTCTGCAACAGGCTGAAGGGTGGGGTGGAAAGGGAGGTGGGAAGGAGGTCTTGGAGGGAGGGGACATGGGTATACCCATGGCTGATTCTTGTTGATGTATGACAGAAAACCACATTTTTCTGTAAAGCAATTATTCAACAATTAGAAAATTAAAAATAAATTAAAATTTTTTTTTAATTAAGTTCAAATTAAACCTTTGACATGGCTATACAAAGCATACCCATATCTTTGCAGCTTCAATTTAAAGTAGTTAGTTGTTTTATTCTGTTATGTAGTTAGATTAGGAAAAAGAAGTCCAGAATGGTGGTGGCTAAAAAACAAAGAAAGGAAAAAACCCATGAAAATAGAACAAAAGGAGGTCCAAAGTCCAAAGTGAGAACCTCAGGTAAAACAAACAGCCCTCTTGCCTAGCCCAATTTACATAGGACAGGTTCATTGGGAGGAGAAAAACATACAAAAAGAGGAGCCAAAATTGAGGTGGGGGGGGGGCCTCTTTTCTCTTCATGAATTTTAGGTGGCCCACTCTTACTCCTGTAGGATGTGTTTTCCTTTGCTTGCCAAAATATACTGAGCTATAACAATAGTCTGTTCACTGCTTCAAATTTCTGCTGCAGCGAGACAGAACTGAGGAAATTACAAACTCCCCTGACAATTCACTTAGCTGTCATGTTGATAAATAGCTTGATGCTTAATTTGGGAAACTTTCCATGAAAAAGACTAAGCACACAGTGAACTCCATTCGCTGGGAAAACACATGTTAATTTGGAGCATGTCTTTCCTATAATCAACATAACTGATATGTCACAACCTTCCAGATAGTTAACACATGCAGCAAGTGCTTTATGTAACAATTTTATATGAAGCCCTGTTTTCCACCATCTGGGTGTTTTTGTTTATATTAATATGTCTTAAGTGACTGAAATGGGTCAAAAATTATTTTTGATATCAATATTACCATAATAAAAAAATTGGCACTTGCAATTATTTTTTTCCAAAATTGTTCTAAAGTGAGCTTAATAATGTGGATTAAAAATGAATCAAGAGATAGAGGGAAAATGCATGAAAATTGGATGCTTGGTGTAATATAAGTTCTTTCTAAGCAATTTCCCTTAAAATGAAACAGATATTTTACAAAATATATCTTCAAAGATGAGTTTAAATGAGTTTTTTTTTTTTTTTACTCTCAGAAATGAATTTTATAGCACAAGAAGCAGATCAGCAAGAAATGTATAATTTCTAAACTTTATAACATTTCTAATCACTTATTTCTGGAACAATGATTAACTTCTCAGTAATAAATTTCATGTAATATAAATATATTGTTTATTTTCAATTTGCCTTTCACAGGCATTTTTTCATTAACCATATTTTTAATCTTCTTTTATTTATAAAGTGTTTTATAATTTTTACAATATTTGTGTCTTAGAATATACATAATCCATTTTAAAGACACTGCTTTATAATAACTTAAATTATAATTTAAGAATGCTTCTAACTTAACAGAAGTTAATGAAATATTCTTAGTTAAGTTCTCCTTATATATAAAATAAAATTACAATGGATAATTACTTACATAAATTTCATTAAAACATGCTCTTTTAACGGTTGAAAACTACTTCTTGGAGAAACACATTTTTCAAAGATGTTCACTCATCCTTTGAACTGATTTGAATTCTTTCTTCAATAGCCTTGTAGATAGCAATAAATTTTTTTCTCACAAATATCCAGTGAATAAAATCTTGCTTTTAGGCTAAATATCCTTGTGTTTTCTGACACCAAAAGCTTTGGCATTTCTTCTGTGCAGCAGACATTTATTCCCTTGAAACATTTGCACCCCATCCATTTAGTGTTTAAATAGAAAATTCAAGACTCAGCCCCAATCTTCCTGGGTGCCAAAGAGCCACTCAGTGTATAACAAAAAATATGTAAGTGATGCTTTCTACTCCAGCATCTCATCAGCAAACTGCTCAATAAGGTGAGGAGTAAGATGTGTGTTTAAAGACTTTTAAAGAACAAGCCAAGTAGGTAAACATGATTATTAAAATTTTATGCAAAATCAGTTTGGAAAGGATGCATTCTGATACATTTGAAATTCACAAACTGAATCCTTTACTGTATTATATGAAATCCATTGACTATAATAGTGATAATTTTGATAGTTTTTTCCATTCTGTTCTCTCTATTATTTTGAGCTTGATTGATTTAATAACTGATTAACTGAAATTTTAAAGACACAAACTAACTGGTAAACTGGATAATTTTATCTGTTTTGAAACCTGAAAATGGAAAAATACCTGGTTACTATTAATTATTGAAGATGTGACCATTCGCACAGCTGACATGAGTTTTATTTGAGCAGATTTCACTGGGCAATATTTACATGTCCAATTTGAAAAAGAAACTTGCAAAATTTATTTTCATTGTTTAAAAATTGATTTAAAATGTATTCATGAACAATATTGTAAGAGCATATAATAAATAAAGTTTTCAAATTTCAAGTAATGTGGGTTTATTTCTTATGTTTTTCTGAATTTTCCATGATTCATTTCTTATATTAAACATTATATATTGCCATAATAAAATAGAGATATTTTGTGGTAAGTATATAAATAAACTGTAGTAAGAATGAACAGACTAACTTTTAAATAATAAATGATATACACTGTATATATAAACACCTGATATATAAATGATATACATGATAAATGAATGATACATACTTGATATATAAAATATTATTTAATTCTAATTTCAGCAACACTTTAAGCTACCCATTGTCCCTATGTTTAGAGATTGTTGAGTGGGTTAAAAAACATGGTGAACCAATATATGGTTCTCAAATGAATACTTACATTTTTCCATGGCTGTAACACTTAGGTTGTACCAAGCACTAGTCTCTCGATCAAGTGGGTTAGTTGTGAAGATTGTGCCGTTGTCATCAACACTGAACACTTCACTTCTGGTGATAGAATATCTGCACACACAGACACAAATAATTTCTTTAAAGTATTATTTTCTCTGTACAACGTTAAAGTGTATACATTGTTCTTTTTAAGCAAAAAGATATCAAATCCACATTCTACAGAGCTAGTATGATGCTGAAAAATTTCAGAAAGATAATTTCTACATTTACGATTCAACTTGATGGAAACAGAGGAGTAAAACCTGAAACAAACTCTAGTTTTCAAATAATGTGTGCTAAATCTGGCCATGCCACTCATTCTCACTTGCAAGAGAGAATTTTAACAGTCTCTAAAAAATATCACACTAATTTGTTGGTTGGTGTTGGGGAAAATGAAAATAGAAACTACAGAGAACTAAGCTTTAAGGAAATTCCGTTTTAGCTCTGCTGCTCCTGCTAAGTCGCTTCAGTCGTGTCTGACTCTGTGCGACCCCATAGACCGCAGCCCACCAGGCTCCCTGGTCCCTGGGATTCTCCAGGGAAGAACAATGGAGTGGGTTGCCATTTCCTTCTCCAATGCATGAAAGTGAAAAGTGAAAGTGAAGTCACTCAGTCGTGTCCAACTCTGAGTGACCCCACGGACCACAGCCTACCAGGCACCTCCATCCATGGGATTTTCCCGGCAAGAGTAGTGGAGTGGGGTGCCATTGCCTTCTCCAAGTTTTAGCTCTGCTCATTGTTAAATCTTTATAAGCAATTTGCTTACAGATCAACAAGTGGTCACATTTCCTAGTTAGATATTTTTGACAAAATGGAACAGTTGTTGTTAAGTTGCTTAGTTGTGTTTGACTCTTTGTAACCCCATGGACTGCAGCATGCCAGGCTTCCCTGTCCTTCACCACTTCCCAGAGCTTGCTCAAACTCATGTTCACTAAACTGGTGATGCCATCCAACCATCTTATCCTCTGTCATCCCCTTTTCCTCCTGCCTTCAATCTTTCCCAGCATCAGGATCTTTTCTAATGAGTCAGCTCTTTGCATCAGGTAGCCAAAGTACTGGAGCCTCAGTTTCAGCATCAGTCCTTCCAATGAATATTCAGGGTTGATTTCCTTTAGGATTAACTGGTTGGATTTCCTTGCAGTCCAAGGGACTCTCAACAGTCTTCTCCAACACCACAAAGAGTTGGACACAACTGAGCGACTTTCACTTAACTTCACCATTTAAGACATAAGTGTGTAATATATATTAGAAAGAGTATGGACTAAAAAGCCTAAAACGGAAAGTTTAGATGTTCAGATTAATCTTTCATTTGCTTTGCAATTCCTTTTTAAAGAGTCTTCATTCTGCTAAAAGTGCTGAGGGAATAGAATGTGGTTGTGTGGTGTTTTCTCACTGCAAAGGGTTCCTGACAGAATGATATAAACAAATGATTTCTCCATGCATATAAGGATGCCTTTATAGTCTGTTCTTAATCTTCATACACCTCTACAAAAGTACTATTCCCGTCTCCCAGAAGAAGAACTGAGACACGTAAAAGCCAAGCCCGTAACAAAGGCTAAATCTTCCCAAGGAGGTGCAACTCCACCAGATCTTTCAGGGATGCTTTTATGCACAAGTAATAGAGGATTTGTGTTTTTTTTTTTTTAACTTTTAAGTTTGTATTGGGGTATAGCCAATTAACAAAGAATGCTGTGATCATTTCAGGTGAAGAGGGAAATGACTCAGCCATATATATACATGTACCTTTGTTCCCCCAAACTCCCCTCCCATACAGGCTGTAACATAAATTTGAGCAGTGTTCCCTCTGCTATGGGGCTTTCTTGGTGGCTCTGTCAGTAAAGAGTCTGCCTCCAATGCAGGAGACCTGGGTTCAGTCCCTGGGTTGGGAAGATTCCCTGGGGAAGGAAATGGCAACCCAGTATTCTTGCCTGGAGAATCCCATGGACAGCAGTGCTATACAGTAGCTCCTTGTTGGTTATCCACTTTAAATATAGCAGTGTGTACATGGCCATCTCAAACTCCCTAACTGTCCCTTTCCTCCAGCTTTCCCCCTGGGAACTACAAGTCTGTTCTCTAAGTCTGTGATTTGGTGAAAGGTGTTTAAAGACAGCTTCTTCCACTGGTGAAAGAAATCCTTGTCATTCTTGAAAGAAACACAAACCTGCTTCCAGCTAGTGAGCTAGATTCTTTCCCACAAGCCTGATTACTCAGATTATTTATCTTTTGCTGTGAATGCAGGCAGTTTTTCTCTTTCAAGGAATTGGTCTGAATTCATAGACATAGATAGAGTTGTTCTTAGTATCTCCTTATAATACTGTTTAATGTCTACAGGTTCAATAATTGCATTCCCTCCTTCATTTCTGATAATGGTAATTTTTGCCTCTTCTTTTTTCCCCTTGGTAGTCTGATTAGATGGATAACTTCTACCGGTGTTTTGGAAGAACCAGCTATCATTCCATTGTATATCTCTATTTTCAATTTCACTGCTTCTAAAGTTTTTAATTTTCTTTCTTTTTTTTAATAACAGAAAAGATTTTAGTGCCATTCCCATATTTATAAAAATTATAAAATTTGACTCTAGGTTTAGTTAGAAAGGAAATTATATCAATGCCCAAGGAATAAATCATCCACAGCAGTGGCAAAAGAATTTATTCCCTCTATCTGTCATCTAAACAATGAAGTAATATAGAGAATAGGGATAAGATGAAAAACTTTGGGAAGATTTCTTGTGCAGTTTCTTATAACTTTGTGATGAAGTTTTTATTACAGATAATTTTGAGGTTCTAATTCCTAGCACACTAGACTCCTAAAAACAACTGTTAATACATGTTTTCCTCCACCACCTTCCCTTATTCATCTATTTTCCATATTTATAGTCCAGAGAATTACACAGGCTTCCAAGATGCTGGGTATTGCTTTGCTCTTTGGAAGGGCTACTGATACAAAGAAGAAGCTTCTTTAAATTTTTAAGACAAATGATGCTCCAGTTTCCCACTGTAATTCCTAATCACAAAATGCTGCCTTCTAACATGAAGATACAGTTCCTATTTATTAGCAGTAAGCTTAGTAATGAATATAAGTATATGTGTAGTATACGTGTAGTATATGTGTGTGTGTGTGTGAGTTGCTCAGTCGTGTCGGACTCTTTGTGACTCCATGGACTGTAGCCTGCCAGACTCCTCTGTCCATGGATTTCTCCAGGCAAGAATACTGGAGTGGGTTGCCATTCCCTTCACCAGGGGATCTTCCCAACCCAGGGATCCAACCTGGGTCTCCTGCATCGCAGGCAGATTCTTTACTGTCTGAGCCACCAGGGAGGACTTCCAATATATGTGTGTGTGTATAATCAAAGCACAGTACATTGTTTAAATTTTAAATAGCATGTCTATTAACCTACTTGTTTTTCTGACAATAGCAAAGAATACATAACAATAAATACTTTCATGGTTAAAGTTTTCATTATGCTATCATTTATAATGACAAATTGTAGGAACAATTTAAATATCTAATGTCAGTTGTGTAAATAAGTCAATGAATGATGAATGCTTTATGAAAGTCACTCAGTCCATGTCAAACTCTTTGCGACTCCATGGACTGTAGCCTGCCAGGCTCTTCTGTCCATGGAATTCTCCAGGCAAGAATACTGGAGTGGGTAGCTGTTCCCTTCTCCAGGGGATCTTCCTAACCCAGGGATCGAACCCAGGTATCCCACATTGAGGGAGGATTCTTTACTGTCTGAAACACCAGGAAAGCTCAAGAATACTAGCGTGGGTAGCCTATTCCTTCTCCAGCAGATCTTCCTGACTTAGGAATTGAACCAGGGTCTCCTGCATTGCAGACAGATTCTTTACCAACTGAGCTACCAGAAATAATGATGAGTAAAAACATAGCTGAAAATATGACATTTAAAAAAAAATACAAAAGCATTAAAATTGATGATTATATGCAAAATATTATGTAACATATATGAGAAAAATGTGACCACAGCCAAACATAATAACAGCTTTTGCTTTTATCTTTAATAAGAACTACAAGGACAACAAATTTTTTTTTTAAGGCAGAAAGTATATTACCTGAATGTAACAGACTAATTTAATGGATGGTAAATATAGTTTAATTGCAACAAAAAAACTTATTTCTAACTGATTGGACTCATTTTTATGCCTTTAATGGTACCTTGTAAAAGCTTGGTTAACTTTTGAATATCATCCCCTGGTGGCTCAACTGGTAAAGAACAGCTCACAATGTGGAAGACCTGGGTTCAATCCCTGGGCTGGGAAGATCCCTTGGAGAAGGGAACAGCTACCCACTCCAGTATTCTGGCCTGGAGAATTCCATGGACTGTATATAAGTCCATGGGTTCACAAAGTGTCAGACATGACTGAGCAACTTTTACTTTAACTTAATCAAGCAGTATTTGTATGAACCATATTGTTATAAACTTTGTTTCTCCTCTGACTTGGCATAATCAAGGATTTCTTTTCCCTAACATCCCTATCCCAATTAATAGAGTTGATTGCATCGAATTTCGGTGCACAGCCTCTCTCTTGCCCATGTTTGCAAGTGCTTATTTCTTTGCATCTTAACCAACAGTGAGGTTTCCTGTTTTGATTTGTTTAAACTTTTGCAAATTTCATAAGTGACCATAGAGAGAAATATAGGTCTGGATATATTCCTATTCTACTTAAAAATAAATTTATTTTCAAGCTAATCTGTGTTTCCTCATTTATCAATGCAAAGCTGGGTTTCCAGACATACCCAATAGGAGATTTCCTCTGATCAGGATCAGTGGCAGAGACCGTGCCTACAGAGGATCCATGAGGGCATTCTTCAAAGATTTCAAAGATGTAATATGGGAGGAGGAAAACAGGAGGCTCATCAACATCTTCCACCTGGATCTTGATGACAGTGGTGGAAGCTTCAGTGTGGTATTCCCTGAGTTGCTCATCAACTTGGGGATTTTTAACTTTTGCTCTAATACGATAGTGGTTCTGGTCCTCAAAGTTCACTTTCTGCAAAGTAATACATTGTACACAGAAAACCCAAGGAATTACTTAGGGGGAAAGAAAAGGTTTTGTTGATAAATTAAGTCTCAGGTGCTTTCCAGTTAGGTTTTTACTATTTATTTTCTTGGATCCCAATGAGATTGTCATTAAATATTTAGTAGTTGTGGAGAAAATCCCTATGTTGTGTGTAGTTTGTTATTTACAACTATTACAAAATGTTTTTGGTTAATAACTAGTTTTGTTAGGATTAAAACTATACTTTTCTGAGTATAAATATCTTAGCGAGTTAAGAATTAATTTCCTGTCATTTAAGATATTTTGAAAGTTTGTCCTCTGTTTTAAAATCTTTTTCAAAAACTCTCCTACAGTGTAATTCAAGGAGCTCTGTAATAAATCTCTCATCAGTTATATCTGAGATATATAGATAAAAATATAAAAAACTGAACTTTTTTCTTAATTTTTTCAGAAGTATCTTGCACAAAACTGATAATTAGCTATTGTTAAATTATGCTTTGTAATTTATGCTAAAATGTAGGCAATGTATGTTAATATTCTAAAAAATGAAACATCTTAGAATTTTTTTAAAAGCACACATATCTTTCCTTTTTTCTGTAAACTATAAATCACAAGATCTTAATTTAATTACTTAATTGAAACAAACACTAACTGGTTACACAAAATAATTATATGTATTTCTGATTTGATTTTGCATTATTATTCAAAGGAAAAAAATTTAATGCATCTACCTTTTTTAGTATAATTATTCCTTCTTGGGTCTCATTATTGGTAATGACGTCAAATGTTCTTGAATCGTCTTCAATGCTGTAGTCCATTTCTGCATTCTCTCCTATGTCCCTATCATATGCCATGATTTTTCCTATAGATGTCCCAACAGGAGCAGATTCAGAGACGGTCAAGCGGTATAAACCTTCAAAAACAAAATTCAGGATATTTTGCACAGATGATCAACATAAAGAACTTCCAAATATAGCGCCCTCTCTTTATTTAATGTGCTGTCAGAAAAAAACATACCCACTCTCACTAATTGCTTATTCTGAATATACCTCTCTCTCTCTCTCTCCCTTTATATTTTTGCAGTCTAAACATTTCCCTCATATTTTTGAATATCTATTATTTTCTTGTTAAATATATCTTAGAAAGTTCTTTCACCACTACATAGAATTCCCAAATTTCTATACATATTTGTGTGTGTGCACGCTTGTGTGTGTGTTAGCTACTCAATCATGTCCAACTCTTTGTGACCCCATGGACTATAGCCTGCCAGGCTCCGCAGTCTATGGGATTCTCCAGGGAAATTGATAGACATTTCCTTCTCCAGGGGATCTTTCCGACCCAAGGACGAAATCCTGGTTTCTTGCATTGTAGGCAGCTTCTTTATTGTCTGAGCTACCAGGAAGCCCATTCAAACTCATACCTTCTCACTATTCATAGATTTATTTTCTGTTGTATCCTTCAACAATGCCATATTATATTTGATACAAATTTTTCAATATTGCTCAGGCATTCTCTGATACCTAAAATTACCAATAAATATAAGTAAGAATTAAAGAAGGTAGCATCTAAAAGCAAATATTTGAGTTCTAAGTGTAGTAGTTTGATTTAAGATAATATGAACTTGGATTGCATTAACCACAGTTGAAAAGAAATAGAAAGATGTGGAAGTATGCATCCATAAAAAAGAATGAAATAAGAACATTTGCAGCAACATGGATATACATCATTATACTAAGTTAACAATGTTGGAAAGAGAAAGACAGATACCATGTGATATATGTGGAATCTAAAATATGACACAAATGAACTTATCTACAAAACAAAAACAGACTTACTGATATGGAGAACAGACTTGTGGTTGCCAAGTGGGATGGGGAGTGGGGGAAAGGATGGATTAGAAGTTCAGAACTAACAGGTGAAAACTATTATACAGAGAATGGATAAATGAGTCCTACTGTAGAGCACAGGGAACTATATCCAATACCCTGTGATAAATAATAAAAGAAAAGAATATGAAAAAGAATATATATATATGTGCATAACTGAATCACTTCGCTGTATAGTAGATATTAACAACATTGTAAATCAGTTATGAAAGTGAAAGTCACTAAGTCGTGTCCAACTCTTTGCAACTCCATGGACTGTAACCCACCAGGCTCCTCCATCCATGTAATTCTCCAGGCCAGAATACTAGAGTGGGTAGCCATTCCCTTCTCCAGGGGATTTTCCTAACTCAGGCATTGAATTCAGCTCTCCTGCATTGCAAGCGGATTCTCTACTATCTGAGCCACCAGGGAAGCCCAAAATATACATCAATAAAATAATTTTCAAAAGAAACAAATGATGGAGCCGCAATAGTTGGCTGGTTGTGAAAAACCATGTTGGCATCAGATGACTCTATTCTTTTTATATAATGGCAGTTATATTTGAAATACATTGACACAAATAAAAATAAATAAGCTTCCTTTCTTTACTTTTCAGAAGTAACTTGCATAAAACTTATTAAAATTAGTTACTCATATATCATTTGTAATTTATGCTAAAATGTAAAAAATCACCAGGAATGATAACATCCTAAAGAGTAAATCTTAGAATTAAAAAAAAAGGAGCACATTCAGTATAATTTTTCTTTAAAGGGATTCATGATTTCCTTAGAAGCACAGAGCAAGTCACTACACAGACTGCCTTGTGAGATCTTTCTCTTTTTTTAAGCGGGAGAAATGTCACTTTAAAATTGGTAATATTTTGCTGTTTTCAGGAAGTAAGAGTTTAAGTGTGCTACCATGTATCTGTCATTGTGGCAAAGTTAAAAGAATCATTTATTCAATTGCACAAATTAAAAATTGCCAACAAATTACTCTTGAGGAGAGAGTGACACTATCCTAAATCTGAAAGCAGATGCTTTATACATTGCCAAATCAAGGCTTAGTCTATGCTGTTTCCCATACTTTCAAAAATCATTTGTTAGGGTACTTCTTACTTACTGTCTTTAAATATGGGTTTATTGTCATTGACATCAGAAAGTTTGATTAATACACTTGTTGTTCCAGACAATGCTCCAGGCAGACCAATCATGTCTTTGGCTTGAATAATCACCCAGTACTCATCTTGCAGTTCTCTATCCATTTTAGAAGATATCCTTATTTTTCCTTTAAAAATGTAACAAACTACAATTACTATTTCATGATTAACCATGGCTTCTCCCTAGTTAATTTCTTAAGAATTAGAACATAAGATCATTGGTTTGACACATTTTGAATCACTACAATGTGCCAGATGCTGCCCTGGAGATAAAAAGGTGACAATTACTAATCACCAACTCTGCCTAGAGTTTAGTCATCACAATACTAATAGTAGTAGATCCTTAATAAAATACTATGCTAAGATAAACCACAGGGAGAGAGGAAGAAAGTCTTATTTTTCTGCTTTCTTTTCTGACCTAATACTAGGGTGCTACAATTAACTGTTCCCCTAAACTTGGAAGAAGTTGATTTACTATAGATACGTGTGTAAATAAAAATGCTAAATTTATGCAAAAAATACTGTACACTTGTGATGTTAAAATCTATTTTGAGTCATAACATGTGAAGAAGGGCTGATTTTTGATTCACAGTTACTCAACAGAGATATTCAAACCCACACTGGACCATGAAATTGTTGTATTAAGTGTCCGCTTTCTATAAAATTATTCAATAAAAAGTTATTCATCATTGAAGAAACCTAGGAGAAACTTAAGATGGTGAATAGGAAGGCGAAATGCAGTCCTAAAGATTGGGGAACACATAATACAAATATAAGAAAGAGAATGGCTAATCTTCAACAACGTCTGGGCAAAGTATTTAGTAAAAACTGTGATACCTGAACACAAATAAAAGAAAGATAAATTGGACCATACCCTGATGATATTTTAACTGTGGACTGGTGTTTCACAATTATATTCTAGTATATGTAATCAATATGGAAACCATAGAATATATGAAACAGATGCTGCTACTGTCTTCTGTAGATGTGACTCAACAGAGAATCATGTTTGCTATTAGCAAAGGTGAATAGTACTAGACCTTCTGATTTATATATCCAAAGGTGTAGAGACTGAAAGGGACACAAAGACCTTCACTTCTCATGTGTGGAGGCTTCAGCTAACTTTGCCTACTTCCTTTACTTTTCTTCTCACCTTCAGAATAAACAAATTTAAATATATTCCTAGATCATTTTACACACTCCAAAACTTACCTCTTCTGTGTTTTGGCTTTCAGTTGCCTTGTTGCTCACTCTACTGCTCCTCCACTAATGAAATTAATTGCTCTAGCAGATTTGTTCAATATATAATACTTAAGAAGCCAGCGAGGAATAAGAGGGAAAGACAAGGCTCAAAATGGCCAAGAAGATCGAGTGCCACCTGGCACACGTCTCCTTCACAGATAACTCACTTTCTGCTTTCCTCCTGTTTTGTTTTCTCACCCTGGTGCCTGGATAGTCTAAGAGCTTCAACAGTTCCCCTTCTCAGGGATTTCCTGTACATTCTTCCTATAACCTGGAATGCCTTCCTCTCCTCACTTTGGCTGCAGGCTCAGCTCAGCATCCTGTTTTCAGTGCATTCTGCCTTGCCAGACAATATGAAATAGTGTTACTTTCTTCTATTGAACCTTGTTTATTTTACTTTATGATATACACAAACTAAATGCATGTTTTTATCAATATGCAAATGTTTAATATTTATATTTAAATTACAAGAGGAAAGAATTCCAGTTGCTTCCTTTTTATTATTTTTTTTATATTGCAATGTTGTACTACTGTAAACATAATATGTTGTAAACACAACTCCTGTTACATATTTGACCCTTCTCAACCAAGATCATGTAAAAGAATGAAAACCAAATGTCTTAAGGCATCCATTCATTGCATGTATTAAAATAACTTTAACTTGTACATTCAGGATAATAGAAACTAGGTATTATTCTGGGAAAATTAAGAATATAGTCACTCAAATCATACTTTTCAAAATCTGATTCTCACAAGAGACCTGATTGATAAAAGGTGAGACATTTAGTATTTGCTAAATGAATGAATCAATAAGCAATGCTTAAAGACCCAACACATGCTTTAATTGCTTAAAGCTTTTTGTGTCATCGAGATGGATATAACACTTGTCTCATTAACAACCATAGAATTTTACTCCTTTTGGCACTTGCCACATTTTTGGGTGGTTAGTTAGGTACTTCTTTTTTTCATCTTTAAAGACTATAAACTTCTTTATGTTTATTTAATCTTTGCAGTGACCAAAGAAATCATACTTGTTAAATGACCAATGTCATATAAATCTTATATGTTCAACAGATATAGAAAATTTTTTTGTTTTATTTATTTTATAAAGTATTCAACTGATTAACAGAAATTGAAGAAGGATAGAAAAATCAAATGCTATATTCATGTAAATCAAATATAATTTTTAAGTTCCCACACCCAGCCATAAAGTCAGGATTAACCTCACTCTGGCTGAGTGTACAGGTGGAACTCTGTGATTTTAATTTGCATTTCCATGATGACTAGTAAAGTTGCACAATTTTAATATGCTTGCAGGCTTTCTTTGTATCAACTTTTTGTCAATTGTTTGTAAATGTCTCTTTCCCATATTTTTATAATGTAATAATCCTTAGATATGCTTTATAACCCATACACAAATCATTTGTGGTATGGATGTGAAAAATCTAATCTCCCAACCTTAGAAAAATCAGCTAAAAAATAGAAACAATTAAATGCTTAAGATTACATTACAATCTCTTTGTTTATGGAAACGTGTTCCATTTTACAACACATTTGTAGGCAGGGAATTTTTGCTCTGATGTTTGCTAACTTAGAATCATGTTGAATTGCATGTTATTTCATCCAGGAATACCTGTTGTTGGTTCAATGGAGAAATATGGTTGGCCTTGTAGTAAGCTGTACACAAGACGAGCGTTATTGCCACTTGAGGGATCATCAGCATCACTTGCTGTCACCTGGGTTACTAATGTTCCTGAAGAGAACATAAATAGTTACAAGAAATTAAGACTCTGGTCTTTTTGAAAAATGGATCCTAGTTCTCTAAGATTCTTTCTTTAGCAAGAAAGATGATGATATGCAATGAAAGACCTGCCCTCCTTTTTCTAAATTATGAAACAAATATACTTTTGTTTAGACAAGAAAATATAACTTTATAAATAAACAGCCCTTATTCACAAATACAATATAAAATTTTAAATGTGTAAATCTAGTGCAACCTAAATATAAATAACCCATGAAAATATATAATTAAGGATTATTCAAAGATGTTTTATTAGTGGAGTAATCGAAGGAAGATTTAAAAGCATTTTTCTTCAAAAACCATATTGTAACCAGTTCTTCAAAAAATTATAGAATTTAAAAATATTAATAAATGTTATTAAAATGATCTTGACATAGTGTCAAGCTGAAAATAAGCAGAATTATTTGGCTAATATCAGTCCCTTCAACAAAATGCCTACTTTAATGAATTTTCTTTTAAAGTGCAATGTAAAAATCTACCAGCTTGATAAGGTAAGCATTCTTAATCTAATTTAGTAATAATCAATAAAATTCATGGGAAATAAATACTTGTATGTTTAAAATCAATGGTTAAATTAAATATCTTTATTTAATTGTGCTTTCTAATGATTTTCATGTAAATATGGAATCTAACATTATGAGTCTTGTTGGAAACACAGATTTTTGAAGCTCTGTGTTCTGTGTTTTTATCATGAAAAGAATAAATGTAAAATAAATTAAGATGATACAAATTTGAGGCAGAACTTCTAAAATAAATTTCATAAAGTCTTGCTTTATTCTCACTTATAATTTGTAAATATCAGCTAGAAAACTTAGAAGGACTTTAGGAACGGTCATTTCTAACATCACTCTAATTATCTGATCATATTTTCTTCAGTTTCTGTCTTTCTTTCCTTCTGTTTCAGTTTTATAGACATAACATTTCATTAAATACAGATTAATTAACTTTAAAACCTTTAAATATTTTATAAATGTTTTTTCTAAAAAAGTCAGTAGAGAGAAGTAAGCCTGTATACATTCTTAATCAGTAATTTGAAAACTGTAGAAATCTTCAAAAATAGTAAAGTAACATAAACATTAATAATAAATAAGCATCAAAGCAATTAAGAAATACACATCATTTGATAATATTTTGTATATTTATATTTTCTGTGAGAAATTGTCATGTATAAGAGAAATTGTACATTGACTTGCAGTGCAGTTCAGTCGCTCAGTCGTGTCCAACTCTTTGAGACCCCATGGATTGCACCTCGCAGGCTTTCCTGTCCATCACCAACTCCCGGAGCCTACTCAAACTTATGTCCATCTCATCAATGATGTCATCCAACCGTCTCATCCTCTGTCGACCCCTTCTCCTCCTGCCATCAGTCTTCCCCAGCATCAGGGTCTTTTCCAATGAGTTCATTCTTCATGTCAGGTGCCCAAAGTACTGGAGCTTTAGCTTCAGCATCAGTCCTTACAATGAATATTCAAGACTGATTTCCTTTAGAATTGGCTGGTTGGATCTCCTTGCTGTCCAAGGGACTCTCAAGAGTCTTCTCCAACATCACAGTTCAAAAGCATCAATTCTTTGGCACTCAACTTTCTTCACAGTCCAACTTTCACATCCTTACATGACCCCTGGACAAACCATAGCTTTGATTAGATGGACCTTTGTTGGCAAAGTGATGTCTCTGCTTTTTAATATGCTGTCTAGGTTGGTCATAACTTTTCTTCTAAGGAACAAGTGTCTTTTAATTTTACAGCTGCAATCACCAGCTGCAGTGATTTTAGAGCCCTCCCAAAATACGGTTTGTTACTGTTTCCATTGTTTCGCCATCTATTTGTCATGAAGTGATGAGACAGCATGCCATGATCTAAGTTTTCTGAATGTTAAATTTTAAGCCTACTTTTTCACCCTCCCCTTTCACTTTCATCAAGAAGCTCTTTAGTTCTTCTTCACTTTCTGCCATAAGGGTGGTGTCATCTGCGTGTATTGAGATTATTGGCATTTCTCCTGGCAATCTTGATTCCAGCTTGTGCTTCATCCAGCCCAGCATTTTGCATGATGTTATTTGCATATAAGTTAAATAAGCAGGGGATATATATATACAGCCTTGACGTAGTCCTTTCCCTGTTTGGAACCAGTCTGTTGTTCTATGTCCAGTTTAAACTGTTGCTCTTGACCTACATACAGATTTCTCAGGAGGCAGGTCAGGTGGTCTGGCATTCCCATCTCTTGAAGAATTTTCCACAGTTTGTTGTGACCCACACAGTCAAACTTTTTGCTGTAGTCAATAAAGAAAAAGTAGATGTTTTTCTGGAACTCTCTTGCTTTTTTGATGATCCAATGGATGTTGACAATTTGATCTCTGGTTCCACTGCCTTTTCTAAATCCAGCTTGAACATCTGGAAGCTCATGGCTCACATTCTGTTGTATCCTGGCTTGGAGAATTTTGAGCATTACTTTTCTAGCAAGTGAGATGAGTGCAATTGTGTAGTGGTTTGAAAATTCTTTGGCATTGCCTTTCTTTGGGATTGGAGTTAAAATTGACTTTTTCCATCCTGTGGCCACTGGTACATTTTCCAGATTTGCTGGCCTATCAAGTGCAGCACTTTCACAGCATCATCTTTTAGGATTTGAAATAGCTCAATCGGAATTCCATCACCTCCATTAGCTTTGTTCCTAGTGATGCTTCCTAAGGCCCACTTGGCTTTTCATTCCAGGATGTGTGGCTCTAGTTGAGTAATCACACCATCATGGTTATCTGGGTCATGAAGAGCTCTCAGTTAGGAATATTATACAGTACAGAGAATGTTAACAAAATCACCACAAGGCCAATGATGTGTCTTTCATGGAAACAATCAATGATTGTTTAAAGTGTCCTTTTCTTTATAATACCAGTAAAGATAGATAACAGACACTTGGTGGTTGAGTATCATATTTAATGTGTATTACTCAGTCAGTGTATGAAGCATGGTATATGTCATATATTTAATTTAAACTGTTCAGCCTCTATTTATTCATTTGATCAATTTTTAATGTACTCTCACTAAAACTGATAAGGTTGACTCTACAACATTAATAGGTCAAAAATTAAATTCTCTCTAAATTATATTAGAAATAAATATATTTCTAAAGGATAAATGACCTCAGTTCAGTTCAGTTCAATTGCTCAGTTGTGTCTGTCTCTTTGCGACCCCATGAATTGCAGCACTCCAGGCCTCCCTGTCCATCACCAACTCCTGGAGTTCACTCAGACTCACGTCCATCGAGTCATTGATGCCATCCAGCCATCTTGGGGTTCCTCTGGAGTCTCCACAGGGGAGTCATCCTCTGTTGTCCCTTTCTCCTGCTGCCCCCAATCCCTCCCAGCATCAAAGTCTTTTCCAGTGAGTCAACTCTTCGCATGAAGTGGCCAAAGTACTGGTTTCAGCTTTAGCATCATTCCTTCCAAAGAAATCCCAGGGCTGATCTCCTTCAGAATGGACTGGTTGGATCTCCTTGCAGTCCAAGGGACTCTCAAGACTATTTTAACCTTAAGTATATCATCAGGATATCCTTCATCCCCATTTGGATCATTAGATCAGTTTCTCAGATTAACTATGTTTTATCATATAGCTCCCATTCAGATTTAATCATGTCTTAAAAAGAACTGCATTCATTGCCCCTATGTCTCACACATTATGAAAGAAACTGGAAGTAAAACAATAGATGTCTACAAAATTCACTCTGGCTTATTGTAATGCAAGAATTAATTTAAAAAATTAAAAATCAGCGACAAATGCTTCTAGTACAAGTTGCAAATATATATATAGGTAAAGCTCAACATTCAGAAAACGAAGATCATGGCATCTGGTCCCATCACTTCATGGGAAATAGATGGGGAAACAGTGGAAATAGTGTCAGACTTTATTTTTTGGGCTCCAGAATCACTGCAGATGGTGATTGCAGCCATGAAATTAAAAGATGCTTGCTCCTTGGAAGAAAAGTTATGACCAACCTAGATAGTATATTCAAAAGCAGAGACATTACTTTGCCGACTAAGGTCCGTCTAGTCAAGGCTATGGTTTTTCTTGTGGTCATGTATGGATGTGAGAGTTGGACTGTGAAGAAGGCTGAGTGCCGAAGAATTGATGCTTTTGAACTGTGGTGTTGGAGAAGACTCTTGAGAGTCCCTTGGACTGCAAGGAGATACAACCAGTCCATTCTGAAGGAGATCAGCCCTGGGATTTCTTTGGAAGGAATGATGCTAAAGCTGAAGCTCCAGTACTTTATCCACCTCATGCGAAGAGTTGACTCATTGGAAAAGACTCTTATGCTGGGGATTGGGGGCAGGAGGAAAAGGGGACGACCGAGGATGAGATGGCTGGACGGCATCACTGACTCGATGGACGTGAGTCTGAGTGAACTTCGGGAGTTGGTGATGGACAGGGAGGCCTGGCGTGCTGCGATTCATGGGTTCGCAAAGAGTCGGACACGACTGAGCGACTGAACTGAGTAGGTTGGTCCTTGGTAGAACTGGAGAGCTGATCACCCTGCCTAGAACCACTGTGACAATGCAGAGTGATCATGAAAATTTTGTGCTCAGGGAAGGAGCAATAACCCAAAACCTGTATATGTGTACACTGAATTCTCTCACCCTTAATTCCTATTATTCTATCTTATGACACCATTCTGTAATTAGAATTGGGTAATATATGGAAACTTAAAAAAATTAAATTGAATAACTTCTTGAAGTTCAATTAGCCATGAATGTATACCAGAGAGAGGAAAAGCCTTCGCTTGGTGACTGAAAGAGCTAAAGGTCACTGAATTTCTGAGTTGTCACCACAGCTTGGTGGTTTAGATGACTAAACTATTTGTAAATGCAAAGAGACAATGATTGGACTCTTGTAGTCTAAAGATCTCTTAAATCAATTTTTATCTATGTTGTTATGTGAAGAAAGTATAATTACAAAAAATCACTTTCTCAGATTTTAATAAGAGCAATTTCTCAGTTTACTTCTTCCTTTAATAAACTTACAACATAGCGTGTAATATAAAAACCTGTGTCCTTATGTCTCCAGCATTGGCAGTAAGGTTCTTTACCACTAGTGCCACCTGGGAAGCAGTTTATAACAACAAAGTATGTAATATAGTAAGTCTGCGTTCTATCCATTACATTGATAGTTGATATTGTTTTCCTATATTATCCTTTAGAGATTTTCTCAAAAATCAACTTAGTTGTTCTGAATAGCCTCTTAATCTTCAAGGTAGTTTTTGCAAAGGAATTTATGAAAATAAAATTTAAATGATATTTGATTTTGACCACTTTATCAGATATATTGTCCTGCAAAAACTTATTTTGTGTATGTAAACTTACATGTAAACTTGTACAAATGCTTGAAAAAAAATCAGTCTTCTCTGTTGATTTTATTCAACCTTACAGCAGCTTCCATGCAGTTGGAGGATCTCTTCTTTTGCAACATCACTTCTCATGTCTTTCTTTTCTTACATGACTGTCTAATTCCACTGATTCTCCTTCACCAGTCAACTTCTTTATATCTAGCAGTTCTGTCACCCTGTATCTTTTCCTTTTCCCTACCTACATTCTTCACCAAGGAGATCTCATCCATTGCCATACACTCTGCAGCTCTCCTCACTGTGCCATGGGAATTTTTATCCCAGAACATGGCATGGCTGGCCTCTTTGGATCATTTTCTTTAAATAGTACTTCCTAAATGACCCCACTTTGTCCAGTCAATTAGCCATCATCATATTTTGCTCAGACTTAACAGTTTAATAACATATAAGGTCAAATATTACCTGGCTTCTTTAAAATAGTTGCTTACAGTTTGTACACTATAATTAAAATATAACATCTGTTAACTAGCAATTACTTCATATGTTTTCTTTACAACCAAATCCTCAGTCTCACAAAAAATTCCTAAGATCTATAACATATATTTGTTGAAGAAGAAAAAGAAAAGAGCTAGGAGGAAAAGGAGGAGGAAGATGAGAAGGATGGAAGGAGAAAAAGAAATATATATCTGCCTAGTGATCAGACAGGACAATATTAATTCATCATTTGTATCTAAGGATAATTGGCCTTGATAACACAGCTAAATTTGTTTATGCTGGTGTTAAAATTCTATGTTCTGAATACATGTAGAAATGGGTCTTTAAATTGCTAGTTATTAAAGGGTGAAGAATCAGGAAAGTATATTATGGAATCTACATTTTTAGACATGCTGGATAATGGATCAAATGTTCAGATAAGGCAGTTTTAAAGCACCTTAGCATAATTTAAAAATAATCATTATTGAATCACACTTAAATAAATTCATTTATCACAATTAAATACATTTTATGAATTAAAAATTATATACTATTTGTTGTTTTGTTACAATTTTCTGACAAAAAAGAGAGGACAAATTTTGTATGATTGTATGATAATTTTCCCCCTATTGGAAACAAGTCTGATTTCCAAGGCAGTCAATTATTAATCTCATGGAAAGCATTTTCCTTTACAAGTATTTATAGTTAAAGTATTTATTAAAATGATACTGGGTTTGAAAAAGAAATTAAAAATGGATGTGGCTACACAGAGATCTTCAACTGTTTTGTTTTTAGTTTTCATGATCCCTTGTTTGGATGATTATAGATTTTTTGTCTTATAAAATGGTTTCTCTTATTTTTAAATGGAGACGATCTTATATGTTTTCTTTTTGAGATTCAAAAGTATAGTTTATTTTGGAAAGTAAATTCTTATATTGAAGAAATTGATAAGTGAACAAGTTAAATAATTTCATGTATCACTCAAACATGTTTAACCATTTTTTATTGAAGACTGACATTATATTTTAACAAGACAAATTACCTATTAATAAATAGTATCATTGCTTATAAAATTTTAGTGTATAGTCAAATTTTTCAAATATTTTACTTAACAGATTTGCAGAAGGAAGTACCCAGGTAGAACTTTAAATAATTCATGTTCAAAACATATGCTTGAAATTTTAAATCTCTTTTCATTGTTAACAGGTACATCTTTGATGTAAATTAATATGCAATACCTTCTGGAGACATCTCTGGTACAATGGCCTCATAAGGTTCATCTAGGAATTTTGGTTCATTGTCATTGATATCCGACACTCTGATGACAAATTCAGACTCAGGTTCCACAGCCCTTCCAGTAGTGGTGTCGATTACCTGGGCTCTGAGAGTGTAGAGGGACCGTTCCTCTCTATCAAGCTTCTCTACAGCATATATGTCACCTGTTCTTTCATCAATGGCAAAAATATTTCCAGCTCCAACTCCCAAAAGCTTGTACTGGAAAGAGTTGTTTCCATTGTCTAAATCAGATCTTAGCTGCAAGTGCAAAGAGAGATAATTTACTATCTAGATATGTTAAAATAGATATATGTTAACTGTTTCATTATCATGTTTGTTAATTATTCTCCAAACTAATAATTTCATATAATTCCCATATTGTATTCAGTTCAGTTCAGTCGTTCAGTCATGTCCAACTCTTTGCGACCCCATGAATCACAGCACGCCAAGCCTCCCTGTCCATCACCAACTCCCAGAGTTCACTCAGACTCACCTCCATCGAGTCGGTGATGCCATCCAGCCATCTCATCCTCTGTCATCCCCTTCTCCTCCTGCCCCCAATCCCTCCCAGCCTCAGAGTCTTTTCCAATGAGTCAACTCTTCCCATATTAGATGAGGTGAAATGTTAAATTTAAGATTAAAATCTATCACCAGGAAGATGACTCTGAAATTTCACTGTAAAGCAGTATACAAATTTTATTACTCTAAATAGATGATTCCAATTAGAAACTATAATGATTGAAAAACAAAGTCTCTTTTATACATTATGCACAACACAGTCAGTTCATGTTTACTCAGATGATTACATTTTTAGTCATTAAAACCATACTCTCAAATATTTATATTAGATTGGGATCTAGAGACAGTTAAAGAGATAATGACTTACATAAATTAAATAGTGATGTTCTATCTCTAGGCTAAAAACACATAGAAGACATGGAAATATTAGTAAGAAAATTAGGGAGCATGTTGAGACTATGATAATAATCTCAATCATCCATAAAATCTGAAAATTGCTTTATATTAGTTTTTTCAATTAATTCTCATACTAATATTGTGAAATACATATTGTTGATTTAATAAATTATTTGAATAGAGAAGAGAAGTGAGATTTAAAAATATAAAAACTTTCACAGAATTGTATGGTTTGGGGGTTGAATTATGATTTGGACCAAAACCCTGTTTGACCCCAGACCCTCGCCTACACAGCCCCTCCCCTCTTGCAAACATGGTCTTTTAGTTCTCAAATTTAAGCCAAATTATATCTAATTCTTTCTTTCCAATATAGTCCACTTAATTCTCAAATGTACCTATTCTTTGGCTCTCACTAAATAGCTTATTCATCATGGTGTTAATGGAATTTTGAATTTTATACATTAAAAAGGTTTATGATATAGATAATACTACATGACTTTTCATATCTAACTTATTTTACTTAAAGAAAAGAATCATTACAGAGTAACCTCCTAATTATTCTGAATCCATGGTTTTCTTGATTCCTTATTCATATTCCAATTTATGAATGTGTGTATGTGCTCATTCATGTATGACTGCTTGTGACCTCATGGAATATAGCCCACCAGGTTCCTCTGTCCATCTTATTCCAGGCAAGAATACTGGTGTGTGCATGTTCTCCTCTGTACATGAAATTTTCCAGGCAAGAATACTGGTGTGGTTTGCTATTTCCTCCTCCAGGGGATCTTCCTGACCCAGGGATCGAACTCACATCTACTGCATTGGCAGGTGGATTCTTTACCACTGTGCCAGCTGGGGAGCACTATTTATGAATATGCCCTTCTTCAAAGTAAGAGCTTCTCTGAAAATTTATACAGTAAACCAATAAACACAAGCTGAATTTCATAATTTTTCTGACACCTCAAGGTACAATGTATCATTTTTCTGGACTAATTAATACATTTTTCTATGTGGGGAGAATAGCTCAAGATATCAAAATGAACAATTTAATAATATAATGCTGTCTTGAATCATTGTTTTACAATAAAATAAACAAATTGGAAATAATGAAAAAAGAATTACAGCTTTTAAATTTTGAAAGTCCTTAATTATTCATAAAAGTGAAGTCCACATGCCCTAATGATAAGAAATTAAGGAAAACAAATGTGTTTTCTAAAATAAGTGTTACAAATGAGAAGAATCAAGGCCCCTGGTTTCCAATATCATCTCAATATAGTTTGAATATCAGGATGAAGGAAAGTCAGATTTAGTCATGAATAAATGCATTTCTAGTATATTCAGTTTAATTGTCATAGATCAGTGAGCTTGATCTTTTTAGGATTCAGATTTAATTTAAAAAAACCATAATTCGACATCTTCTTATTTATGTCACAAAATGCATAAGTTAAGCACATTTCAGTTTCATGATTATACATTTTCTATATTTCCATTCAAAACCATTTTTTCAATTATGTATTTACTATCAATTTGGCAAACTTATATGACTAAATCTTTACTTAATTGTGCTTCCAAATTTTAACCCCTTTTAACAAATTGATCAAAAAGAAAGTGATTTCTGGACATATCAGCTACATTGTCTTTTTACCAGCTCTGTCACTACAAACATGTAAATATTCACTATTACTCTCTTTTAAACAGTTACCTGTATCCTGTTTAAGCCTAATGAGGTTGTTTAGAGGAAGATATCTATAGAATATTTTCATAAATATTTTTATAGAATGAAAGGAGGAAATAAAAGTTATATGTAGTGAGCAAAAGCAAAAAAATGAAAGGAGAAAATGTGAATTAACCACATCACTAGTCCTCATTTTGATTGCACTGATGCACTTCCCTTAGAGCCTTACCACTAAAAGTCAAAAAAGGCGTGAGAAATATTACTTATACCAGACACACACACACACACACACACACACCAATGACTGAAATTGGCCTAAAATCCTAACCGAGGTCATTGGTTGAATGTACTCATGTATTTGGCTGATGGGCTAGATGAACTCGTGTGGAATCCAGACAACACACTAACACAGAACTTCTCTTGAAAGGGCTAGAAGGAGGGAGTTAATGAATTTTGAGTGCTTCACCCTTTGGGCCCAATTAAATTTTAGTGCTAGTTAATTAGCGGTTAAACTTATTTGAGTTCATTCATCCAGAGAAAGAGCCTTACAGAGAAGAAGGACATGATATTATAATTACCTCTGTTTAAAGAAAATCAACTAAGAATAAAAACTGAAAACATGAATAGGAAATGTTTTGTGTCATTAAGGACATTTTCTTAAAATGTTTTTATAGAGAGAAGTGAAATAATTATTCACTTTACTTCAACTTCACTAATCAAATGAAGTGTGTAGGTTCTTGAAGCTACATGACTGTAAAAATATTTGGTATTAATCTATTTCATTAAAAATTAATGAGGGGTAAATCAACAGCCACTTAGCATAATGGAAAATTCAGCTAAATGCTGTTGGTAAACATTACTGTTGCTTTGATCTATTACCAAAAATAACACCATCAGATTTCCAGATGTTGATAAATGCCGCATTTTCACATGAGAGGCTAAAGTGAAATTTGAAATGCGGAGCTTTCCCTCTTCTTCAAATTTTGTGAATATTTCAGGTGTTTGCAAATATGAAACAATCAGTTATGCTGTTGTTTGAGCCTTTCTAATAGTTCTACTGAGAAAATGAAAAATTCATCAAATACTGAAGCCTCCGCAACTCATTTGATTAGATTTACAAGGTTATTTCCAGTAGCACTTTCAGAAAATCAGTACCTGGCCAATGTGATGTCTGGTCTTATTCATTTCCTCTGGTACAAAAAACTGGTTCCACATCCAGCCACGCCTGACTCTCAAGTGAGATCCCGCTGGGTGCCTCACCTCCTCTGTTTTAAAGTTTTCTGCTGTTATAATGCAAGGCCATAGGAGAGGAATTCCCAACATAAAAGGCAGCAATAACCAACAATTCATTTTGCTCTGGATTCCAACTGGTACTCTTCAGGGGAAATAGTGTGCTGCAAACAAAACTCTTAAGCTCTCTTGTAATATTTTCAACTCTTACATATCTTCCATATTCCTAGAGAACAGAATAAAACAATATTTTGATAGTTAAAAAATAACACTTTGACTCTGTGGGAGAAAGTGAGGGTGGGATGATGTGAGAGAATACTGAAACATGTATATTATCATATGTGAAACAGATCACCAGTCCAGGTTTGATGCATGAGGCAGCATGCTCAGGGCTGGTGCTCTGGGACAACCCTGAGGGTTGGGATGGGGAGGGAGGTGGGGGAGGTTCAGGATGGGGAACACATGTACACCCATGGTGGATTCATGTCAACGTATGGCAAAAACCACTACAATATTGCAAAGTAATTAGCCTCCAATTAGAATAAATAAATAAATAAATTCTCCTAAATCACCTAAAAACAAAACAAACACTTTCTCACAGAATTATTGAAGGCAGGATAAAACTTATGCATCTGTAAAAATGGGACAAAATATGCATTTATTTTCCAGGTAAGCTAGTTAATCATATTTTGTAGCAATAATTTTAATGAAACAATTACAAATTTCTGCCTAGTTATTGTCATAAATCTGCCTGAGGTGGAAAAGTTGCCCTACCAATCTCCTTGACTGATAACTGGCACTGATAAATTTTTAAAAGTTTAACTTGCTTACTTCTTTCTATTTCAGTAAAACTCAAACTCCGTTAAATCAACTACCAAACCAGGTGAAAATGTGACATTTCTCTTTTTCAATAGAAATGTTTTCTCATTCAGTTTCTTAAATTATGATACTTAACATAGCTAATAAAAAAAAAGAAAATTCAGCTTAAGATCTGGGGGACTTAAAATTTTATACTGATTCATAATATTGATGTTATGAAATACTTTGTGAATAGAAACTCTACGATAATTTTATATTGCAAATATATACCAAAGAAATGTTTTTCATCTTAACAAAGAAACAAAACCATTTATAGAAAATAAAATAAAAATTACACTGCTTGGGTAACATGGCTAAATGTTTATAATAAGTAAAATGGAGATGAAAGGTATCTTTCAGTATTTGAATAGAAGGTGAGGGTGGGATGATTTGAGAGAAAACATTGAAACATATTTATTATCATATGTGAAACAGATCGCCAGTCCAGGTTCGATGCATGAGACAGGGTGCTCAGGGCTGGTTCATTGGGATGACCCAGAGGGATGGGATGGGGAGGGAGAGAGGAGGGGGTTCAGGATCGGGAACACGTGTACACTTAGGGCTGATTCATGTCACTATATGGCAAAAACCAATACAATATTGTAAAGTAATTAGCCTCCAACTAAAATAAATAAATAAAAATGAATTTAAAAAATTAAGACAAGAAAGAAAGAAAAAAAACAAGCTAGGGACTTTTCCATTTAGAACTTTCCATTTACCTGATACTGATCATAACAACTCTCCATGACATGATTGGTAATTCTCACCTTTAAATGAAACAGAATAACTTTGTATTTCCCATATTTACATAGTCTCCATATAACCAAATTGGATTTATTTGGGATTAAGGAAGAAAAATCCCTGGAGAAGGAAATGGCAACCCACTCCAGTATTCTTGCCTGGAGAATCCCATGGACAAAGGAGCCTGGTAGGCTACCCACAGGGTCACAAAGAGTCGGACACGACTGAGGGACTTCACTTTCACTTTCACAGAAGAAAAATAATTTTGTCAGATCTAACAATGCCTTAATCAACAGAAAAGTCATAAAATCTTTTTCAGTTAGGAGTTTTTCATATGACCTTGTTTGAATTTTCTCCACGTATCTTTGATTGTCCCTGATAGATTTCTTAGGTCTTTGGCTCCTGTTAGCAAGAGCTGTTAAAAAAGGCTAATTAACAAAAAACATACTGTTGTTAATGGGAATTCCATGGTCCCTCTCTAATTCCTTCAAGCAGATATATTCTTTGTTATAAGTTTACTTAATGAAAATAAAGAAAAAATTCACCTGAGGTAAAAATTAAATATTAATTTTACCTTATGTTCAATATTTGAAATTTTAATTATGTCTGTTGCTTAGAAATTGATAAAACACATATTTCTGATAGCAATGAACAATGAAAACATTTGGAACAAGTACAGTTTTCTTTATGAAAAGATAATGTGTATAAATTTGGAAAACTATCACTAGCAGTGATATGTATTACACTTAAAATGTCAGGTAAATACCATCAAAGTTAACTTTATATTATGGTATCTTCATACATTTAAGCATAGAATAGTATAATGAACAGCTTATACGCCATCATTGAGGTTCAAAATTATCAAGACATGATCAGTCTTGCTCAATCTGTATAATGCCTATTTCCTCATATTAAAAACAATTTGAAATGTCCTATCATTTTAATGATTCATTACACACACAAGCAAACTTGGGCACACATGGCATGTATATATATGTGTGTATGTGTGTACCTTTTTTAAAAATCAAAATTAACTACTAAAAATTAAGAATGTCTTTAATACAATCAAATATTCAAACAAAACTCAAATTAAAATTATTTAAACATCTTTGAGTCAAGATTCAGCTATTTCCACACCATGTAGTTTGTTGAGACATTTGTTAAATCTCAGTTAACCCACAAGTCTCATCACACTAAATTTAACTTTTGTTTCCATTTATGTGTTGAGAAAAGTAATTGATCCTATGGATTTCCCACATTATGGATTTTTCTGACTGCATCCCCACAGTATGGCTTAATATATTTCTTTATTCACTTTAAATTAGTAGAATCTTGATTAGATGCAATTTTACATATTCGTCAACAATACTCATAACTGATACTCTACATTTAATATTGCTTCATATCTGAAGGCCAAAATTTTTTCCTTTTGTCACATTTTATTTCTAGTCTTGATGTGTTCTTGTTCCTAAGTTTCATTATTAGCTTCATGTACTGGCACTTGAACCATTTATTATGAATTTCCTCATCACTCTTTCTTTTAAAGTTTTGCCGGTTATTGATGATAACTGTCTAAATCAAATATTTTGGTGACCATATAATGAAACACAACAAAGAAAGAAAAAAAAATGAAACTCCTAGAACTGAATAATATAATATCTAAGATCAAAATGGTTATATCAAAAGATCGAATATTATAGAATAAAATACCATTGATTTTAAAGATTATTTTTTAAATTATTCAAATTAAAGTAGAGAGATAATAGCAGCAGCAGAAAAAATGGTTTTTAACAATAAAGATAATTTCAATAACTATGGAAAAATTTCAAATAGTATAACATTTATATAACTGGAGTCCAAAAGAGAAAGGAGAGAAAATAATAATAACCATTGGTTTTTCAAATGTGCAGAACAATACCACACTTAAAAAGACACTCAACAAACAAGTAAGAGAAAAATCAAAGAAAATCATGTTATTGTAAAATTACTAAAAATAAAATGTAAAGATAAAAAGGGAAACAATGAGAATGTCCATTAAATGCTCATCAGAAATAACCGATAAAAAGAGAGTGACATCCATAAAGTTCTGAGAGAAAACCTTTCAACCTATAATTATATATCCTTCAAAATCAAGGTAATATAAAGCACATTAGAATTAATCAACAGCACAACTGCACTGTAAGACTATTAACTGGAAACTCTTCAGAATGAAGGACATGTGGACCAACATAAAATAATGAATTAGAAGGAAATATTAAATATGTATAGATAAATATAAAAGGCTATTTTGTATTTTTGTTAATACTTTTAAAATATCTATTATTTATAAATTAATAACAATATTATGGGGTATATAACATGTAGAATAAAATCAATGCTGATAATGGTGAAAATAAAGGGATGTGGGAAATTACACTATCTATTATTCAACTTATTACATTATAGATAAAGTGATGTAGCAATTGCTCAAGTAGGCTGCTGTGAGAAATGATGGATGCACACCAAATTCACCAGAGCAATCACTAAAAATAAACAAAATGCAATATAATGTGACCAAGAAAGGGAAAGTAAGCCACTATGGAGAACAGTGTGGAGATTCCTTAAAAAATTGCAAATAGAACTGCCTTATGACCCAGCAATCCCACTGCTGGGCATACACACTGAGGAAACCAGAATTGAAAGAGACACATGTGCCCCAGTGTTTATCGCAGCACTGTTTATAATAGCCAGGACATGGAAACAACCTAGATGTCCATCAGCAGATGAATGGATAAGAAAGCTGTGGTACATATACACAATGGAGTATTACTCAGCCGTTAAAAAGAATACATTTGAATCAGTTCTGATGAGATGGATGAAACTGGAGCCTATTATACAGAGTGAAGTAAACCAGAAAGAAAAACACCAATACAGTATACTAACACATATATATGGAATTTAGAAAGATGGCAATGATGACCCTGTATACAGGACAGCAAAAAAGACACAGATGTGTATAGCGGACTTTTGGACTCAGAGGGAGAGGGAGAGGGTGTGATGATTTGGGAGAATGGCATTGAAACATGTATAATATCATGTAAGAATCAAATCGCCAGTCTATGTCCGATGCAGGATACGGCACGCTTGGGGCTGGTACACGGGGATGACCCAGAGAGATGTTGTGGGGAGGGGGGTGTGAGGGGGGTTCATGTTTGGGAACGCATGTACACCCATGGTGGATTCATGTCAATGTATGGCAAAACTAATACAGAATTGTAAAGTAGAATAAAAAATTAATTAATTAATTAATTAAAAAAAAAAACAAAAAAAAAGAAAGGGAAAGTAAGATTTTAGAAATTTTTTGTTAGTGCAATAATAAACAGGAGAATGCAGGAGAAGAAGTAAACTCAATATTGTATAGCAAATTCAACCAAATAAGTCACTGCAGTAAAACGAGAAAATAAAACACTACAAATAACATGTGGTGTTTGTCAGTTTGGAATTTAAAAACTTAACCCAACAATGTACTGAACAAACCATGTAATTATAAATACACAGATAGGCTATAAGGACAAGGAGGAGAAAAATGAACCATAAAATAATAATCATAAGTTAGCTGAAATGATGCATCAGTATCTCAGAAACAAGACCTCAAGATAAGAGGTATATTATCTGACATAACAAGGGCATTTATAAAGATTATAAAAGGAAATTTATCAAATAGGCCAAACATTCCCAAACATAAGTGTATTTAATATCAGAGCTTTGGAATACATGAAGAAAATATCAATAGAACAAAGAGAAGTAAATAGTTATAATTGTGAGGTAGTTAACACTGGCCTCCTCTATTGAAATGTGAATTAAACAATAAAAATCCCTGAGAATAAAAAAAATTAAAAGCACAATCAATCAACATAAAATAATTAAGACTATAGATTGCAGTACCAAATGAGATATAGTTCTCATGCACAGCTGTTGAGAATGGAAGCTGGCACAACCGGTGTAGAAAACAGGTTTTTAAGTTAAAAATTTGAATATACACCAGCCATATGACCCAGCCATTCTATTCTCAGATATTTGATTCAGATGAATAAAATTACACATCCATGCAAAGATATTTACCAGAATGTTTCAGTTCAGTTCAGTCACTCAGTCGTGTCTGACTCTTTGCGACCCCATGAATCACAGCACACCAGGCCTCCCTGTCCATCACCATCTCCCGGAGTTCACTCAGACTCACGTCCATCGAGTCCGTGATACCATCCAGCCATCTCATCCTCTGTTGTCCCCTTCTCCTCCTGCCCCCAATCCCTCCCAGCATCAGAGTCTTTTCCAATGAGTCAACTCTTCCTATGAGGTGGCCAAAGTACTGGAGTTTCAGCTTCAGAATCATTCCCTCCAAAGAAATCCCAGGGCTGATCTTCAGAATGTTTAAAGCAGCTTTTTTAAAAATAGCCCAACTGACTACAAATCAAATGCCTAGCAACAATTCACTGTATTAAGTGTGGTACATCCATGGGGTGTAATTGTGCTCAGTAGTAAAAATAAATGAGCTATTGATGCCCAAAGTAACATCCCCAATAGTTATGCTGAATGAAAGAAGCTTGACAAAAGATAATTCAGATTGCATGTTTCCATCTGTATATAATTCTAGAAAATTCAAACCTATTACAATGACAGAAAACAGGTAAGTTCTTGAGAGAGCATGGAGCTGGAGAAGAAGAAGGAGGGAATACTAAGGGTCTTGAGAGAAATCGAGAGGTGATGGCTTTGTTCATTATCTTGACTGTGATTATGGTCTCACAGAAGTATAAATATGCCAAAGAAACCCAAATCAATTTGAATATGTGTGGTTTGTTCTGTCAGTTATCCCTCATTACTGCTGCTAAAAAAATCTGATTTATTTCAATGCTACTCTCTTAAATCTTCCTACCTTTTCCTCCCCACCATTGCATGCAAAAGTCTGTTCTTTTGTATTCAAACATATGCATTAGGGCTTCCCTGCTGGCTCAGACAGTAAAGAATAAACGAGCAATGCAGAAGACCCAAGTTCGATCTCTGGATGGGGAAGAGCCCCATTCTTCCCTTCCCCCACTGTGTCCAAAAGTCTGTCTTTTTGCATTGAAAGTTCCAGTGGGAATTTGTTATATGAGGCAGGGAACCCAAAGCCTGTGTGCTCTGTGACAACATAGAAGGACAGGATTGGGGAGGCTTCAACATGTTAGCAGTTTGACCAAAAAAGTGTAGGGTTTTAAAGAAGATATTGTGCTAGATTAAAAGACGTTTAAGATAAAAGAGCAAGTGTAAAGTGAGGACATTGTCTAGATCTTGATTTGTATAAACACATTCTTATCCTTACATTTTTATAAATCTCTAATATTTAATATGAATTGGTTATTAGATGATAAATAAAAATATTGCTAATTTTGCTAGTCATTGTTTTCTGGTCAACAACTGATAATCTTTGGTCCTCCTGATAATTAATATTCTTGAAATTGGTTAATGAGTATTTGCACTGCATTTTAACGGTATTTAAAACATATTTTCAACAATAAAAATAACAATAATTTATTTTATATTTGTAAAATCAATATGATGCACAGCAAGTATTAAATATTTTAGTACCAGCAGTTGATGAAATATACAAAAAACAGAACTCCATAATAAGTTAATAAAATTAAAAATTTGGGCAACCACTGAATTGGCATACCAGATGGCTCAAAGGTGAAGATTTCACCTACAGTGCCGGAGACACAAAAGACTCGTTTGATCTCTTCATCGGGAAGATTTCCTGGAGAAAGAAATGGCAACCTTCTCCAATATTCTTGCCTGGAAAATTCCATGGACAGAGGACCCTGGCAGACTACACTCCACAGGGTCATGAAGAATTGGACACAACTGAGCACATACATAGACACGGTTTGGAGATAATTCATCCAAATTTAGTATATATTTAAAAGCTAGTTTAGTCTATAAACTAACAGCTATTTTCTTTACCACTTTATACCTCAAAAAAATTTTTTAATTTGTCCACTTAGAGGCAAATATAAATTGAAATATGTAGGAAAAAATGTATAAAAAATTGAAGTTCAAATTAAGGCACCATGGAATACCAGACCAGCTAACCTGCCTCTTGAGAAATCTGTATGCAGGTCAGGAAGCAACAGTTAGAACTGGACATGGAAAAACAGACTGGTTCCAAATAGGAAAAGGAGTACGTCAAGGCTGTATATTGTCATCCTGCTTATTTAACTTATATGCAGAGTACATCATGAGAAACGCTAGATTGGAAGAAACACAAGCAGGAATCAAGATTGTCGGGAGAAATATCAATAACCTTAGATATGCAGATGACACCACCCTTATGGCAGAAAGTGAAGAGGAGCTAAAAAGCCTCTTGATGAAAGTGAAAGAGGAGAGCAAAAAAGTTGGTTTAAAGCTCAACATTCAGAAAACGAAGATTATGGCATCCGGTCCCATCTCTTCGTGGGAAATAGATGGGGAAACAGTGGAAACAGTGTCAGTTGGGCTCCAAAATCACTGCAGATGGTGACTGCAGCCATGAAATTAAAAGATGCTTACTCCTTGGAAGAAAAGTTATGACCAAACTAGATAGTATATTCAAAAGCAGAGACATTACTTTGCCGACTAAGATCCGCCTAGTCAAGGATATGGTTTTTCCAGTAGTCATGTATGGATGTGAGAGTTGGACTGTGAAGAAGGCAGAGCGTTGAAGAATTGATGCTTTTGAACTGTGGTGTTGGAGAAGACTCTTGAGAGTCCCTTGGACTGCAAGGAGATCCAAACAGGCCATTCTGAAGGAGATCAACCCTGGGATTTCTTTGGAAGGAATGATGCTGAAGCTGAAACTCCAGTACTTTGGCCACCTCATGCGAAGAGTTGACTCATTGGAAAAGACTCTGATGCTGGGAGGGATTGGGGGCAGGAGGAAAAGGGGACGACCGAGGATGAGATGGCTGGATGGCATCACTGACTCGATGGACGTGAGTCTGAGTGAACTCCGGGAGTTGGTGATGGACAGGGTGGCCTGGAGTGCTGCAATTCATGGGGTCGCAAAGAGTTGGACATGACTGAGTGACTGAACTGAATGCTACCAAATGTTTCAAAATTATAAGGTGATACATTATAAATCATTCTCATAAATTGGCTTCCTAAACTAAGTCTAAGAAAAGAAAAATAATACACAGATTTTATGATGATAGTTAAGATGATAGGAGAAAGAGAAACCGGTTTAACATTTGAAGTTTAGAAATATCTGTGGCATTTTTTTCCTCTGATACAACCTAGAGCTATCAAAACATAATATCCATTAAACTTGAATGATTGTTCTACCTTATGTTATTTTTTTCAGCTTAAGTGTATGATGGAAATATTTAAAAGTTAATTTATCACTATTTCATTCATCTGTATCATAACAAAACAGATAGGAATACAATACCCTGTCGTTTGAAACTCAGTATAAAAATAGAACGAAATGGTGGCAGTAAGCATATTTGAATGAGGAACTATTATGGCTTTGTTTGCAATCTTCCATGTTCCAAATTTTCTATAGTGATCATACATTTTAGGGGAAGGGAAAAATTGTTGCAAATAATGGTCCATTTTTGAATGAACAGTGTTGGCAGCTGTCAACGGTGTCAGACTGAGAGACACCCAGAGCTGAGTTCAGGCTAATAAGGAAAACTGTTATCAATTAATATGTCTGAAATGGGCCCTAGAGAAATAGCCAGTGACATTTCTGACCTACGTCGGCAATCCTGGTTTTATTTTCCAATCAGGTGAATACAGGAATATGAATCTGTATAATATTTCTTTCTTTGTTAAATTTCTATTTTTGATTGGAGGAGAACTGCTTTACAGTGTTGTGTTGGTTTCTGCTGTACAACAAAATGTATCAGCTATAAGTATACATATATTTACATGTATCCCCCCTTATATACAGTATATACATAACTGTATATTATATGTATAGGATTATTATTAATTTATATAATAATTATGTGTTATCATAACTATACTATATATAGTATAAAATACTGTATATATTATACAGTATATACATATATTATCCCCCCATGCATAATATGCCAATATAGAGAAAACCATACCATTACTCTGAATCATGTTAGCTTGTTTGGATTTAATATCAGTGCCAGTATCTAGACATATGTGTAAATATTAAATAAAATGTATAGTATAGTATTTTTCAAAATATATAATATATTAAAATAAGGTGGCATTGATATTAACACAATATTATCTAATAAAGTTATTAATATTTGAATAACATTATTATTATAAGCATCAATATAATATATCCAAGTAGAATCACATGATTTTAATATAGAAAAGTATATTTCATATAATATATTATACTCACATATGAAGGGATGTCTACTGAGAAATTTTAAGTGATCTACATAATACTAAATAGAGGTAGGATTGTATACCTAATTTTAAGGTCATAGAGTCTACAATATACTTTGCGTTTTCCTGAATAGAAGAAAGGAAATGCATAGATTTCTAACATTGTGTATGACATGTGTCTTGGGTAGTTCATGTTACTAAAGCTGAATAAAGTTCTTTAAATTGCATTTTAACTTTTGGACCATTCTTGAAACTAGACATAATAAAATGTTTTCTATTATATCCTTTTACACCATCATTTTCCCTCTTACTCTAAAGATTCTTGAGGTCACAAAGCAAAGGAAAGAATAAGTCAGAATGATGGATTTGGTGTCTGTGTGGGGGAAGATAAAAGTTCGAGCTGGGGAAGTGTGGATCAGATAAATATAGAAACTTAATCCTATTTGTGATCTCTTAAAAATCAAGGGAAACTTGGCAGTCTCTTAGAGTGACATTATAAATAAAGGCTTTTAAATGGCTTTCTCAAAACTGCTAATAGGAATATAATAAGAAATGAGTGGATATAGCTTGCAGACATAAGTGAGAAGGAAGACAATTTTTGAACCAAAAATTATAATTAACCATGTATTAACTCTTTCTTAAGAGATTTAGAATGTAAAAGACCTTTTTCTTTGTTCTGTTTATGAATTCTCATTAGACTTATATTTTACTTATTTACTGCAGAATTGACAGTGTATGCCACAGATGAAGCAATGTAATGGCTGAAATCACCTAAGCCCCCTTTGACATTATAGCCTCCTGCAATACTACTTGTGTGGTGTCCTAAAATGTAGAGTCGGTCCATTCCTGGGCTGGCTGTTATGAACTATGTTTTGGAGCAGCAGGGAGGGGAGTCCATGGGGTCACAAAGAGTCAGACACAGCTGAGCGCCTTTCCCTCAATTTCAGGGAGGGCTGCGGGTTAATGAGCCCCATGTGAAGGCTGTGCGCTGATAAGACTGAAAATGCCCATGCAAAATATTCCACAATGGGAAGATACAGATTTCAGTTGATGAAATACACATTGGCAAAATCTCATTTTAAAAAATCTGGTATCCCACTTTTTATTTCCCTTCCGCAAGCTACCAAAATGGGGTTCATTCTTATAACTTCAAGGCTAAATCTTTGTATAATTCTCTACTGAAGGTTCACCTGAACTCCTTTTGGACTATATTCCTCACTACATGTTGCCAATGCAATTAATATGTACAAAGCTTAACTATGTCTTTACCAGTTTTTTAATTTTAATTTAGCCATTGCAGGTCCACTGGCTATTTCTGAAAGTCAAAAAAACTTTATTTTCTGAAATTTTTTTCATATAACATTCTCATGAAAACATGTAATATAGATGAATAAAACAGTGCTCTATTTCTAATACCTAAAAAGATATTCTAATACAGTATTTCAGGAGATAAACTCATATATATTTCTCTATATTTTTCTATCATTGTGAAATTTCAAAACACTGGAAAAATGCCTGAATACCTTGTATCTAATTATTTGGAGAAGATAAAAAAATTGCTCTCATAGATGACAAAGAAAAAGTGAATAAAAAAATAAGTTTCAAAATTCATATTGGTGGTTGTTTAGTCGCTAAGTTGTGTCCAACTTTTATGAAGCCATGGACGGTAGCCTGCCAGGCTCCTCTGTCCATGGGATTCTCCAGGCAAGAACACTGGAGTGGCTTTCCATTCCCTTCTCCAGGGGATCTTCCCAATCCAGGAATCGAACCCGGGTCTCCTGCATTTCAGGCAGATTCTTTACCAACTGAGCTACCGGGTAAGCCTGAAATTCATGTTAACATAATGCTATTCAGCTACTAAATGTTATGCTGTAAAGGCACTTAATGAAATGGAAATATGGTGCAACACTTTGCTAGGTGAAAAAAAGAAATTACGTAGAAAATGATTCCATTAATTTGACCATAAATATAGACAAATTCAGAGAAGAAAGCCTGGAAGACTATGCCCTCAAATGCAAATAGAAATTATCTCTGAATTGAATAATTATAAATGGAGTAAAAGAATATGCATTTCTATTTTTCAGTATTAATATTTAGTTTATACAGATATAAACATAGTTTTATAATGAATTATGAAGCTATTTTACATAAAGTAAGGTTATGTAGCACCATAATGAAGATCAAGATTTTACTATTTCCTGAGTGAGCTGATTCTCCCAAATATGTTGAAATGCAATGTTCCAAGTCTGCTCAATGGGGTTAAGGGCGCCACCTGTGGAGCAAAGATGTCTATGACAAGATCAGCCCCACCATCCACTACTGTGTGACTGGGCAATACCTGCTCTGCGATTCTTGCCTGGCAAATCCCATGGGCAGAGGAACCTGGGGACCTTCAGTCCATGGGATCTCAAAGAGTCGCACACAACTGAGCAACTAACACTAAATACATACCTCAGTTTTGCCATATGAAAAATGACAATGAAAATAAGGCATATCACTTGAGGTTATCTTGATTAAATGAGTCAATGTACACAGAATACTGTCTGATGCACAATATATGTTATGTAAGTATTTTAAAGTAATTCTATAAAAATAGCAACCTATACCTGGGTAGTAAATGCCTAGTGATTTCTTTATTTCTAAACTTTGAAGTGGTCAACTACTATTATTTCTGCAAAATTCATGCACATATAAAAATTTTATAAAAGACTATTGCAAACATAGGGTAGGATACATTGTTCCTAATGTATGTGTTCTACAAGTATTTTCAAAGGATGTGAATATCATTATTTTTTTCCAAGAATGCTAAGTGACTATGACAGATAAACATTGTCATGCTTGAAGCAATGTGTGATATTGGATGGGCATATATGGGCTGAAAATGATCCCACTGTGACTCAGAACAATTACGTTTTCAAAGAAGACTAATTATGACTTAAGGGATGAAAAATATGATAATCTATGCACTTATACAGTTTGTTACTGAATCTAATTACAAATTGTCTTTTCTATGACCTCTTCCTGGTTATATAAAGATAATTATTCCATCTGTGAAAACTTATAAAATATAATGTATTCTGAAAGGCTTGTGTAAAGCTGAAACTAAGCTCAACTTAGCCAGCTCTTCAAAGAGACAAGCAGATGGCAATTAATACAATGTCTCTGTCTTCTGAAAATCACTGAGTAGGCTTGGCCAAAATAGTATATCAAAAGACACACTTTGCAATGGTCAGGAAGTTCCAAAGCTTAAAAAAATAAACTCTTAAAGTCCTAGTTTCTAAAATGCTACTTAAAAATAAGATAACATATTTCTCTTTATTAATTTAAAGAAGCACGTCTAATGTTTCATATTAGGATCTAAAGGTGTGAAACAAGCAAATTCTATAAAACCTTAGGGCTGGACAGGCTGTTAAGTGAGGCTCTGGAGGCTGTGAGTGGTAATATTATCACAGAGGAAGTAGTTTGAAATCCTTTTCCTTTTTCTCTTTTAATTTGACAGATCTTTTTACAAAAGAAAAACAAGGAATGTCTCTTAACAACCCCCTTATTCCATAAGCAACTTTATCATTCCTTATAGGATGGTTGGAGGAAGGTTACAGACTGCACCTTGAAGTTCATTTTTTCCAAGGTTGTGGAACTGCCTCAATACACAGTCCAGAAGATACTCTGCATTTGTGTGAATCTATTTAAAAGCTTCTCTACTTCCTTAAATGGGCTTCCCTGGTGGCTCAGTCAATAAAGAATCTGCCTGCAATGCAGGAGACGGGGGTTCGATCTCTGGGTTGGAAGGTCCCCTGGAGAAGGAAATGACAACCCACACCAGTATTCTTGCCAGGGAAATCCCATGGACAGAGGACTCTGGAGGGTTTCAGTCCATGGGGTCACAAGAGAAACTAAACCACAACCACTACTCACTTACATGCAGAAGCAAGGATATTAATAATGTAAAAGTGTAAGGTTCTTGAACTATTTCAGTGGAAGTATCTTGGGGACTCTATTATTACCTACTGTATTGTTTCCCAGCTCAATGTCTTCATTCATATTTATATTTATTTATGTTAACCATTAGTTAATATGAGGTCAGTTTTCAAGAAATAATTTTAATTTTCTAAGAGTGCTGAAAGGCATCTACAATTCCAGGACTTTGAAATGGTTGTTCTGTTTCTCCCACCCACCACGACAGTTTGTTGCCCAATTGAAGGCTCCAGTGCATTCCAACAGTCAGGTCAATCACAGTTCCCAGAAACAGATAATATAGATGAGGACCACAATGAATAATATGGAAACAGGATTAACAAAACTTGATGGCTAACTGGAATTCAAAAGAGATTAGGTAGGTTTGGAAATACTGAGGTTGAGATTTCTGCAAAAATTATAGGAAAAGGTTGTGAGTAGCACGAGGAGATTCCAGTCTCAGATACCATTCTAATTGTTCACAAGGTATCTTCCCTTTCACCCTGTTTCTAAGAAAAGCCTACCTTTAGTTCTGTAGGATTTCCTTAACCATTTCTAACATCTAAATAATTAGTAAGGAGAAATGGCTGTGACTAGCATGTGAAATAAAAGAGTAAAAAAAGAACTAAAATCTTTTGATTGCTATAGTAGACATTATCATAGCTTACCAATATGCCTACCGCAATTGGAGAAGCTCTATACAGCCAGCAAAAACAAGACCGGGAGCTGACTGTGGCTCAGATCATGAACTCCTTATTACCAAATTCAGACTTAAATTGAAGAAAGTAGGGAAAACCACTAAACCATTTAGGTATGACCTAAATCAAATCCTTTATGATTATACAGGGGAAGTGAGAAATAGATTTAAGGGACTAGATCTGATAGACAGAGCACCTGATGAACTATGGACAGAGGTTCCTGACATTTTACAGAAGACAGGGATCAAGACCATCCCCATGGAAAAGAAATGCAAGAAAGCAAAATGACTGTCTGAGGAGGGCTTACAAATAGCTGTGAAAAGAAGAGAAGTGAAAAGCAAAGGAGAAAAGGAAAGATATAAGCATGTGAATGCAGATATAACTCTGAATACAAGATAAAACGCTGAATGCAGAGTTCCAAAGAATAGCAAGAAGAGATAAGAAAGCCTTCCTCACTGATCAATGCAAACAAATAGAGGAAAACAACAAAATGGGAAAGACTAGAGATCTCTTCAAGAAAATTAGGGCTACAAAGGGAACATTTCATGCAAAGATGGGCTCGATCAAGGACAGAAATGGTCTGGACCTAACAGAAGCAGAAGATATTAAGAGGAGGTAGCAAGAACACACAGAAAAGCTGTACAAAAAGATCTTCATGACCAAGATAATCACGATGGTGTGATCACTCACCTAGAGCCAGACATCCTGGAATGTGAAGTCAAGTGGGCCTTAGAAAGCATCACTATGAACAAAACTAGTGGAGATGATGTTATTCCAGTTGAGCTATTTCAAATCCTGAAAGATGATGCTGTGAAAGTGCTGCACTCAATATGCCAGCAAATTTGGAAAACTCAGCAGTGGCCACAGGACCGGAAGAGGTCAGTTTTCATTCCAATCCCAAAGAAAGGCAATGCCAAAGAATGCTCAAACTACCGCACAACTGCACTCATCTAACACGCCAGTAAGTAATGCTCAAAATTCTGCAAGCCAGGCTTCAGCAATACATGAATCATGAACTTCCAGATGTTCAAGGTGGTTTTAGAAAAGGCAGAGGAACCAGAGATTAAATTGCCAACATCCGCTGGATCATCAAAAGAGCAAGAGAGTTCCAGAAAAACATCCATTTCTGCTTTATTGACTATGCCAAAGCCTTTGACTGTGTGCATCACAATCAACTGTGGAAAATTCTGAAAGAGATGGGAATACCAGACCACCTGACCTGCCTCTTGAGAAACCTATATGCAGGTCAGGAAGCAAGAGTTAGAACTGGACATGGAACAACAGACTAATTCCCAATACGAAAAGGAGTATGTCGAGGCTGTATATTGTCACCCTGCTTATTTAACTTCTATGCAGAGTACATCATGAGAAACCCTGGACTGGAAGAAGCACAAGCTGGAATCAAGATTGCTGGGAGAAATCTCAATAACCTCAGATATGCAGATGACACTGCCCTTATGGCAGAAAGCGAAGAGGAACTAAAAAGCCTCTCGATGAAAGTGAAAGAGGAGAGCGAAAAAGTTGGCTTAAAGCTCAACATTCAGAAAACGAAGATCATGGCATCTGGTCCCATCACTTCATGGGAAATAGATGGGGAAACAGTGGAAACAGTTTCAGACTTTATTTTTTGGGGCTCCAAAATCACTGCAGATGGTGATTGCAGCCATGAAATTAAAAGACACTTACTCCTTGGAAGGAAAGTTACGACCAAACTAGATAGCATATTAAAAAGCAGAGACATTACTTTGCCGAAGTAAGGTCCATCTAGTCAAGGGTATTGTTTTTCCAGTGGCCATGTATGGATGTGAGAGTCAGATCGTGAAGAAAGCTGAGTGCTGAATTCATGCATTTGAATTGTGGTGTTGAGAGTCCCTTGGACTACAAGGAGATCCAACGAGTCCATCCTAAAGGAGACCAGTCCTGGGTGTTCTTTGGAAGGGCTGATGCTGAGGCTGAACCGCCAATACTTTGGCCACCTCATGCGAACAGTTGACTCATTGGAAAAGACCCTGATGCTGGGAGGGATTGGGGTCAGGAGGAGAAGGGGACGACAGAGGATGAGATGGCTGGATGGCATCACTGACTCAATGGCCATGAGTTTGGATGAACTCTGGGAGTTGGTGATGGACAGGGAGGCATTTTATTGATGCACTTTATTTTGTTAATGAAATATAAGTGAAGACCATACATTTATGTTTCAGAACGGAAGCAGTAAAAGACATTTGAATAGTTCTGTCTTTATCTTTCCTATTTTAGGCAACCAGATGCTGTAGTTATGCGAGGATGGAGTTTCAATCAAGCTTGAGACAATGAGTGACTGCACCCCCCACTGACTCAATCATTTTTGGTATGAGATTTTTGAGGACTTGGTTACCTAGCTTAGCACCCCCATAAAATCACCAACTAGATTCTTAACACCATAGGAGGTACTCCCTGTATTTTTCAGTTAATATTCCTTTAATTCAATGAGATGCTAATTATTAACTCCCATTTAAAAAGAGAAGAAAGATGAAAGTGAGCTTATAGAAACTAATGAGAGAAAGGAGGTCACAGAGGCCAGCTATAGATAATAGCTGGAATAAAGACTTGTCAGAGTAACAGAAGAGATAAAAATGCCTAACCTAAAAGGATACAAGAAATTGAATAAGGTCAGAGATGGAGAGAAATATGATGTGCCCAGGGACAAGTGTATTTGCATATTAATTTCAAAAACATTATTTCAAATAGCTGCCCAAGTTAAGTAATTTTCAAGTTAAGATATTAAGCGTAGTCAGATGGGCCACAAATCTCCATAGCCTGTATAATTCAGTTAACTTCTTGTGCATTATATCAAATCTTGGTTTCTCTAGTTCAGTTCAGTCCTCATTTTTCTGGGATATTTTCTCCACAATATTAGGTGCTGAATTAATTCCTCTGCCATTTCTTCAGTATTTTTAAAGCATATGCTTAAAATATTTTATAGTGAGTATATTTTTCTTTGGGATTCCCTCATCTATCTGGTGCATTCTGACTTTGGTACATTTCTCAAGCATTTAATACCAGGATATTTTACATGCATGGCTGAATTCTATGAAATACTAAAATCGGCTTGGGGCGTTCCATTAAAAACAAAAACTTGAAAGGAAACTTCATTTCACCAAAGTTTTAAACTTAAGGTTAGCTAGGATAATGAATTTCCTGGAAAATAACAGATTTTAATTTTCCCCCCACCCTCTCCTCCCAACCTGGGGAGTGTATAATATATATCTTTACTTTCTGAGATAATTTAATTAAGGCATTGATTTTTTTGTTTGGAGCTATATTTGAACACAGATAGATAGACTGATGTTCCCTCTGGTACCATTCCTATGATTTGAGGTAGCAAGTAGAAAATATTTCTTTGTTGGCTGTTTATATTCTATGATATTAATTCACATTTAAAACAGGAAAAGTAGACATAAAAATGTTACTGCAAATAATTAAATATTTTACTATTGATTTTACTTTATGTGTGATTACAAAGATGAAAGGTAGTTGAGAGCAGCATATACAAAAAGAAATATATAAAAGGATAAATCTACATTCATACACTCATAAAACAGTGGTGGGTCTAAAATTTTCAAAAAGAAAGTGCACCTATGCATGAACTATTCTCAATTATGCATTGTATATCAAATCCCAAGACTCAAACACACAGAAAAGCTTGTTACAGACACAAAAATTTGTTACACACACAGAAATCACACACAAACACTCACACACATTAAAGCAACATGTGTATAATATATTATTTATAATACATATTATATTCTCATGTAATTAAAATGTGTATACATAATTATACTACATATCTATACATACGCACATGTAAACATATTAAAAACAATTGGAATTCCATCCAAAATTCAGCAATTACTTATTAGTTTACTTTGATAAGTATTTTTTTCTTTGAGCAAAAAGTGTTATAAAACTTTTGAAGTACTAACTTTTTGTATTTTAATGTTAATATTTACATAATGAAATATTATGAATCTTCCTCCTTTTCCACCAAAAAATAACTATTATCTTGAATATAAAGAGATTTTTCCTATAGATAAAAAATCTACTCTATGGATGTTTATAAATAACATATATTCAGCATTTAAAAATCTGCATGAATGAGATATCATGTAAAGCCTTTCTCAAATTGAATATTTAATTTATGAGTTAGACTCATCAGTACTGATATGTATAGACCCAGTCCATTCATTGCCACTGATTAGGATTATACTGACATATGAAGCAATCTCAATTATACACTCATTGCCTATTTAGGGAGCTTTGAGTTGTTTTCTTTTTATTTATTTACCATCAACGTTTAATGAAAAGCTTTGTACCCATAAATTAAAGAGTTGGGAATTCCACAATCATAGAATCATGCAAATGAGGCATTTTTCACCTAAAACTTTGTTTTGTGTGATTATACGACATTATTGGTTACTTATTTTCATTACATAAATACCACCTGTCGATCTGCACTTATATATCTCTACAAAGACAAGATAAAGTAAAAAATATTTTTCTTCTTATCAAAAATGTATTCTAGTTTCACAAGAATTTATTGCAACATTTATTATTTAGTCCTCAATTTCCATTGTAAATATATTATTTTGTCTTTTACATATTGGAAATCTTTTTAGCCACTTCTTACTATAGTAAATAAAGACATACTTGTACTCTGACAATTTTTGCTGATGTTGTATTAGTAGCTACATAAAGCCTAGTCAAATATATCAACCCAATGTTCCTTTCTTCAATTATAAATTTTTTCAGTACATCTTCTTTATAACTATAATATCTATAAATTTATTCTACCATCAAAAGCAATACTTAGTAAGCACCACTGCCAAATGGTGTGGAAAATATGATTTTGTTATTGAAAAAGGCATAATATAAACATGGATTTTTTAAAGGCCCAAATCTCAGTGAATGAAAAGAAAGTTTGAAGTCATACACTCTGCTATTTTGCTTGTGTGTGTGTGTGTCTGTGTGGATGTGTATCTGTGTGTGCAGGGTCAAAGCAAAATTATAAAATTCATAAAATACTGTCATAGAATCATATAGTACTAGACTCAGATGAACCGGGTGAAATAATAAAAGCATTTAAGCAAAAATACTTTTTTGAAAATGGTAGTAATGGTTTTTATAGTAAACTGTGAACATATGTGACAATTCTATTATTATTTTATGTTGGATCTGATTACATGTTCTCTAGTTGAAAATTTTTTACTATGCATGAAGAGAATGCCTTAATCTTTTTGTGTGTAAAGTAAATAGTAACTTGCTTGGTTCATTCCCTCTAGCTGAGGGAAATGATTTACACACTTACCCTACATTAGTTTGAAAAGAAAACTGGGATAAAATGTGGATTTTCCACTCCACAGTTTCTGATTCAGTGAGGTATTTTTAACAGTCTCTAAAGTGGTCATGTATGGATGTGAGAGTTGGACTGTGAAGAAAGCTGAGCACTGAAGAATTGATGCTTTTGAACTGTGGTGTTGGAGAAGACACTTGAGAGTCCCTTGAACTGCAAGGAGATCCAACCAGTCCATTCTGAAGGAGATCAGCCCTGGGATTTCTTTGGAAGGAATGATGCTAAAGCTGAAACTCCAGTACTTTGGCCACCTCATGCGAAGAGTTGACTCATTGGAAAAGACTCTGATGCTGGGAGGGATTGGGGGCAGGAGCAGAAGGGGATGACCGAGGATGAGATGGCTGGATGGCATCACTGACTCAATGGACGTAAGTCTGGGTGAACTCCGGGAGATGGTGATGGACAGGGAGGCCTGGTGTGCTGCAATTCATGGGGTCGCAAAGAATCAGACACGAATGAGCGACTGAACTGAACTGAACTAAAAGGTGATTCTAAGGCAAAGAGACTGAGGACACTACCTCCACCATCATCACCTTCATCATTATTATCATCATCTTATCTAACTAATATTGAATGCTTAATCCATGCTTATAATTGTACAAATACTATGCCATTTTTAAGTGACTCGTCTTACAACATTTCTATGGTATGCATTCTATGTATGCTGCTATTTTATGAATGCAGAAAACGTGCACATGTAGGTTAACAACTTTGCTTAACCATGTGATACTCGGTGGGGTTGGAGTTAAACTCAGGGCACTTGCTTCCTTCTGAGTGGGTACCTTTAACCAATGTGCTTGAAGGATTTTGGAATATGGATAATATTTTGGAAAAGAAATATGTGTGTAGATATGGGCCGGGGTTTATTTTTAGAGCAGTGGTTTCCCAACTTTCATGTTTTACACTCTTATCAGGAAAAGAAAAATGCTTCAGGTGGACTCCAACGTCTGCTGTGGATGTGTATACTAATCATTTACTTCTGCAACTTCTATGACTATACAGATATTTCTCAAGACACACGGAAAAATGAAATGCAAAAGAAGAAGATAAAGCATCAACAAAAACAAAAATTCTTATATTTTCCCACAGCTCGGTTGATGGTCTTGTGTATGCCCTGTGTTATCTAAGCACCTGTCTGGAGACCGTTCTTAGGATAGAGGTTCACTACGTGGCCGGGTGGATGTTCCAAGCAGACATTTCCCACCGTATCCTGCTTCCTCTCTCTTCAAGAGAACCATTTGCTCTAGTTCTCAGCTTGACTGTTAGTGTATGGCTCTGATCATGTAGCAGTAACCTTCTGGTTGCCAAATTATATCTAGAATGGATGGTTATTATGAATAATAATGACTGAGAATGTGTAATAGTAGACAAAGGTATGACATGAAGTAAAGAATTAAATCAACTGTGTAATTTTCAACTGGTTCTTTTTCCTAATTATATTACTTATTTAAATTCTCATTTAGTAACATTAAATTAATGCTATTAAGAAGAATTTGAATAAAATGTAAAGACTTGTACATCTATAGTTAATAGTTGCATGGTACTAACTGAGGTATGGCTTCCCCACTGGCTCTAGTGGTAAAGAACCTGCCTGACAATGAAGGTGATGTAAGAGACACTGGTTGGATCCCTGAGTAGGGAAGATTCCCTGGAGAAGGGAATGGCAACCCACTCCAGTATTCTAACCTAGAGAATCCCACGGACGGAGGATCCTGGCGGGCTACAGTCCCTGGGGTGGCAAAGCGTCGGCCACGACTGAAGCAACTCAGCATGCATGCACTAAGGTACTTAAACACTCTCAAATTTAGTTTCTCCAACTGCAAAATGAGATAACATACCTGACTTCTGTATATGTTGTGATAAGTCAGGTAAAAAGAATTGGGACTGCACCTAGAACATGCCAAATGCAAAACAAAGGTAGTTAGTATTAGGCTATAAAACAACCCATTAAATGTTTATAATCCCAGATTTCTTCAGAACCCTCTAATTAATCCATCCTTAGAGTGTATAAGAGAATCACTAGTAAATCCCCATTACCACAGGAACAAAAACTCAAAGGAGTTAACTGTCAACATGAATGCTGCTTAAATCGTAGAGAAAATAACTCCTTCCGAGACAGGGCAAGAATCATAGGAAATATTTGCTGCAGACTGCATACAAGAGACAGAGGAGTTTGGAAGGCTACAGTCCAAATGGTCACAAAGAGTCAGACACACAGAGTGACTAAGCACCCTAGCAGGTTTATACACTCAAGGCTAATGTATACAGTTCCTATTATGTAAAAAATCAGTTTTGGAGTAGAAACTTACTGTCCATAGCATTTGCCAGGCAAAAATACTGGAGTGAGTTGTCATGTCTTTCTCTAGGGGATTTTTCCGAGCCAGGGATCGAACTGCATTTCTTACATTGGCAGGAGGATTTTTACCACGGAGCCACCGAGGAAGCCCGTAATGATGTTTGGGGGGTCTAACTCAATCACCTTAGTCGTTGCCAGAAAAAAATACATCTAATGAAGTCCAATCTAATGACTAGTTTTTAAAAGGTGGGGGGAGGGAATGGTTAAACGATAAATATGAGACAATCTCTTAGGTACTAGAATAACGAGACATAGATATAGAAAACTGGATACAAAAGATCAGGAAATTAGAACACTAATTCAAAAGGCACAACATCCAAAAGTAAATATTAAAGCAAATCGAGGGGAAATATTACAGAATAAATGCCCATTCACTATCTTCACGTTCTCTCATTCAGTCTACAGAAAAATGCAATTTAGGTTTCCCCCACCCTAATACTGCAATGCAACCAATCTATCAAGATCAAAAGGGATTTTCCATTATATTTTAACAAAATCTAAAAAACACTTATTTATTACTGTAAAATTAGCTTCACAGTGGTATAACATGTTTTTGCCTTCACAATAACCACATTCCTTTTAAAAATGCTCCCTTTTTTTGGTTTGCAAATCTCCATACACATTTGTGTTTCTCTTTTGCCCGTAGAATCTCCATTTCAATTTCCTTGCCCTAAATTCTGAAGGTCCATTCTTAAAAAAAATTTTTGCTCATTTGGTACATGTTTATCTCTTGGTTTTCCAGCTTCAATTTAATATTTATATACTGAAACATCACAAAGCAATCTCGTGAAGAGTCTATACACACCTATTTCCTGATCTACAAACCTATTTTCCAAGAGGCACCTCAATAATCCTCTTTTATTCTTCATTCTATATCATTGCATGCCTGTGTACTCAGTCACTTCAGTTGTATCTGACTCTTTTGGCCTGTGGACAGTAGCCCACCAGCCTCCTCCATCCATGAGATTTTTTTGGTAAGAATACTGGAGTGGGTCTTCCACATCATGATTATGTTGTTTCTTTCACCAAATAAAACCAGCCTCTACTCAGAAACTCTTCAGTTGAATAAAATTTCCCTGTTTCATGTTTTCTTCCTTTACCTCTCATGCATATTCAAGCTTCATCTATGGTCAATTCCACCTCGTAAATCTTTCAAAGATATGCACTTATCTCCCATGACCTCTAAATTCCTAATCCATAGCTTCTTGTTATTAGTTGTTTTTCATACCAGCAAAATAACTTGGAATGATATTTTGAAATTAGAAAATATCTTTCAGGAATGTTAAGAATTTCAGACTGTTAAAAGAAGAGACATTACTTTGCCAACAAAGGTCCGTCTAGTCAAAGCTATGTTTTTTTCCGTGGTCATGTATGATGTGAGAGTTGGACTATAAAGAAAGCTGAGCGTCGAAGAATTGATGCTTTTGAAGTGTGGTGTTGGAGAAGACTCTTGAGAGTCCCTTGGACTGCAAGGAGATCCAACCAGTCCATAATAAAGGAGATCAGTCCTGAGTGTTCTTTGGAAGGAATGATGCTAAAGCTGAAACTCCAGTACTTTAGCCACCTCATATGAAGAGTTGACTCATTGGAAAAGACTCTGATGCTGGGAGGGATTGGGGGCAGGAGGAGAAGGGGACGACGGAGGATGAGATGGCTGGATGGCATCACCAATTCGATGGACATGAGTTTGAGTGAACTCTGTGAGTTGGTGATGGACAGGGAAGCCTGGTGTGCTGCAATTCATGGGGTCGCAGAGAGTCGGACATGACTGGCAACTGAACTGAACTGAACTGAACTGAATCTACTAAACTCAGGTCCAAAACTCTGTCCTACAGAAATAAACTGACATTTAGAAATGCAGTGCATTATTGCAATACATTGTTTACTGTGTAAAAAATTTGGAAATCTAATTGTTGAAGCTAGTTGAGCAATTTTTGATGTATACAACCAGTCAATGTTTAAAGAGGTTTTGGACAGAATTATAACAGTAATAGTTACATAGTTTCTTGGTAGAGAAACTATATGCTATCCAGAAAGTAGAGTTTGATAGTAAGTTATATTTAATAGGAAAAATAGTATTACAAATGAACATGAAAAATAGATATCTTCTTTAACTTATCACCAGAAGAGTCCATAACAAGTGCTAATGTGTACCTGAAGGGTCCAAATTTGGCTACTTTTCATTAATTAAAAGCAAACACCAAAGGCTGGTGCCTCGTGATGAATAGCTCAAGAATTTTATAAGTGTTTCTCAAGAATTAGAAAAGACTGATTTGAAGACTGACTAAAGGTCGAGATGAGTTCCAATGGTAGATGTGTCTCTTGAAGTAGTTGCAAATGACAGGAAAGCAGATACATGTTATTGCCCATTTGGAATTAATGAACAATTTTTACCATAGAAATTACAGTGTTTGAGAGCCCATTTGTAGGGCAATTAAATGAGTGATACATAAAGATGCTGCAAAGAAAAAAAATAAACAATATAAAAAATAAAATATAACACAAATGAACTTATCTATGAAAGAAACAGACTCAGAGATATGAGAGAGGAAACTTGTTACTCACAGGAGAGGATGGTGAGGGAAGGATGGATTGGGAGTTTGGGATTAGCAGATGCAAACTGTCATGTAGAGAACAGGTAAACGACAAAGTCCTGTATAGCATGGGAATCTGTATTCAATATCCTGTGATAAACCATAAAGGGAAATAACGTGAAAAAGAGGGCTTCCCTGGTGGCTCAGACAATAAAGAATTCACGTGCAGAATGGGTCAGGAAGATCTTCTGGAGAAGGGAATGTGTGTGAATCACTTTTTGTACATTATAAATTCACACTGCATTGTAAATCAACTAACTTCAAAACAAACAAAATAGAAGTAATGAGAATTCTCTAGGGGTCCAGTGGTTAGAACTCTGTGCTTTCACTGCTCAGAGCCTGGGTTCAGCAAACTTAACATTCCACGAGCCTCGTGGCCAAAACCAAAACCAAACCAAACAAAAAAAAAAACAAATCTCTTTAAAAAGGAGGTCACTGATGCTCCAGTAGAGATTTTTAAGAATAAAACAGATAGCAAACTCTTGAAAACAATTCAGCTCTAATTCAACTTAAAGGCAGAAAAACGGTGGCATTTTCCTTTCCCATGATTTATGTACAATTTCCTCATTTCCACAGGAATGACATTTCTAAATTTTGCACTTACAGAAAATTACCTAGGTTATTTTTAGCCATAACTGATGTGCCAAAAGTACTCCCACTTTAATATACTATCCTGCTAATTTACAAAATTCATTTATCATGTAAGTTCTTAGAAGGAAGGAGCAGATAAAATGTAAATGTGCTGATCTCGTATAAGTCACTGTTCTATGATAACATTTCAAACTTGATTTCAGATGCCAAAGCAGAGTCTTTGAAAAATTATATGTTTTCCTTTAAATTTAAGACATTTTTTAATGGTCTTGAATGTCTTTTACTAAGTGCTAATTAATGAGACAAACTTCTGACAAAAATATTTCTACTTTACTAATTCTAGAGCCATTTTTAAAAAAAATCTGAAACAAGAATCGTCTGACTGGATCACTTCTGAATATGCATGCATTATTTCAAAAGGGGATGCATTGTCTCAAAAAGAAACTGATTTTCTAGAAGTTGTGAAAAGGTAGATTTTTAGAGCATTTAAGCTGAATTCTCTCAACTGAGTGGTGGCAACAAAACTCTAACACTGTGAGTCTTTAAAAGAAAGATCAAACATCTTTTTGGTCACTATGGCAAAAGTAACTCATTCATTTCTCAAATTATGAGTTGTTACCTGCACTGGCAGAATAAAAGGATTCATATGGGTTATGAAGTTCTGTATTTGTGTTTTATCCTTAATCTGTTACACCAAAGCAAAGATACAGGTATTAGATGATCATAGTTATTAGGGAAAGTCATCATGACAACAAAAGACAAAAGTTCCAGTTTCTCATGTTCATCAGCATAGTCCTCAAACATTATGGTCAGTATCAATAAATCCTAATCTAAAGAAACAGATATGAAAAATCAATATGTTCTTTCAAACTGTGTCATGCATTTATTCTTATTGCATTACTACTCAATAACTTATTAGATACTATACTATAACACTTTGCCTATAAAATAATTTTAAGAGCATGATTGGCAAAAAGTTCACTATCAATTCATAATTAGTTATTGATTATTATTTACCAAATTATATGTCATATATTATGATAAATTTCTGAACAATAGGTTTCTTATGAATGCATGGGGGAAATTTGTGCACATCAGTTTAAAGCATCTTCAATTTATGATAATTTAATTGAATAATTTTAAAAAATTTTCTGGAGATAAGTACCTTAGAAATATTTCAAAGGAGAAAACAAAATAAAACAAAATGCGTAAGTAGATAATCTATGCTTTAAGATTTCTACAAATTGTGTGAAAGTGTGTGTGTTTTTAACCATAAAAGGAAACAAAAAACATGCTAAAATTGAAACTGTAAAAATTTTATATAACTTACCTAATGATCTGATTCATTTCAGTCATTGGTAAAAAGTGTTTGTAAAGAAAACACATATAAAGTAAAATAAAAAATAAATTAAAAAAAAAATAAAAGAAACAGAGGATCTCTGAGAAAAGAAAAAAAAGAAAAAGAGAGCAAATGATTTCTGCTTCTGCTGCTGCTGCTGCTAAGTCACTTCAGTCATGTCTGACTCTGTGCGATCCCATAGACGGCAGCCCACCAGGCTCCCCTCTCCCTGGGATTCTCCAGGCAAGAACACTGGAGTGGGTTGCCATTTCCTTCTCTAATGCATGAAAGTGAAAGGTGAAAGTGAAGTCATTCAGTCATGTCCGACTCAGCAACCCCGTGGACTGCAGCCTACCAGGCTCCTCCGTCCATGGGATTTTCCAGGCTAGATTTCATAAACTCTTTATTTAAAATTTTAAGCAATTCTAGACCTATAAATTTGTATCTTTGTTTTTACTGGAAACATTTTTAAATATTTTGTTAAAAATATTTGGTAAACATATTCAGATTGAAATAAAAATATTTTCAAATTTAAAATTCTAAATATATGTGCATGTTAGTTATATTTAGACTTTAAAAATACTTAGAATTTGAAATAATAATATAATATTAAAGTATACAATTTTATTACATTATTTGCAAATACATCTAAAATATAAATGTCTCAATTATAAATTAGCAAATATTTTATACAAATACAAAGTCTTCTCTCCAGATATATTAATTAAAAAATAAAGTGATAGAACTGAACTATAAATTTACATAATCTGAGAAAACATTTGATATTCTACCTATACATTTTGTTAACTTCTTCAGCAGTTATTTCATATGCTAGTTATGGATTTACTAAATGCTTGACAAATTTACATTGAAATATTTTATTAAAATTAGTAACCCAATTAAAATTACTTGCAACAAATCAGAATTGAGACAGTAATAATTCCCTGTCACATTTTGCATTTTCTTAGTTTATAGTTTTGTGTATTTCATATTTGATGAATTAACCTTCATGTAATGGTTATAATAGACTGACATCTGATATGTGTATATGTTTGTATATGTACGTATTTGTATTCTTAATGTGCTCAATAGTTTGCTATTATTATTATTATTCTTTTTGTAACATTCTTAATTACTTTAGCATTTCACTTTAAGAATTTTTGAAAGTCAATGAAAAATTTGATAACCAAAAACACCTGACAAAAAGAAAGAAAATAAAATAAGTATATATCAACTTTAATAAGAGATTTTCAAAAAAGGATATAGTTTTATTCAGATATGTGGAAATCTCCATACTGAATATAATTTACTAATAAATAATTTATTATTTTAAAAATATTTACTCTGTAATAAATATTTCCACATATCTTTAAAATTTATAACTTTATTGCTCATGGCATCTGATAGTAGAGTGGTAAATATTTTTAAAAATTAAGAAACAAAATCCTGGAGAAAGATGCAGTAATGCTACATTCCTCCCGAGAAACTTGTTTTAAATTTTCTAGATATAAAGAACTTTTATTTTCCTGAATCTGAATTGCAGGGGTGCTAAATTGATCTTTGTTTTAGAGAATGTTCAATGTACATGTCAAGTTTAGAGATTTTTAGAAATTTTTGCTTATGAAGTGAAAATTAGAGAGTTTTTCAAGTAGTTTTTGGCTCTATTTTCATTGAGTTAGCGTATATAATCAATACTTGCCTGTTTATCACATTCTTACCTGTGTATCTTCAAGTTCAATGAGGTCTGAAAAGACTGAAATCCAAAGTTCACGTGAAACGCGGGAAGAATAGTAGGAGAGTTTGCCCCGATCTTGCTTCACAGGCTTCTCATCGAACCTTACATGTGGCACATTGCTGTGAGTTACAGACACTTGTGCTTGTAGTACCAAGACCCTCAGTATGTCACTGCTTACTGAATGCTATTTTGGGTTCTCTGAGTAGAGCCATGAACACTGAGCCTTTGTGCAAAATATCATAAGGGCACTCTGATGTCCGTTCATAGTCTGGGATTAAAATGCAGACAGCTCCAGCAAATAGTTATGAGCTGATTTTTCCCCCCTTTTTCCTAATAACAAACAAAAAAGAAAATAAAGTGCTTATTGGCTTGAGATGATAAGGAGGGAATTCAACTTATGTAAGAGAATTCTGCAAGTGGAAAGGACATGCCCTCTACTTGAGGATTAGCTGATGAAACAAATGATCAATTTAAAGCAGGCACAAAAGTTGCTAAAAAGAGAAAAGCTTTTAAACTCTGTCTCTATGACTTCTGGCTGTTCCTAAATTCAATCTTTCTACTCAGGAATGAAGTAAAATACAGAGAGGGCAATGTCTAAATTATAATCCTCTTTTTTCCCTTGGTTTATGAACTACCTAAATTTATTTATTTTATCAAATTTATAGTTAGGTTTTGTTATAAATAGTTACTGTTGTTTATAGTGAACTACATAATATTACACTCTATACTGTTTACACTCTATATTGTTACTCAAGCTATTTTTAATTAAAAATCATTTTTGAACCAAATCAGAGAAAGGTTAAAGAATATGTACAGTGTTTAACACCATGATCGATGTCTATACATTTTAATACTTTTATGGTTTACATATGCAAGCATTGCAGGAAACAGCCTCAAATTCAGAAATAGACTTAAATCCTGCCCTATCTGGAGGATATGCATGTTCATTCTTTTTACCATAACAATGGAAGGAGAAGGGGAAAGAGGTTACCAACAATGCTAATGAGAACAGTATAGATTATGTAAAGTAGGTTATCTGATTCATGCTTAATTCACTTCTGAGTTAATATAAAGCAATTCTTTTGGTTACCATTTGCTAAATAAATGTTAAAGGCCTGTGTAACATGCAGCAAAACCAAACAAAAATTTCCTTTTTTTTTTCCCCATTAGCTTTTTTTTTTAAATTGTGGTAAGAACACTTAACATGGGAGCTACCCTCTTGACGACTTCTTTAAAGTGCATGGTACAGGACTGTAAACTAGTGGCATGATGTTGTACAGCAGATCTCTAAAACTCACTCCTCTGTGTAACTGAAGTGTTACACCCATTGAACAATAGCTCCCCATTTCCCCTTGTCCCCTGGCCCTGTCCACTGACATTCTACTCCCTGCTTCTGAGTTTGAGGACTTTAGAGACCTCATGTGTGTGGACTCAGGCAGCACATCCTTCTGTGAATGCCTTATTTCACTTGCATAATGAACTCCCAGTTCATCTATATTCCAGTTTTGGATTACGAATCTAATATTTTATGGGGTATAGTTTCCTGCATTGATACAGTTTTCAGCTCCACTCTGAACTACAATTACACTTTTCCAACCAATAGCCCTATTCAACAAGATGTCCCGAGGGCTTATCTTCAGGCAAAAGAGAGCAAGTGTGGGTCAGCGTTTTATACACTGATTGTTATAAAACCACTAAAGGGGCAATCAGCACTGTAGCAAATCTACTGAGACAGGAACAAACTTTTTAAATAGTGTACAGTTTGAAACTATGTGTTTTATGTAGAATACCATTAATGGCAATTTTTTATTTCGTTAACTAAAGATCTGTTATAAACCACCTATGTAAAGTGACCAACTAGATTTGTTTTTAATCTAGGCAAAAGTGCTCTAAATGTCTAAGAGTTTATAGTCCCTGGAAGAAGAACATTTCTTAATACCACATTGCGGAATCCAGCAAGTCTGTGTATCACAACCAAGAACGTAGATTTGACTGGACTGATAGGACTAGGCATCAAAAAAGCTTACGGATTACTTCTACCACATTTTCCTCACATCAGGAGAAAAGTTGTTTCTAGGTGCGGGAGGGTAAAGAAATAGGGAGTAGAACATGACTTTTATACAGAAGGAAGAGCTCAGAATTAAGTACAGCACTATCCATAGGAGAGACAGAGCCCCTGGTACACTATGGGTTACTGGAGGTCTCCACATCATAGAACAAATGTAGGGAGGGTGGACCATTCCTGAGACACAGATACTGTTTCATAACTACACAGAGACATTCTAGCAAACAATCATCAGCTTTCACATGCAGTCTGGGAGAATTCTACAAATGTCATCTGACAGCAGGCTGTTGAAAAGAGCGTGTAGTTTCAGAAGAATTCAAACTAGGATTGAACTGAGTTAATCTAAGATTTAAATGAACATATTGCAATTCATTAATGCTCTGAAGAGCCACCAATTTGTTTTTTAAAAAAATATAATTAAGAAATGTTAATCTAATGACTAGCTGCAGAATGGAGCAGCTAATGAAGTTCAGACATAACAGCAGGCAGAGGACAAATTCAGATGTTATTCAGGCTCAATCCCTGGAGATAAAACTTCAATCAGAAAGTTTAGCTGTAGATATATCTCAGCATAGATGACCCAGATGACTTTAATAAGATATTAAGGCTCCGATCAGCTGTGGTCTGGTTGACAGAATTAAAGGTCTACCTCCTGATCACCACAGTCTTGGAGAACACTATTATGTATTATATATTATAATAACATATTTTATTATAATATAATAAAATAATATTCATGAATGGTTTTAGAAAAACTCATATATATTGATAGAAATAATTTAAAATATATTAACTGTAAATCATTGTGTCAATTAGGATTCTTTTTGGCTGCCATAGAGACAAAAATACAAAATAAAGTTAAGAGAGTGGAATAAAACTTGGAGAAATGTTGAACATACATAAAAAGATGAAGTTGGCTTAGGGTTAGTTGGAGCCAGTGGTTTCACCCTGCAATTATTTATTCAAGTTCATTTGCTCTCATCTTGTGTTTAAGAGTAATTTATCACTCCAAGAGTGTCCCAAAAACTTCATTTTTGTCTTATTGAGTAATATAATCTTTTGTCCATATCTGAAAAAGTTACACCAAAGAGAAAAGATTAGAACCATTAAGCCATTCCTGCACCTGGGAGGCAGAACTACTTGGTAGAGAAATGGATTAATGTGAACAAATAAAATTTGGATTATTGAATCTGGTTTGACAATCAACAGTGTATACTATAGACAAACATGTAAAATAGCTTTTCAAAAAGCTGAAAATAAAAGTAATTTCTTTCCTAGAGTGACCTTTAGATGTTATTCTTTCCTAATAGTCCAGTTTGATGTAGTTTATCTTTTTTTAAAAAAACCATGATCATATATCACAATGATAAATAAGAGAAGATAAACATTAAAACACTAGCTAATCCATATATTTCAAATAACATCAATCCTTTTGTGTTAAACTCAGAAAACTTGGCTGCTTATAAAGAAACATTCTATTGAATATGGCAACATTTTGCATAGTCTTAGAAAATTTATCTTTTAAATTCTAGTTGCAATAGCCATAGGTTTGGTACAATTGCAATCTGTTCATTGTAAAGCAACTATACTCCAATAAAAATCAATTAAGTAAAAAAGCAAACCAACAAATAAATAAAATGTATCTGTTCATATATACCCACATTTTATTATTTTATTTTCTGTTTTGTTACTTTTTTCTTTTTTTTGTGGGAAGACCTTGCTTTGGAGCTTTGTATCTAAGGAATAATTCTCTCTGGTTAAACTGCAACATAAACTACAAGACAGAGAAAAATTATTGAATAATGCATAAATAAAAAAGTTCTATTCCATAAAAAGTATATATTTTAGTAATTGGTAATACATTAACAATTTAAAATAATATAATTCAGAAGTACAACCCCCAAATATAGCATTAGCACACTTGAACCCTGGCTCTTGAACTATCTGTCTATTTATCTATCTATCTACTTATCAGTCATCCATATCTTTCCTTTTGCAAGATATCTTGTTAGAGGTTACAGTTATACAAAGACAAATAAAACTCTGACCAACCATCTCTTGAAAATAAAAAGCACACATCATTTTTAAGCATCAAACAAGATGCTTAACCAAATGAAATGTAACAAAATGAAAGTCCAATAAAATCACGTTGTAAAAGAAGAATGATAACCTCCAGACTATGTGATGATATGTGAGATATATGTATTTAATCAAGAGCTGATTAGGAGAGAATTTTAGAATAAAACAGCTTCTTTGCAGACTGATCCATACTGTAGGAGATGGCCTGTTGTTTGTGCTCAGTTGCTCAGTCCTGGCTGACTCTTTGCGACTCCATAGACTGTAGCCCACCAGGCTCCTCTGTCTATAGGATTTTCCAGGCAAGAATACTGGAGTGAGTTGCCATTTTCTTTAAGTTCCCTCATGTATAATTTGAAGGGCATTTTATGAAAGATTTTTCATATACTTTTATAAGGAAAGGGGCTTCCCAGGTAGATCAGTGGGAAAAAATCTGCCTACCAATGCAGAGGACGTGGGTTCAATCCCTTGGTCAGAGATCCCCTGGAGGAGGAAATGGCAACACTCCAGTATTCTTGCCTGGAAAAACTCATGACCAGAAGAGCCTGGTGGGCTACAGTCCACGGGGTTGCAAAGAGTTGGACAAAAGTGAATCACTGAGTGACTGAGCACAGAGCATATAAAGAAAAACTCTGCTTAAATGGCATGCATTTAAATTAATAGAAACTAGTCATTGAAACTTAGTAGTGCTTACATATTAATTCAATGATATTTTATCCACATATGCAAAATAAGACCCTTAACATGTCAAATAATCCAGCTTTCCATTAAAAAAAAAAGTTTCATTGGAATACAACCATACTAACTTGTTTACATATTGTCCAAATTGCGGATGTTTTCAAGTTCTTAAGGAAGACTGAGTAATTGCAAGAGACTCGACCAGCAAAATAGAAACTATTTCCTACCTAGTTATTTACAGGAAAAGTTTACCATTATCTAATTTATATTCATGTGGTGTAGTGTTTTTAATTAATATGTATAGGACATTTTACTTAAAAAGTAAATTACATGTATTTGATCAATAGATGAATAAACACACACACAAATATACAAAAGTCTACACAGCAGCAGTCATCTTACACTACATCATCTTGCTTATCTGTGGGTCAATAAATTGCTATGGCTGACTAAAATGTTAGGTTTTTTTTTTATTAAAAGACAGCTTAAATTTTTTAAAATTACTTATTTATTTGGCTACACCAGTTCTTTGTTGCAGTGTGTGAATTCTTGGTTGCGGTATGTAGGATATAGTTTCCTGACCCGCTGCATTGGGAGCACAGAGTCTTAACCACTGGACAACAAGGAAGTCCCAAGACAATTTAAATATTTTATATTTACTTAAAATATATGCTGCTGCTGCTGCTGCTAAGTCGCTCAGTCATGTCCGACTCTGTGTAACCCCACAGACAGCAGCCCACCAGGCTCCCCCATCCCTGGGAGTCTCCAGGCAAGAACACTGGAGTGGGTTGCCATTGCCTTCTCCAAAAATATATGTTAGGTTGGCCTAAAAAGTTCATTTGGATTTTCTCCTAATATCTTATGAAAACATCTGAATGAACTTTTAGCTAACTCTAATGTCTTACGGAAAATCTGAAGGAACGTTTTGACCAATACATTCTTGTTAATTTTATACATATATACATATATTTTCCCCTAGCGTATTAAGGATTTTCTTTGTGATATTATCCTCAGAATGGGTCTCTGCATCTCTTTTAATAAAACATGCTTATCATGTAGCTATGTTTCCTGGTTTGCTTCTGAAGAATAAAGAAGGAATTTAAACAAACTTGTGAAGACATATAGTGTCTGGTATATAGTGTATTGTGTAATAAACATATAGTGTAATTCTGTGAGAAATGCTGGACTGGAAGAAACACAAGCTGGATTCAAGATTGCCAGGAGAAATATCAATAACCTCAGATATGCAGATGACACCACCCTTATGGCAGAAAGTGAAGAGGAATTAAAAAGCCTCTTGATGAAAGTGAAAGAGGAGAGTGAAAAAGTTGGCCTAAAGCTCAACATTCAGAAAACGAAGATCATGGCATCTGGTCCCATCACTTCATGGGAAATAGATGGGGAAACAGTGGAAACAGTGTCAGTTGGGCTCCAAAATCACTGCAGATGGTGACTGCAGCCATGAAATTAAAAGATGCTTACTCCTTGGAAGAAAAGTTATGACCAACCTAGATAGTATATTCAAAAGCAGAGACATTACTTTGCCTACTAAGATCCGTCTAGTCAAGGCTACGGTTTTTCCTGTGGTCATGTATGGATGTGAGAGTTAGACTGTGAAGAAGGCTGAGCACCGAAGAATTGAAGCTTTTGAACTGTGGTGTTGGAGAAGACTCTTGAGAGTCCCTTGGACTGCAAGGAGATCCAGCCAGTCCATTCTGAAGATCAACTCTGGGATTTCCTTGGAGGGAATGATGCTAAAGCTGAAAATTCAGTACTTGGCCACCTCATGCGAAAAGTTGACTCATTGGAAAAGACTCTGATGCTGGGAGTGATTGGGGGCAGGAGGAGAAGGGGACGACCGAGGATGAGATGGCTGGATGGCATCACGGACTCGATGGACGTGAGTCTGAGTGAACTCCAGGAGTTGGTGATGGACAGGGAGGCCTGGCGTGCTGCCATTCATGGGGTCGCAGAGAGTCGGACACGACTGAGCGACTGGACTGACCTGAACTGCAGTGAAATTGAATAGAAAATGCACATAGTTCCCGTCTTCTCCTCACCCCCCTCCCCCACACAGAGCCTCTTCTGCTGTAAACGTCCCCCATCAGAGTAGAACATTTGTTATAATTGATGAACCTACAGGGATATGTAATTATCACCCAAAGTTCATAGTTTACATTAGGATTTACCCTTGGGTGCTTTACATGCTGTTGACTTGGACAAATGTTTGGACGTGTATCCATCCTTAGAGTATCATGTAGAGTAGTTTCATGCCCTAAAAATCCTCTGCGCTCTGCCTATTCATCTCACCTATTCCCCTTAATTCCTGGCAACTACTGATCTTTTTATTCTCTCTCTAGACTTACCTACAGATCTAGAAAATGGCATATAGTTTTGGTAGCCTTTTCACATTGGCTTCTTTTCCTTACACTATGGATTTATGATTCCTTTTTTTATATGACTTGATAGCTTATTTGTTTAATTCATGAATAATATTCCACACTTTATCTTTTCACCTACTGAAGGACATCTTGGTTGATTTCAAGTTTTAGCAACCATGAATAAAGTGCCATACACATCTATGTACATGTTTTCATGTGGACAGAAATGTTGCCTATTTGCTTTCAATAATATTTTCATATATATATTTAAAAAATGCTTTTATTCATACCCATCATCAGCTTTTTTAACACCTGATCTTATTTAACAGATTACCGTTTCTGGAATATGTATCTTAGATTTAATAGAAAAATCATGGCTTCTATTTTTTAGACATATTTCATTTGTTATAGTCTGTAAATCCATGTTTTCAATAATTAAGAAACAGCATAAATAGTTTTGCAAGCAAACAAAGCTGGCTTTTTGTAATAATATATTTGCATGGTTGAGAGGAACATGTGCTCATATATTAGAGAGTATTATGGCAGGTTCAGAGTATTCTGTTTTGCAGAAGAAATGGAAAGCTGTAGTTATTTCATTTCACAGCACACACAGCATGGTTGTGCTATGATAGAAACTGTTTAATACCTACCACACTTCTGCCAGGTAGTCATCAGCTCCCTTTGAGTAAACATGGGACAAATAGCAAAACAAGGTCTTGAATAGTCAGAGGATTTTTTATTCCAGAGTCTATATTGTACTCATTGCAACACACTCCCTCTTTACTGAAGAAAACTTACAATTTTTAAAAGAAACATTTAAAAAGTATGATCAGCAATTTTAGTAGTGTTATAGTAAGCATCACTTGTAAAGCAATCAAACTAACCATATAAGGACTTAAACTAAGGTCCTTTTTTCCCTTTATTGATTCCTCTTTTTGTCTTTGAAACATTTGAGTATATACTATTTCTTAGGCTCCTGTCTTACTGTGGGAGGTACAGTTAGGAAAGATCCAGGAAAAGAAGCTTCTATCTGGATGAAGTTCATGTTCTAGTGATGGGTCATAGTGAATAGTCAAGGTAAATTAGTAGAATATAGAGTATACTAGATAAACAAAAGGGCTAAGTAGAAATAAAAGCAGGTATGAGGGGTAGTTTCGCATTAAGTGAACCATGAACTTCCAGATGTTCAAGCTGGTTTTAAAAAAAGCAGAGGAACCAGAGATCAAATTGTCAACATCTGCTGGATCATCAAAAAAGCAAGAGAGTTCCAGAAAAACATCTATTTCTGCTTTATTGACTATGCCAAAGCCTTTGACTGTGTGGATCACAATAAACTGTGGGAAATTCTGAGAGAGATGGGAATACCAGACCACCTGACTGGCCTCTTGAGAAACCTCTATGCAGGTCAGGAAGCAACAGTTAGAACTGGACATGGAACAGACTGGTTCCAAATAGGAAAAGGAGTACGTCAAGGCTGTATATTGTCACCCTGCTTATTTAACTTATTTGCAGAGTACATCATGAGAAACACTGGACTGGAAGAAGCACAAGTTGGAATCAAGATTGCCGGGAGAAATATCAATAACCTCAGATATGCAGATGACACCACCCTTATGGCAGAAAGTGAAGAGGAACTTAAAAGCCTCTTGATGAAAGTGAAAGAGGAGAGTGAAAAGGTTGGCCTAAAGCCCAACATTCAGAAAACAAAGATCATGGCATCTGGCCCCATCACTTCATGGGAAATAGATGGGAAAACAGTGGAAACAGCATCAGACTTTATTTTTTTGGACTCCAAAATCACTGCAGATGGTGACTGCAGCCATGAAATTAAAAGACACTTACTCCTTGGAAGGAAAGTTATGACCAACCTAGATAGCATATTCAAAAGCAGAGACATTACTTTGCCAACAAAGCTCTGTCTAGTGAAGGCTATGGCTTTTCCAGTGGTCATGTATGGATGTGAGAGTTGGACTGTGAAGAAAGCTGAGCACCGAAGAATTGATGCTTTTGAAATGTGGTGTTGGAGAAGACTCTTGAGAGTCCCTTGGACTGCAAGGAGATCCAATCCATTCTGAAGGAGATCAGCCCTGGGATTTCTTTGGAAGGAATGATGCTAAAGCTGAAACTCCAGTACTTTGGCCACCTCATGTGAAGAGTTGACTCATTGGAAAAGACTCTGATGCCTGGAGGGATTGGGGGCAGGAGGAGAAGGGGACGACAGAGGATGAAATGGCTGGATGACATCACTGCCTCAATGGACATGAGTTTGGGTGAACTCTGGGAGTTGGTGATGAACAGGGAGGCCTGGCGTGCTGCAATTCATGGGTTCGCAAAGAGTTGGACATGACTGAGCGACTGAACTGGACTGAAATGAACTGAATGGGGGGTAGTTAGTATTCTCACGGGGCAGGAAGCACAAAATTTTATACAGAATGTTCAGAAAAAGTCCAACTGAGGAGATAATGTTGAAATATATCACTAAGATGAGGGAGTGAGCCCTGAAGTTATCAAACCAAAGAAAAGCTTAGGTCAAACAAAACTGTTAGCCAGAAATGCTCAAGGGACAACAAGGCATCCTTTGTGGCTGCAGTGCAGAGAGGTGGAAAGCAGGAGAAGGAGGGGGAGAGGGAGGTGGGAAGGCAGAGGAGGGCAAGGAGAGAAGGAGAAGGAAGAGAAGCATATGGTGATTATGATGACAAAAATCGCGAGTGGGCCTGTGTGTTTACTTGTACACGCGGCAGCAGAGTATAAAAGATCTTGCTGGCAATTTCAGGTTATTTGTCTTTTACAGGGATGAAATGGGAAGTATTGGACAGTTTTAATGAGAAACAATGTGACTTCACTTACATTTTACAGACTTGATCTAGTTTGTGTGTTGAGTTAGAATGCCAGGGGTGATGACTGGAAAAAGGGAGACATATTAAGAACTATTGTAAAACTCAGTGTCCTCTGGATTATAGCAAATTTACGAAGCAGGTAGTGATTGGTCAGGCAATTTGGGTTGTAAGGAAAAGAAATTCATTGTAGTTATGTTAAATGGACTTTCATGGAAATAAGGGAAGAGGAGTCGTGGCAGGGTTATAATAGATCCAGCAATGGCAGTGATGGGAGTCCATAGGTCTCCAGGAATGACCTGGCTACTTTCTCTTTCTTTGTGCCTTTTCCAATTAATTTTAGATTGTGTCGTTAACCTCCTCTCTCTGTGTATTGGTTTCTTTCACTCAGAATTTCTGCTTATTTATAATTTATCTTGTTTATGGCTGATTTTTAACACCTATAAACTCTTAGTGACAGATTTTCAACTTCCACTGAGTAAAGGCCTATTCTTATTTTCCTGTTGAAACTTCTAAGGGGGTCAAAGTATTCTATGTACATCAGCAATGATCCCATAGTCTCTTATTGTTTGGATTCACATCTCTTGCCTAATTTCTCTGGCAAAGGGATTAGATGGTGTTGTGTGTGACAAATGGTAATATCCCAGGGCAGGCCTTCCAGTAGCAGTAAGGCAAGGAGGGATGCTGTGACTCTTAGGTGATACACAATTGTCAGGCATCCTAATATATGCTGGTTGGTATTATCTTCATCCTCATATAAGGCTTGAGGAAACTAAAGCTCTGAAAATGTCATGCAACTAGAACATTTTGCAGCCAAATCTCAAGTTTCTATCTGATTCCAAAAATGACTCAGATTCTTCCACTCAGTCACATTGCCTTATATTTAGGAATGCAAGTGGATACACAGCTTTCATTCATTCAAATAATTTATTGAATACTACTGTGTGTGATGTACTAGGCTAGAAATAGATGAAAATGACAACAACAACAAAACCAAAAAAAAAAAAAAAAACCCTACTGCCTTTCCCTGTAAGAATCATGGCATCTGTTAAAGAACCTTGCACTTCTTATACTTTAATAAATGCTGTGATATTTTTATAACAGGGTACTACAAGACCCCAGGAGGATGTGGCTTACTCTGCTGACATTTTATAGATGAAAGAGTGGAGGCAATTGGGAAAACTTTTCCAAAAGGCATGGTGCTCATGTTGAGCTCAATGAGAAATTAGGTCTACTTACATCAAGGACAGTATCCGTATGTGCAAGAGGAGGAGAAAGAATGTCATCTTAGTGGAATGCATAAAAAATTGGCATACTTGGATCTTAAGGTGAATGTTGAGAAATGTTAAGAGTTAGGCATAAAAATACAGGCAGAACAAGAATGTGGAGGTGTTTGACTTAGTTCTGAATACATGAAAGTCATTGAGGAAAGGATAATTTGACTAGATCCCTCTCTCTCATCATAAATAGAGGTTTATCAATTTTACTACTTAAAAGTAGCTTTATTTCTATTGATTTACTTATTGCTTCTATTTTATTGGTTTTTCATCTTTCTTATTTACTATTCTTTGCTTACATTTATTTGGTTTGCCATTTTTTGGAGGGGGCCTTCTAAAGTAAGACACATTATTAATTTTAGACCAACCTTTTTTCAGTGTAAACATTTAAACCATATACACACACATACACATTTGCATGCTTTAAATATGTTATGTGCAAGCAATAAAGCATTGGAAACATACTTATAGTTTTATATTCTAATTTTAGAATTTATAATTGCTATTTGCAAGAGATTTTACCCAACCATATTACTTTGCCAACAAAGGTCCATCTAGTCAAAGCTATAGCTTTTCCAGCAGTCATGTATGGATGTGAGAGTTGGACTATAAAGAAAGCTGAGTGCCAAAGAATTGATGCTTTTGAACTGCAGTGCTGGAGAAGACTCTTGAGAGTTCCTTGGACTGCAAGGAGATCCAACCAGTCAATCCTAAAGGAAATCAGTCCTGAATATTCATTGGAAGGGCTGATGCTGAAGCTAAAGCTCCAATACTTTGGCCACCTGTGGCAAAGAACTGACTCACTGGAAAAGACCCTGATGCTGGGAAAGATTGAAGGCAAGAGAAGAGGACAAAGGATGAGATGGTTGGATGGCATCACTGACTCGATGGACATGAGTTTGAGCAGGCTCCAGAAGTTGGTGATGGATGGGGAAGCCTGGCATGCTGGAGTCCATGGGATTTCAAAAAGTTGAACACGACTGAGCAGCTGAACTGACTGAATTTTTGGATTAAATTACTGGAAGCCTAGCACTTTAAATTTCCCTATATTTATGTACTACATGATATAAGCATACAGATAAGGAAGATACATTTATTCATTAATACCTCAACTACTCTTATATATTCCTCCCATAATTATTTTAATTAATCCTCATAACAACCCCAGTAGGTAGACAGTTTTCCCATGTGAGGAAGAGTAGACTATAGGTTAGAGAGCTCAAGTAACTTCCTGAAAATTATACACAGACTAAATGATAGAATTATAATTCAAGCTTATGAAGTACAATGCCAGTCCCTGTCATCTTCACTATTACCTTTGGGGACTGTTAAGAGGGTGATTAAAGAGTGTGAAATGAGCTTGAGTTGGCAACAGTGAGTGGCAGACACAAGTGATTTGTTTTCGAAATTTTTCTCTTTACTAAATTATCAGATAGACAATAAATCTGTATACAGATGTTAATAATATATGTGAATAATATATTGTGCAATAACCACAGAAGGATAATAAATAATAATTAACAGGATGATGAGAAATAACATACTAATGATAATAAATAGGCATACTTGTGTACTTAGATCTGAAACCAGTCGTATTGCTTTACACACAGTTTCCCTCTATCATGTGTACGGTTAATGCTAAGCTACCACAGATAGCTTCTAGGATTGTGTAATAAATACTTTGGGGGCACTTTTACATTAATTTCTGTGAATAAATCCCAACAGCTTTGTATGGAACTTTGTCATCAAATTCCAGTGCTAGCCCTTATCATGGAGAAGGCGATGGCAAACCACTCCAGTACTCTTGCCTGGAAAATCCCATGGACGGAGGAGCCCGGTGGGCTGCAGTCCATGGGGTCGCTAGGAGTCGGACATGACTGAGCGACTTCACTTTCACTTTAGTGTTCTTGCCTGGAGAATCCCAGGGACAGGGAAGCCTGGTGGGCTGCCGTCTATGGGGTCACACAGAGTCGGACACGACTGAAGCAACTTAGCAGCAGCAGCAGCAGCAGCCCTTATCATAAATATCAAAGCATGGAATTATTTTTTAAACACTTTCCTCTAAAAAACACATCATTCATGATTATTTTGAAAGATTATATTATGTGCCAAATCAATATCATAAAAAAATAAAAGTAATTGAAGACAGTACAATTTTAGCAGGTAAAATAGTTTGAAAGACACTCAAAACGACAATCCTCTTTTTTAGGCCTAGAGATTAAAAGATCTGGACAGGTGGCTGAGGGGGGGACTATGAGAGAGGGTCACAGCAGTGATAGCTCTTCAACTCCAAGAATTCTCATTTTCTTTCTTAAAAAAGATGATTTTGTTAAAATGATGAAATAGCGGTGGTCAGTGTTTGCAACTATCCATTTATTGCCCTCTACTCTGTCTCAACCAAACTTCAGTCAGACTTCTCTGCTACCTACAGGTTGCTGACTCTGGAGCACACCCCCTTTCCAGCTTTTTCTAAAGATCCACTGACCACAGTAAGATGTGTTTCCCGTCGGACTCCACAGGACATTACCATGTGGCTGTCCAAATTTTTCTGAAAAATATCTGTCAATTTTTGCGTATCCCTTCTTGTTCGACTTTGTCTTTTAAAAGCCTTTATCCATTTGGGGACATATTTCTGAAGTTGGAGCATGCTTCCTATGATAGACCACCTGCACTGCAGGAAATCACTGGAAGAGGAAGATCCCCTGGAGAAGGAAATGGCAACCTACTCCAGTGTTCTTGCCTGGGGAATCCCATGGACAGCGGAGCCTGGTGGGCTACAGTTCATGGGGTCTCGAGTCAGACCTGACTGAGTGACTAACCAACCAACCAACCTTAGGACAAAAGTCGTACTTCTGGATGCAGTCTCCTCTAATCTAAGTCTGGATTTGTTTTTAACTGGACAGTCTAAATCCAAGTTCTACCCTATCTGGCGTAAGAATACAAGCTTTGTGTCTACTCCAAGCCTTCACTTATTAGCAGATGCCGTTGCTTTGCTTTCTAACTTCCTTTCTGAGCATTTCTTGGATTTTAATATATCTCTCTCAGCCAGCTCATCAGTGTTTTGTATAGTATATTTTTCCTCAAAGAGAACAAAATACTCTTTTTCCTTAAAGGAGAAACTCATTCACTTTTTAAAAAAATTAATCCTCTCTGGAAGATTTATATTCTTACAGTAGACTATAATAAGACACTAGAAATGGAAAGGAAACATTGAGTTAAGAATGTGTCCTCACTTCTTCCAAACATGGCAAAAGATAACATACTGCCATAATTAATTGCAAATATTGGTAAAAACAGTGAGCAAACAGTGTCCTAAAAGTTTAAAACATAAAATAGTGGAGGAGGAACAAAAAGCAATGTGTTTTGTTTCCTTAATTAACTTTCACAGTAAAATAATTTATACCCCATAAATACAAAAGGACTAAAAACTTTAAGTAAGGAAGAAACAGTCTTGTGTTTCATAATTTTTTCTAATTCACCCTAAGAAGGCAAACAAAATTTTCTCAAATAGTCCCTATGATACTATTGCATAATGAGAGGCATATATCATTCATTATACATTTGTCCAGTCTCAGAATGTACAACACTGAAAGTGAGTGCTACTGTATGCCATGGACTTTGGGTGAAAAGGATGTGTCAGTGTTGGTTCATTGATTGGGATGCGTGTGCCCCTCTCAGGATGCTGATAATGGAGGAGGCTGCATATCTGGGGGAGTACCTAAAATTGCTTAAAAAGAGTCTGAAAGAATAAAACAAAGTAACAAAAGACTCAAAATCAGTGACAGAAGCAAAATACTACGCTACCCACTTGGTGAAATAAAGGTGTTCCCTCAGAGGCTGCTGGAGAATACACCCACCTGCATGAGTAGAATCTCTTCTGTATGTAAGCTTGTCACACTTGAAACTAAAGCACTAAAATGACTACTGTATTATCTATTATGGCAAATTTATCAAGTTGTTTCTAGAAATCTTGCAAGATGTGGGAAATCATGTCAGTTATTGTTCCTTGGATCCAATTCTAATAGAATGCAAAGCTTACTTTTACATTTTATTAGATGTTTATTTTTACATGTCATAACTTTTGTGTTGGGAAAAGAAACAGGAAAATTATTCTGTCCTTCCCTTTCTATATTTTTTCCCTATGAATTCTCCCGTGATACTATCAAAGAATGAGAGTATACTAGTGATTGAGACAGAATGAAAGATGTCATGATGAGCAAACAAAAAGTATTGTAAGTATATTTTGAATTAAAATATAAAAAGAAGGGAGCATATGCTAATGTAAGACTTTTCAATATGGCTATAGCAAATATTAATATTTATAATGTTTTTGTCTGCCCAAAGCATGCTTCCTCTAAACTGATTTTGTTCATTTAAAAATTTATATGATCAATCAGATATTTGTTTTTATGATTGAATGAAGACATATGGAGGAGCTATATGTTTATTTTACCTCAAGCTATATTTGTAAAGTTATTGCATTATTAATACTTACTACAATTTGGCAAGACTAATACAGAAAATAATGAATTAAATGTTTTCTTGTAAAGCCCAAAAGAAACTCTTAAAGATATGTGTGTTAACGTCTCAATCCTTTGTTTTCTTAGTGATGGTGGATTTTGTCTGTTAGGATGACTAGCCACACAGATTCATTCTTATTGGGATAATAATGGAAGCTTTTATCCAAAATACAAGAGGGTTATATTTAGGACCTTGTAGTGTTGTAGAATGCTTGTAAATGTTATAGAATTTCCATTTACTAGAACACAGTTGAGACACTCATGGGAAAACAGTAGTGAAATGGATTTCAGTAATCAATCAACTAAGTAATTCAATGTGAAACCCAAATACATTGAAGCTGCAGGTTCTATTTTATACCTGCAGAATATTTTTTTCTTCTTTTTTTCCTTCATACTAAAGCCATGGTTTTTATTCCCACTGTACAGATATTATATATACAGGGATCAGAAATTTTTATTTTGCACCAGCAGTTTTCATGTTTAGACATTGCCCTTTACACTGATGGTCGTATCTTCCATTCTCAGTGACTATAAAAACTTCTTACTGAAAACACTGTCCTCTCTCTGAGGACTGTGGGTAGTGTCTATCTAACATATTATCCCTAGTTGCAACTCCACCCAAACATATCACATTCTTTTTCCCATCCACTACAGACAGGGCTTCATGAGCAATGGCCCTTTCTTAGAAGGACCCTGCACTCGATGCAAGGGGTTTCCCTGGTGGTTCAGTCATAAAGAATCAACCTGCAATGCAAGAGACACAGGTCTGACGCCTGGGTCAGGAGGGTCCCCTGGAGGAGAAAATGGCAACACACTCCAGTATTCTTGCCTGGAAATCCCATGAACAGAGGAGCCTGGGGAGCTACAGTCCATGGGGTAACAATGAACACAGCTGAGTGATTAAGCATACACATTTTGATGCAATACTCTGCTCTAGCCATCTTTAAATTGTTAACAATGTTTGAACAGAAGGCCCAAAAGTTTCATTTTTACTGGGTCTCACAAAATTTAAAAAAAAATCATTCTGAGGGTATTAGACTATTTTGACTAATGAAAATTCTATCCTCACTATTTTTCTCAAAAATTTTCCATGCAAAAATTCATGTTTAGAAAATGTTAAACAAAAATACTCTCCAGAACTCTATACTACATTTTCAACTTCTATGTGTATATCCTTGCACTTGCCTAATTGAGCTCCTAGAAACTTCAATACAAGGCCTCATATATTTCAACATAATGTTTTAATTCATAATGTTATCAGTTTGCAATGCTTCTTAACCTATTTCTGTGTCCAAGTCTGTCAAATACAATCCTAAATGACACCTTCTTAATGTATCTATATCTGATTCCCATGCTGAAGGTCCATCTCCTTGATCCCAATTTTCCAGCAACAGGAATCATCGTATATCAATTTTATCATTGCATTAGAATATCTATTAGTGATTGCATTTTACACTAGGTTTTTCTAAATATGGGAGGCCTTATTTCTTGCTTTTACACAGCTTAGCTCACCTCCAAGCATAGATGAAGAATCCAGGTTGCTTCTGTCTTGCATCTCTGCTTTCTGGAAAACTTCAGTGACTTAATTTGTGCCAGAAGAGAGAGAAAATGAATAGCTGCAAAATATTTTTTTAAGTCAAGACTTGGAAGTAGCTTATATCACTTTCACTCAAAACTTACTGGTCAGTGTTAGGTCATTTGGTTCTCAATATGATTGAAGAAGAAGACTTCATATTCCTAGGAAGAGGAAATGATGTGGTTAATTCATGCCACACTCACCTCTCCCAAACTTGAACTGGGAGAATATATATAATTCACTGTTCGTTCTTCTGCAGTACCTAGGCCAAATCTTAGGACTGGAGGACTTGCTATTTGTTGACTGGATGATTCAGTGTATCTACAATGCTCAGTTCAGTTCAGTTCAGTAGATCCAGTCATAACAGACTCTTTGTGACCCCATGGACTGCAGCATGCCAGGCTTCCCTGTCCATCACCAACTCCCAGAGCGAATCAAACTCATGTCCTTTGAGTTAATGATGTAATACAAGCATTCCATCTCTGCCATCCCCTTCTCCTACCACTTCAATCATTCCCAGCATCAGAGCCTTTTCAAATGAGTCAGCTCTTTGCATCAGGTGGCCAAAGTACTGAAGTTTCAGCTTCAGCATGAGTCCTTCCAATGAATATTTAGGACTGATTTCTTTTAGGATGGACTGGTTGGATACCCTTGCTATGCAAGGGACTCTCAAGAGTCTTCTCCAATACCACAATTCAAAAGCATCAATTCTTTGGCACTCAGCTGTCTTTATAATCCAACCCTCAGATCTATACATGACTGCTGGAAAAGACTATGCTTTGACTAGGTGGACATTTGTTGAAAAGTAATGTTTCTGCTTTTTAATATGCTGTCTAGGTTGGCCATAGCTTTTCTTAGAAGGAACAAGCATCTTTTAATTTCATGTGGATGTTGACCATCTACAGTGATTTTGGAGCCATAAATAAATACATAAATAAAGTCTGTCACTGTTCCCATTGTTTCCCAATCTATTTGCTATGAAGTTATGGGACTGGATGCCATGATCTTAGTTTTCTGAAGGTTAAGTTTTAAGACAACTACTTCACTCTCCTCTTTCACTTTCATCAAGATACTCTTTAGTTCTTCTTTACTTTCTGCCATAAGGGTGGTGTCAACTCCATAGCTGAGGTTATTGATATTTCTCCTGCAGTCTTGATTCCAGCTTGTTCTTCATCCAGCCCAGCATTTTTCATGACGTACTCTTCATATAAGTTAAATAAGCAGGGTGACAATGTGCAGCCTTGATGTACTCCTTTCCTAATCTGGAACCAGTCTGTTATTCCATGTCCAGTTCTAACTGTTGCTTCTTGACCTGCATACAGATTTCTCAGGAGGCAGGTAAGGCAATCAGTTATTCCCATCTCTTGAAGAATTTTCTGCAGTTTGCTGTGATCCACACAGTCAGAGGCTTTGGTATAGTCAGTAAAACAGAAGTAATATTTTTCTGGAATTCTTTTGCTTTTTCTATGATCCAATGGATGTTGGCAATTTGATCTCTGGTTCCTCTGACTTTCTAAATATCTAGCTTGAAGATCTGGAATTTCACAGTTCATGTACTGTTGAATTCTGGCTTGGAGAATTTTGACCATTAATTTGCTAGTGTGTGAGATGAGTGTAATTGTGTGGTAGTTTGAGCATTCTTTGGAATTGCCTTTCTTTGGGATTGGAATGAAAACTGACCTTTTCTAGTCCTGTGGCCACTGCTGAGTTTTCCAAATTTTCTGGCATATTGAGTGCGGCACTTTCACAGCATCATCTTTTAGGATTTGAAATAGCTCAACTGGAATTATATCATCTCCACTAGCTTTATTTGTAGTGATGCTTTCTAAGGCTCACTTTACTCTGCTTTCTAGGATGTCTGGCTCTAGGTGAGTAATCACACCATCATGGTTATCTGGGTCATGAAGATCTTTTTTGTGTAGTTCCTCTGTGTATTCTTTCCATTTCTTTTTTCATTTCTGCTTCTGTTAAGTCCATACCATTTCTGTCTTTTATAGAGCCCATCTTTGCATGAAATGTTACCTTGGGTATCTCTAATTTGCTTAAAGAGATTTCTAGTTTTTCCCATTCTATTGTTTTCCTCTATTTCTTTACATTGATCACTGAGGAAGGCTTTCTTATCTCTCCCTGCTGTTCTTTGGAACTCTGCATTCAGATGCTTATATCTTTCCTTTTCCCCTTGGCTTTTTGCTTCTCTTCTTTTCACAGCTATTTGTAAGGTCTCCTTGAACAATCATTTTGCCTTTTGCATTTCTTTTTCTTGGGGAGGGTCTTGATCCCTGTCTCCTGTACAATGTCAGGAATCTCTGTTCATAATTCTTCAGGCACTCTGTCTATCAGACCTAATCCCTTGAATCTATTTCTCACTTCCACTGTATAATCATAAGGGATTTGATTTAGGTCATATCTGAATGGTCTAGTGGCTTTCCCCACTTTCTTCAATTTAAGTCTGTATTTGGCAATATGGAATTCATGTTCTGAGCCATAGTACCTCCCGGTCTTATTTTTGCTGACTGTATAGAGCTTCTCCATCTTCGGGCACAAAGAATATAATCAAGACATGGCCCACTGTCAAGAGAATGGCAAACCACTTCAGTTTCTTGCCTTGAGAACTTCATGAAGAATATGAAAAGGCAAAAGGTAGGACACTGCAAGATGAATTCCCCACATTGGTAGGTGCCCAATATTGCTACTGAAGATCAGTGGAGAAATAACTCCAGAAAGAATAAAGAGAAGGAGCCAAAGCAAAAACAGTGCTAAGGGTCCTGAAATGTTCATCATTTATGTTTACTTTGCCAAACTCACTGCCTGAAATATATTAACAGCACTTCAAATATATTAACAGCACTTCAATCATTCCTAAATTTTAAAAAAAGTTTAATAAAAGAAATAGAAAAAGAGTTGAAAGATAAAAGGAAGCATCATCCTTGGAATTATATTTAGTGTGTATCTGAGAAATTATGCAATTTGGATTTAAAATGCACTTACTGTTTTCTGTAGCAATATTAATTTCTTTAGAAGAGAAGAAAATTAGTAAAAAGGGTTCAGTTCAGTGAAAAAGTTGGCTTAAAGCTCAATATTCAGAAAACGAAGATCATGGCATCCAGTCCCATCACTTCATGGGAGATAGATGGGGAAACAGTGGAAACAGTGTCAGACTTTATTTTTCTGGGCTCCAAAATCACTGCAGATGGTGACTGCAGCCATGAAATTAAAAGACGCTTACTCCTTGGAAGGAAAGCTATGACCAACCTAGATAGTATATTCAAAAGTGGAGACATTACTTTGCCGGCTAAGGTCCGTCTAGTCAAGGCTATGGTTTTTCCAGTAGTCATGTATGGATGTGAGAGTTGGACCGTGAAGAAGGCTGAGCGCCGAAGAATTGATGCTTTTGAAGTGTGGTGTTGGAGAAGACTCTTGAGAGTCCCTTGGACTGCAAGGAGATCCAACCAGGCCATTCTGAAGGAGATCAACCCTAGGATTTCTTTGGAAGGAATGATGCTAAAGCTGAAACTCCAGTACTTTGGCCACCTCATGTGAAGAGTTGACTCATTGGAAAAGACTCTGATGCTTGGAGGGATTGGGGGCAGGAGGAAAAGGGGACGACCGAGGATGAGATGGCTGGATGGCATCACTGACTCGATGGACATGAATCTGAGCAAACTCTTGGAGTTGGTGATGGACAGGGAGGCCTGGTGTGCTGTGATTCATGGGGTCACAAAGAGTCAGACACTGACTCTCACATCCATACATGACTACTGGAAAAACCATAGCCTTGACTAGACGGACCTTAGCCGGCAAAGTAATGTCTCCACTTTTGAATATACTATCTAGGTTGGTCATAGCTTTCCTTCCAAGGAGTAAGCGTCTTTTAATTTCATGGCTGCAGTCACCATCTGCAGTGATTTTGGAGCCCAGAAAAATAAAGTCTGACACTGTTTCCACTGTTTCCCCATCTATCTCCCATGAAGTGATGGGACTGGATGCCATGATCTTCGTTTTCTGAATATTGAGCTTTAAGCCAACTTTTTCACTCTCCTCTTTCACTTTCATCAAGAGGCTTTTTAGTTCCTCTTCGCTTTCTGCCATAAGGGTGGTGTCATCTGCATATCTGAGATTATTGATATTTCTCCCGGCAATCTTGATTCCAGCTTGTGTTTCTTCCAGTCCAGCGTTTCTCATGATGTACTCTGCATGGGTAGATGGACCTAACTAAAGCAAGCAAGTATCTTATGAGTTACTGGAATAATTTATACAGGATGTAAGATAAGATGAAGTAGTAAATATTGAGACCTCGTCCACTAGATAAAGTAAGTAAAATATGAATTTGTGCTGAGAATAGTTATAGTGAAAAGAAAAGACTAATAAAGTATATTGTATTGATTATACACTAAGTATACCCGAAACAACACAGCGTCAGTATTCATCATGTACTCACTACGTATGAGGAACATGAGATATTCCTAATACTTGATGTTTAAAATCATCCCCCTGGTGGCATCTATTTTTTTCCTGAAGTGTCTTTTATTCAAGATACACAAACAACATACATGCTAAATGGCCCATTACATTAAATGCAGGTGTGTGTGTGTCCCTGCCTGTCTCTGATAAATACAGTATATATGTTAGTCCCAGGTACCTTCCATCATTTGAGCCTCCTTACTCGGTGCTCAAATTCAACCCTTATCACCACATTGCCAGGAGGAAAGCTGGCATATGAAACAGAAGGAGAGAAAAAGTAGATGACCTATAGATATTGTGCAAAGCATGATTTATCTAGAGTGGTCCTTCACTCTATTTTCAATCTATGATGACCTTACCCATTTCTTTAGTTTTAGATGTATTTTCTTATATTAAGGAAGAAAAGAGACCCTGGGAATTTGGGGCTCTACAATAATGCCATTTAGAAATATTGGGAGAACTAGCAAAATATTGAGAAAAAGTGTCCAGTGAGTTTTAAGAAGTTAATAAAAAGTGGGGTCTTGAGTGTCAAATGAAAAACAGAACAATATATCAAATGCTGTTGATAGACTGCATAGGTCAAAAGCATTTCTGAGGAGGTCAACAGATATTTCCATGGCATGGTGATGCTAACAAACTGTTTGAAGCGAAAAGAATGAGAGTAAATATAAATGTGTCTTTTGAGGAATTTTGCATATAGAGTGGAGGAATTGGGTGGTGCCTGAAGGGAACAGGAAGCAAAAGGAAGGTGGTCATCAACTGATATTAGTAAAATAATAGAATAGCCTGGGCTAAGGATGAGAGCTCCTCATAATTTTTACATCAGTAAAATACTTAAAATGGAAATGTTTGAGATCAACTGCTATATGTAAATTACTGCCTGCCACTTACTGAGAGATTAAGAAGGACATATTGAGGGCCTTCTTTTAAAAAGCTACTCTGTATATTTGATTATGGCTTCTGAGCTGAAGAGAAACATCCACTGAGGCTCATTTTTTTTTCCCCCATAACTCACTTAATGTAGTCCTGACTTAGCAGGTTTGAGTTTTATCAGCTACAGAATAGGCAGATTCAAGATCCTTAGAACTTTAAGTCTCTTTTCTAACAAGATCGCAGCTTCAATCATGAACTTCCCTTGCAGCGCCATCACATGGAAGTTGCTTAATGATACATGATGCATTAGAGGCTGAGATCTCTCCCCACTAGACGAATGGTCATGGAGGATGCAGTCAAGCTGTGTCTAGCATAAGCCAACTCTCTGGTCTTCTTTTCTTATAATTTCAAAACGTCATTATGTGTGAGAAACCATATTAAAAAAAAACTCCAATACTTTGGCCATCTGATGCGAAGAGCTGACTCATTTGAAAAGACCCTGATGCTGGGAAAGATTGAGGGCAGGAGGAGAAGGGGATGACAGAGGATGAGCTGGTTGGATGGCATCACCGACTCGATGGACATGGGTTTGGGTGAACTCTGGGAATTGGTGATGGACAGTGAGGCCTGGCATACTGTGGTTCATGGGGTCGCAAAGAGTTAGATATGACTGAGTGACTGAACTGAACTGTCAGAGGTTCAGGTGTTACACACCTTCAATGCTCTCAAGACTCTGAGAGATAATATGTTGTTCTTGAGCAAAAATTGCTCTTCCTTGTGGTTGTCTTTGATATCTGACAGACCAGTTTGAGTGCTGGGACCCACATTTCAAACTTTACATGAAATCAGTCAAGACATGTGTTCTGATATCTCATTGTGTTTGGTGCCTTGTCACTCAATCAGTTCAGTTCAGTTCAGTTGTTCAGTCGTGTCCGACTCTTTGCAATCCCATGGACGGAAGCACGCCAGTCTTCCCTGTCCATCATCAACTCCAGGAGTTTACTCAATCTTAACGTCCATCCAGTCAGTAACGTCATCCAACCATCTCATCTTCTGTTGTCCCCTTATCCTCCTGCCTTCAGTCTTTCCCAGAATCACGGTCTTTTCCAATGAGTCAGTTCTTCATATCAGGTGGAAAAAGTACGGGAGTTTTAGTTTCAGCATCAGTTCTTCCAATGAATATTCAGGACTGATTTCCTTTAGGATGACTGATTTGATCTCTTTGCTGTCCATGGGATTCTCAAGAGTCTTCTCCAACATGAGAGTTCAGAAGCATCAGTTCTTTGGTGCTCAGCTGTCTTTATGATCCAACTCTCACAGTGCACATGACTACTGGAAAAACCACAGCTTTGACTAGGTAGACCTTTTTTTGGCAAAGTAACATCTCTGCTTTTTAACATATAGTCTAGGTTGATCGTAGCTTGTCTTTCAAGGAGCAAGTGTCTTAATTTAATAGCTGCAGTCACCATTTACAGTGATTTTGGAGCCCCCCAAAATAAAGTCTGGAACTGTTTCCATTGTTTCCTCATCTATTTGCCATGAAGTGATGAGACAAGATGCCATAATCTTAGCTTTTTGAAAGTTTAGTTTTAAGCCAGCTTTTTCACTCTCTTCTTTCACTTTCATCAAGAGACTCTTCAGTTTCTCTTCGCTTTCTGCCATAAGGGTGGTATCATCTGCATATCTGAGGTTATTGATATTTCTCTCTGCAGTCTTGATTCCACTCTGTGTTTCATCCAGTCTGGCATTTTTCATGATGTAATCTGCATATAAGTTAAATAAGCATGGTGACAATATACATCCTTGACATACTCCTTTCCCAATCTGGAACCAGTCAATTGATCTATGTCTGGTTTTAACACTTGCATCTTGACCTGCATACAGATTTCTCAGGAGACAGGTAAGGTGGTCTGGTATTCCCATCTCTTTAAGAATTTTCCAGTTTGTTGTGATCCACACAGTCAAAGGCTCTGGCAGAGTCAATAAAGTAGAAGTAGATGTTTTTGGGGGAATTCTCTTGCTTTCTCTATGATCCAACGGATGTTGGCAATCTGATCTCTCATTCCTCTGCCTTTTCTAAATCCAGCTTGAACATCTGGAAGTTCATGGTTCATGTACTGTTGAAACCTGGCTTGGAGAATTTTGAGCATTATCTTGATAGTGTGTGAGATGAGGGCAAATCTTTGGCATTGCTTCTCTGTGGGATTGGAATGAAAACTGACCTTTTCTAGTCCTGTGACCACTGCTGAGTTTTGCAAATTTGCTGGCATATTGACTCCAGCACTTTAACAGCATCAGCTTTTAGAATTTGAAATAGCTCAACTGGAATTATATCATCTCCACTAGCTATGTTCGTAGTGATGCTTCTGGACCCACTTGACTTGGCTGGCTCTAGGTGAGCCAAGATGTCTGGCTCTAGGTGAGTGATCACACTATCACGGTGATTTGGGTCATGAAGAACTTTTCTGTATAGTTCTTCTGTGTATTCTTGCCACCTCTTCTGAATATCTTCTGCTTCTATTAGGTTCATACCATTTCTGTCCTTGATCGAGCCCATCTTTGCATGAAATGTTCCCTTAGTGTCCCTAATTTTCTTGAAGAGATCTCTAGTCTTTCTCATTCTGTTGTTTTCCTCTTAGGAAGGCTTTCTTATCTCTTATTCATATTCTTTGGAACTTTGCATTCGGATGGACATATCTTTCCTTTTCTCCTTTGCCTTTCACTTCTTCTTTTTTTTTTTTTTCTCAGCTATTTGTAAGGCCTCCTCTGACTCAGTACCCAATATAATGCTAAAATGAAATAAGTAATAGAGAAAAACACGCATTCACCAGAGTGAGAACCACCCTTGTGTCACCCAAGTAAAATCATTCAAAACATTAAGCTTAGTGCATGGCATCAGCTGCATTTATGCCACTTATAGACATATTATGGCTGTACGGCTACTATATCATATAAGATAGACCTGTGAAAAAATACATTTCCTAGTTCACTTTAAATGTACTCAAATTCCAGTGTTATTCAAACCTAGTGTTCACCTAATAAATGCTGTTGATCCTATATATTAATTTTATTCTAAATATTTATGATTATATTTTTAGTGTAAATTATTTCCCATCCAGAAGGCAATTTGTCTTCTGGGTCTTCCTTTATGGCCATGGTTAGTGGAGGTGGTGAGAAGCCAGCCAGTAGCAAAGTGGGCTTTTGAGGCAAGATTATGCTTTAAAAGTAGTTCTTAATTTGAAAATCTCCCTGTGCTTCTAAAACAATGTTAAGGGAAAAAAATTATTTGACGTGAAATAGGCTATAGTTTCAAGAGAAAAATGTTGTTGAGGGCAACAAAGGTAACTTTAATTTAGATATTTAAGTTTAGTTTTAAAAGTTAAAATTCAGAACTTTCACACGATAATGTGTAATAATGTGTAAACCTTCAAAGGGATCCACTCAAGGTAACTTAATGAAGAATATTTTTGTCGTCTGGACACTGATTAGTAGATGACAGAGCAGTGGCTCCTGCAACAAATATTTCATGGAAATCATTTTTGGCAGTTCTGTGAAACTTGGTAACACATTAAAATATTACAAGGAATCTCATTATGACCTCATAATTTTCTCCTTTTAATAGTTCTCTCTAGGATTATCTTCTTTAAAAAAATGACTTTATATTCTTAATTAAAGGGACCATAGATATTAAGAAATGCATTAAGAAGTAAAATCAGTATGCCAAATTGAAAAAAGGAAGGATTTATCACTGCATATTTGTGAAGAAAGAGGGTCAGTAATAGTTTTCACATATAGCTTATCAAGTAGTTAAAAGACCTCCAGCATATTTTCAATTTTCATGCATTTTTTTGATGACTGATATCATGAAACCAACTTTCTGTCTATTTAAAGACTAAGACAACATGTAGAACCACAGCTGAAGAATTGACTGCTTGCTCCTTGGAAGAAAAGCTATGACAAACCTAGCCAATGTGTTAAAAAGCAAAGACATTACTTTGCCAACAAAGGTTTGTATAGTTAAAGCTATGGTTTTCCCAGGAGTTATGTATGGATGTGAGAGTTTGAGAGTTAGACCGCAAAGAAGGATGAGCACTAAAGAACTGATGTTTTTGAACTGTGATTTTGGGGAAGACTCTTGAGAGTTCCTTGGACTGCAAGGAGATACAACAAGTCCATCCTAAAGGAAATCAGTCCTGAATATTCATTGGAAGGATTGACACTGAAGCTGAAATTTCAATACTTTGGCCACCTGATGGGAAGAACTGACTCATTGGAAAAGACCCTGATGCTGGGAAAGATTGAAGGTGGGAGGAGAAGGGGACGACAGAGGATGAGATGGTTGGATGGCATCACCGACTCAATGGAAATGAGTTTGAGCAAGCTCTGGGAGATGATGAAGGGTCGGACGTGACTGAGCAACTCAACAACAAGAATAATCAGTCTCTGAAATGCAGTATGAGAGAGAGGAAAAGCTCTGAAGTAAGGTACGACTAGATTTCAACTGTGTCTCCTCCACACTCAGTTCTGTTCAGTTCAGTTCCGTTGCTCAGTCATGTCCGACTCTTTGAGACTCCATGAATCGCAGCACGCCAGGCCTCCCTGTTCATCACCAACTCCCAGAGTTCACTCAAACTCATGTCCATCGAGTCAGTGATGCCATCCAGCCATCTCATCCCCTGGCGTCCCCTTCTTCTCCTGTCCCCAATCCCTCCCAGCATCAGAGTCTTTTCCAATGAGTCAACTCTTCGCATGAGGTGGCCAAAGTACTGGAGTTTCAGCTTTAGCATCATTCCTTCCAAAGAAATCCTAGGGTTGATCTCCTTCAGAATGGACTGGTTGGATCTCCTTGCAGTCCAAGGGACTCTCAAGAGTCTTCTCTAACACCACAGTTCAAAAGCATCAATTCTTCGGCGCTCAGCCTTCTTCACGGTCCAACTCTCACATCCATACATGACTACTGGAAAAACCATAGCCTTGACTAGATGGACCTTAGTCAGCAAAGTAATGTCTCTGCTTTTGAATATGCTAGCTAGATTGGTCATAGCTTTCCTTCCAAGGAGTAAGCGTCTTTTAATTTCACTGAAGAAGTGTAATTAAGAACTACTCATTGCTTTTGTTATCTACAAAACAGACATGGTTGCCACAAATATTCAACTATGTAATATAAATAAAATTTTTATAGGCACATTGTTCATGTTGGCAAACTGTCACTTTTTCCTTTACTAAAAGCAAATACTTTGCCTGCCGATACTATGAAAACTGGATATGCTGCAAATTGATTCAAACCAATTTGCTTTAAAACCCTAAGAGGTTATTTCTAAATATCCATCACTGAGGGGAAAAATGGTGAGGCGGGTTCTGTGGCTAAAACCACGCCCACCTTCTACTCTGTGCCTCCAATCATAGGACTGAAGAGAAGCCCATCATGCTCTGCGTGAAGGCCCCTCCCTTCATCCTCCATCACAGCGCTGCAGGGGAGAAGAGGGTAGCCCACATTTGTGTGGCCTGGAAGGACCTCTACTTCTCAGTTTCCCTCGCATCTCGCTGACAGCCTCAGCACCACTATCTGTCTGGGGGCATCAGGTCTAATCCTGATTGCTAAACAATCTGTTTATGACCACTTGACACCAGCATGGTCGTGGATCCGGAGGTCAGTGGGATATTAGTGGGGGCTGTCATTCAACAATGTTCCCCATAGCAGAGCACATGTGCGATACCCATGGCTATTGCAATTGCTATACTAAAATGGTTTGCAAAGAGACATTTTTATCCCTATTCAAAATGTACAAAGAATACATTTTAAATATCAAATATTATTTTTGGTAGATATTTATAAAATCAAATCATTCACTTCATCACCACTTGGCTAATGGCAGCATGGACTAAACTAGGGTAATCAGAATGTATTCTCAGCATTGTCTATTTTATATATATCTTAATCTGAAAGATTCTCCAGGAGAGTGAACTCCCCACCATTCTTATCTTAACTCTGCTGCTACTGATCATCACTTTCCATCCAAAACTCTACTGTGTCAACTGAATTGACACTCTTTTTCTGCTGAAATATGAGCGAAACAGACAGGAAAAGCCATTTCCTCATAAGCCTGCTTTAGCACTAAGATAAAAGATACATAAGCTACTGCTGCTGCTGCTGCTGCTAAGTCGCTTCAGTCATGTCTGACTCTGTGCGACCCCATAGATGGCAGCCCACCAGGCTCTGCCATCCCTGGGATTCTCCAGGCAAGAACACTGGAGTGGGTTGCCATTTCCTTTTCCAGTGTATGAAAGTGAAAAGGGAAAGTGAAGACACTCAGTCGTGTCTGACTCTTTGCGACCCCATGGACTGCAGCCTACCAGGCTCTTCCGCCTTTGGGATTTTCCAGGCAAGAGTACTGCTACAAGCATATCTTAAAGGAAAATTTTACTAAAGAATTAAAATTTTGAATGATAGAGAATCTAAAAATCTTGGAATTTTCCTTGAAAGATGAATAATTAGTCCTCCCCAAGCAAGCTATCTTATGTTTTTTTATGTCTGATCCAGCTCCAATCTTTTCAAGGTTTTGCCTGTGCTGTGATTCATTTATTGTTATTTTGTTTGGAGAATTGTCAAAAGCATCTCTCTACTGTCAATGGTACTTTTATCAACCTAACTTGCACTTCATATTAAAATCATTACAGTGCATTTCAGAAACATGTACACACCAAAGTTTCCACCTATAAGAATAAGTGTTGTAAATCATTAGTTTAGATATTTGTACCTGAACTATACAAGTAAATAAGAAGCACTTGACTTAGTTGAAATGAAATTGCTGTCCTGGCATTTAGGATATTCGATAGCAAATAAAAAGTATGAAAGCCGATGAGACATGATAAAGGCAGCTCTGTGTAACAAGTTATGATGCTGCTCTTTATAAGGCTGGCATAGGACATTGTGCACATTTTCACAGGGAAATATTACAGGGTAATCCAGCATAATGTACTCTCAAGCTCTCTAAAATTTGGGGTTGATGTTCTTGTATTTCCATATTAACAAGAAAGGGAATGTGAATATTCAAAAATCAAATATAAAATTACTCTCTAAAAATTTATGGGCTACCCTAGTGGCTCAGACAGTAAAGAAACTGCCTGCAATGCAAGAGACCTGGGTTTGATCCCTGGATCTGGAAGATCCTCTGGAGAAGGGAGTGGCAACCCACTCTGGTATTCTTAAGCTTCCCAGGTGGCTCAGTGGTAAAGAATCCACCTGCCAAGCAGAAGACACAAGAGACATGGGTTTGATCCCTGGAGAAAGAAATGGCAACCCACTTCAGTATTTTTGCTTGAGAAATCCATGGGCAGAAGGAGCCTGGAGGGCTACAGTCCATTGAGTCACAAAGATTTGAACACAACTTTGTGACTACACAGCAACAATAACACAAAAAAATTAATTCAAGGGTATGGAGAAGGAAATAAATACTGTGGCACATTTTTCATTCATGTTTGAATAAAACCCATAGTTAATTTATATAAACATTGAAATTTGACATATAATTACATATATATGATGAATTTATGCAATGTTACTGGATCTCAACCTCATTCACACGGAACTGTTTTTCAAATACACTAAATCAAAGGGCATCTGAAGAGCTTTTAATGTTAACTATTTGGTCAGTTCAAACATCCTTTGGCATATGATCTTATTGGAGAAACATATAAAATCATTTTAATTAAAAAAACTGGCAGTCTCTTGATAAACTAAGCTTCACTGCTCAAAACAATTTTAATCTGTCTTAGTAAATTTTTACTTTCACTATACATCATAAATAATAAATTCAGTTCCTAAGAAACAACTTACTTTTAGGGATTGATTTATGTCCAAACACTGACTTTTTTCCATTTCAACACATTTTTTTTTTCTAGAAAAATCCCAAGGAGAGCATTTTCATGTTAAGGAAATCTGTAACAAAAGTATTTCTAACCTAAGCCAATGAAAAGCGGTTGTTTTCTTCACCAACAAAATTGATGACTACCGTGCAAGCTATGTTTTCTCTTCTGTACTCTCTTGGTAGGTATTTTTGCAACATGATAGCAATTGCTTCACTGATTGCTTCTCACTGGGAAGCACACTTAAATGGGAAATGCATGATGTAGGTAGTTTCTGTGAGTAAAAGCAACATTGTCACTGGAGGAAAGAAGTGTGCAAGATGGATTGCTTTAACATGTTTTTTGAAGTACTGGCACACAGGATCAGGGATGCGTGCTTGTTCTCAGGTCCACAGTGTACTACACTTTATCTCTTTACATAACAAAAATTTTCCCTCACTATGACTATGTGATGAGATGGTTAGCCAGCATCACGGACTCAATGGACATGAATCTGAGCAAACTCCAGGAGATAATGAAGGACAGGGAAGCCTGGCATGTTCCATTCGTGGGGTTGCAAAGAGTTAGACACGACTTAGCAACTAAATGATAATAAGAACAACGACTATATTTTCCTTAACACAAACTACAAAACATATGGGTCCTATGTTAACAGTTACAAGTAATGATAATTCAAGAAGTATATTCTGGATTAAAAAAAAATCATTATTAGACTATGACTAAAGCCTATATCCCAGGTGGATCAGTGGTAAAGAATCAGCCTGCCAAGGCAGGTGATTTAAGAGATGCAGGTTCAATCTGTGGGTCAGGTTCCCCTGGAGAGGAAAACGGCAACCCACTGCAGTATTCTTGCCTGGAGAATTCCATGGACAGAGCAGCCTGGTGGAAAACAGTCTGTGGGTTGCAAAAGAGTAGGACATGACTAAGCAGCTACACAAGAATAAGGCCTAAATTAATTAACATGGAAATCATGTTGGATAAAAATATGCACTCTTTTCCTATGTTGAGTGAATACTTTCTTGCAAATGGTTATATCTATCAGGATAGGCTAACTCAAGCTGTTTTAAAACAATCATAAAATCTTAGCGGTTTAAAATTAAATGATTCTTTCTCTGAAGCCTACATTTTATAGGAGATAGTGGGGATGCTGCTTTGTGTATGTTTGCTCCAGAACTCGTTAGTGGGGCAGACACCGCATTGAATTGATGCCTGCTGTCAGGATCTGGTAACAGAAGACTGATGGGTTGTCCATTGGTTCTTTCAATTTCCACCTGGACCTGACAAATGTCACTTCTGCTCGTGTTCTATGGGCCTTCAGTGGAGCAGAGCAGTGAAATCATAGTAGAAGGAGAGACAGCAATATTAGACTGACAACACTAATGACCCCTGCAGGGCAAATACCTTTCCAAATATTGGGTTCATCTCCTTGCCTCGTGCAGACACACTCACTCGGTCCTCTAGGGAACCATGCAGAAATTCCACCCAGTTATTTATGTCCCAACCCAACTTCCAAAAATTCTGAGTGGTATTTGAATTTTTATCATGTTCAAATGTGATTCTTCTTGGTCTAGAGATGTACGTGTTTCCTCAAAACTCAAATAATGTGCAATTGATAGCATAGGTGTCAACTACAAATTGGCACCTGCCATGGGCATTTTCCATCTGCCTCTACAAGGATTAAATCGTGTACTGCTGCAGCTGCTGACCTTCAACTACCCTTGAAAACAGTAGAGGGTGGAGAGCAGAAATGAGGCACTCTGTGCTCTGAAAAAAAATCTGACAGGACAGATCTTCAGATAGTTAGATATTTTCAGGAGCTGATTTTATGAGCCCAGTTCTTATAACTCCTCGTATGTGGCAAAGCACTAAAATCCTTCATGGTGATGGCTATTCCTCATGATTAGCAAAAGCTTCACAAGACTAGGAGACACCTTTTGGAAAAATATGTGCTTGATTGCACATATTGCCCCTTCACCAAAATCACATATGTGTTGAACTTTCCTCCCTGCCTCTTTGAAGAAGTTTCTCAGAGCTATCTGAGGTGCAGTCTCCCAGGCTTCAGTCTTCATTTTTCCTCAAATAAAACTTAACTTACAACTCTCACATTGTGCTTTTTTTTAAGCTGACATTTTTGGAGTTGGAAGAAGACCAGGCGCACAGAGCAGTGACTCATGAGTGGCAGTTCTGAACTCTCCCGCGAAGGCAGAGCAGGGGCCCTCACCCAGCATGGGAAATGCTCCAGGCTGAGGTCTTCATTCTGCACCCTAGGAAGCAATAGCCAATTTTTCTCTGTGAATGTTGACATCACATTCTGGCAGTTTCTTTTTCAAAAATCTTTCCTGATTAAGAGCCACTGCTCCAGGCTGAAGGATGAGATGTAATAGCTCCCACATGACATAGTCTATGCATTATTTCTTAATTAGAAAAGAAATTGTATCATTATTCCATTGAATTCAACTTTAAGTAAACAAAAAGGTTCAATATAAAGGCTAATTTATCTTTCAAGTACTCTGTTTATGAAGTGATTTATATTGTAAATTTAAGTGGCTTTGAATTTACAAATTTTACAAAAGGAATTACATTCATGTATCATTCTTTCTGGTGGCTCAGATGGTAAAGAAGCTGCCTGCAATGTGGGAGACCCAGGTTCAATCCCTGGGTTAGGAAGATTCCCTTCTCCTAGGAAAACAGAATAGCAACCCACTCCAATCCTCTTGCTTGGGAAATCCCATGGACAGGGGAGCGTAGAGGGTTACAGTCCATGGGGTCACAAAGAGTCAGACACAACTGGGCAACCAACACTTTCACTTTCATCATGCTAGGGATAAAATGGGAGGGATAAAATTCTAGGGATAAAATTAGGAGTTAAATATGGAACAATTAGCACTATTCTCTTTGTCCTTGCTTAGGTTGAACTTTAAACACATATGCCTGTACAATATTTTAGTAGACTATCTTCAAGTATAAGATGGACTGTTTATTGGAAGATAAATAATTGCAGAGTATAATTAAGAAACAAAATACAAGATACTAAGAATAATATAGGAAAGTTAACTCTAATTTTATGCAACTAAAACAAAGACGTGAATTTCCCAAATGGATTCATTCATATGCAAATTGATACAGACATACAACTGTGAATATGGAATTAAAGATTCATATAAACAGCATATAATATAAAATAGTGGACACTGTTTATTGATACTTCATGTTATAAAGAGTTAAAAGGTTTATAAATGTGTAGTTCTGGACTATCTCTTGTTGTTTTATTTACCAGTTTAATTTACATGCATGAATCATTTATATTTAAATTTTAAATGTATATGTTGTGTGCAATACAAATAAAATACCATTATTTTTATCTTCTTAAAATAATATTGTTTAAAAATTAAAGTTATTAGACATATAGTTCAGAAAGAAAATAACAAATTAATCTAAAATAAACATGAAAGAATGAGAAAAATAAATATAGAATGAAAGGGGGCTTCCCTGATGGCTCAGTGGGTAAAGAATGTGCCTGCAATGCAAGAGACACAGGAGACTAGGATCTGATCCCTGTGTTGGGTAGATCCCCTGCAGAAGGAGATGGCAACCCAGTCTAGTATTCTTGCCTGAAAAATCCCATGGACAGAGGAGACTGGTAGGCCACAGTCCAATGGATCACAAAGAGCTGAACACAACTGAGTGACTAAGCACACACATACTTTGAAAGGCAAGTTTCAAGGATAAATTACTTTCTGAATAATGCTTTCTGTTTCTTATCAAAAGGAATGATGTGTCTGGCTCTTGGATAGATTTGCTGCGGTTTTGTGACCAGAGGGTCTCATATATCTTTAGTTAAGGACCAAGGAGAGAATATGTGAGTGGAAACTACCTGATGCCGCAGAAATAGCCAACCACAGGGGTCACAGCTCTCATATGGGCCAGGAATGTATTGTGTTCCCAGCAGTTATAGTGGAAAACTTGTAATTCGTGGGACATGAGTTTAGTACCCAGAATGGTATTATCTCACTATAACTATCTAGCCCTTAGTTAAATCTTCTTTGGTCTCATCTAAAAAATGTAAACATCAATCATGTCCGACTCTTTGCAGCCCCATGGACTGTAAACAGCCAGGTTCCTCTGTCTGCAGAATTCTCCAGGCAAGAATACTGGAGTGGGCTGCCACTCCTTTCTCCAGATGATGTTTCCAACCCAGGGATCAAACCCAGATCTCCTGCATTACAGGCAGATTATTTACTTTCTGAGCCACCAGGGAGGCCCTAAAAAACATAAAGCCAGCACCAATTCGCTTTAACCATGAGCTCCAGAGCTTGATCCTCCATCCTGACCAACAACTCAAAACTAGGACCCAGGCTCTAACCCCTAGGACCTTCTGAGATATGTTGTATTTCTTACCTGTGTCACTCTATTTTCTGCTAACAGCCAGCATCATTCAGTCATTTCTTTTTCTCTGCCCAGTCCTTATTGGCTTATGTGGTTCAGCTGACACTTTCCTTCACTCATGCATCATCATGGAGTTCTCCTTGGTGCTCAAAGAGGCATCAGCACAAAAGTCTCTCTCTGTAAACAGGGGTGAGTGCCAAAAGAAATGCTGAAGCTGAAATAGCTCAACCTGAGCAAAAAATTAAAACTGGACCGTCACAAGATAGGAGCCCAAAGATGGTGAATGTCCACGGCACCCATAATCCAGCAGAAACCTTAGCTTCTTCAAAAACAGTTATCCATATAAACTATATGGGCTAATGGCAGAGAAGTGCTACATTGATTTAACTATCTGCTTTCTCTTATTACAGAACACATAAGAATAATAATAACAAGGGAAAACCTACACTATCAAAAGGAACATCAGGCACCACTATCAACACAATGACACTGACTGTATCACAGCAGAGTCACCGAGAGGTAAATCTACAAGCAATGTCATTCATACCTGAAATGGATCTCCTGTTGCCATTCATTCATTGCCATTTTGGGGAAGTCCTTGAAGTCTGAACTTGAGTTAGGAAGGATTACCCTTCAGGGCCAAGACTGGAATTTCTGATGGAGAAATAGTGTAATCTCAAGGTCACACATTTCAATCTTGACTGGGAAATCTAAGCAAGGATTTTGCTACTTAATAGCTAGGGGAACCAGGGGCACACTAATGACCGCTAGTGAGAACTACATTGACCCATGCAGTGGGGACATCTGAATGTAAACATCCCATTACAAACTGTCTTTATTGGGCTTAGAGGAGACCCATGTTTAAGCTAACAAAGACCTCCTAAATTTCTGAGTTGCAATATAGTAGGGATTCCTAATGCATATGCTATTTAAAAGCTGACCAGCAGAGAAACTTAGCAGTCCTACAGAAACAGCAAGGAAACCTGCTATTGTCAGGACTGAAAGTTGATGAGACAAATGGTCACTTTATCTTTTTCTTACCAAAATATAGAGATAGTCTCACATAGAAAACTTTATTAGCCAATGTTCCTTGTCCCCTGTTCTTTCTCCTACTTTTTTTAATTTTGAAAATTTAATAAAACTTCATTTTATGAAGTTCTCATGTAAGTGCAAATAAATTGTGATGAGTTACAGAAGACATAAATATTCTCATAATGACAGTACACTTGCAGTTTTGCTCTATATCCTTCTCTATTAGAGTAGCTTAGTGGTGATGGCTTATTTTCAATAGTGTAAAATGGATGAATTCAATGTGACCTTGCCTACACCATGTGTTCAGAAAATATGATACGCTCTGGGGAATTAATGACATATCATCACCATTACCCTAGCAAACACATCACTGATGTAATTTGTACAAACCATAAACTGGTGTGGGAAGGAAACTGAAATTAAATTGACATTGGATGGAAGTTAAAATTGCAGCCCCCCTCACATACGCATTATCTGCCTTCCTTCATTTTAATAAGGCATTACAAAGAAGTTTTCTGATTTATAGGTGTTTTGTATTTATGATCATCTAAGATGGACAAAAGGTGCAGAAACTTAATGAAAATGGTCTTACAAACTTTTCATAATTTATATGTATGCACATGTAGAAATTTTTGTGTTGGTGAACACAACTGACAGTAGGTCAACTCACTGCATGCCATTTCATTATAAACTTTGTTGGGGATGATATAAACAAGGCTTCATATATGTTCTTTGTTTTATTCAAAACTGATTGTGTGTTTCCATGCAAATGTTATGTCTACAGATTATATTTAGTTACTATTATTGATTTTTTAATTTCCACTTAATTATGATTCAAAATGCAATTAAAGGATAGGAATTTTACTAATACCTCTCATTTAAAAGGGATTCCCTGATGGCTCAGAAGTTAAAGCGTCTGCCTCCAGGTTTGATCCCTGGGTCGGGAAGATCCCCTGGAGAAGGAAATGGTAAACCACTCCCATATTCTTGCCTGGAGAATCCCATGGACAGAGAAGCCTAGTAGGCTACAGTCCTCGGGGTCACAGAGAGTCGGACATGACTGAGCGACTTCACCTTCACCTTCATCTCATTAAAAACACACACTGAGGAAACCAGAATTGAAAGAGACACATGTACCCCAATGTTCATCACAGCTCTGTTTATAATAGCCAGGACATGGAAACAACCTAGATGTCCATCAGCAGATGAATGGATAAGAAAGCTGTGGTACATATACACAATGGAGTATTACTCAGCCATTAAAAAGAATACATTTGAATCAGTTCTGATGAGATGGATGAAACTGGAGCCAATTATACAGAGTGAAGTAAGCCAGAAAGAAAAACACCAATACAGTATACTAACACATATATATGGAATTTAGAAAGATGGCAATGATGACCCTGTATGCAGGACAGCAAAAAAGACACAGATGTGTATAACGGACTTTTGGACTCAGAGGGAGAGGGAGAGGGTGAGATGACTTGAGAGAATGGTATTGAAACATGTATAATATCATGTAAGAATCGAATTGCCAGTCTATGTCCGATGCAGAATATGGCACGCTTGGGGCTGGTACGCGGGGATGACAGAGAGATGTTGTGGGGAGAGGGGATGGAAGGGGGGTTCAGGTTTGGGAATACATGTACACCCGTGGTGGATTCATGTCAATGTATGGCAAAACCAATACAGAATTGTAAAGTAAAATAAAAAATAAATAAATTAAAAACAAAACAAAACAAAACAAAAACAAAAAAAAAACAAACAAACCAAAAAAAACACAGGCAATGATTACTTTTCTAATGTAGCATGGATTGTGATGGGAGTAGCTCTTCTGATAGTCTCTGTAGAACTTTGATAAAAACATTATGGGAACTCATGTACACCAGTGGCAGATTCATGTCAATGTATGGCAAAACCAATACAGTATTGTAAAGTAAAATAAAGTAAAAAAAAAAAATTAAATAAAAACAAACATGATGGAAGCCATCTAGGACTTAGGGATCAAGCTTCTGGAGAAAAGGCAAGCTGACTGAAGTGAGCCCACAGTATTTTTTATACCTCTTCCACCCAGGGCATTTCTTACTTCTTGGCATAAATGGAAAGAATCCAAAAAGCCAGCCAGGTGGTGATTTCCAGGGGAAGAGAAACTAGCAGAGCTTTCAGCAATCCCACAATCTGTAGTGACTAACACTAGAGTTGATGGACTCTGAGACAGTAGGGCTTGAAAGGGCAAGAACATGGAGAGGAGAGAGATATCATTGACATCTTTGAGGCATTTGAGATGCTTAATTTGTATAAGGAGGGAAGATAAGAAGTCAAGCAGAAAAGTTGCTGAAAATCATCAGGGCGTGGTTAACTTGGTTAGGGTTGAAAAAAAGAAACTTTGAATTCATAACCTTATATGGAAGGTAGACACTGATAATTATCCCATATTCTTACTTGATACTCTGTAAATGTCCTCACTTGAGAGTGATATGACTCCTAAGTATGGTTATAAATACAAAGACTGCATAGAAAGTTGGAATAAATTAAATCCTTGAGTAAATTGACAACATTTGTTCCCTATTAGGTTTCTGGAGCCAATTTCAATGTTTTGGGGGGTTCTCCTCACTCCAACAAGTAATTCTTTGGACTCCAGCTGGGTATTCTACAATTCAACTCAATACTGACACTTTCTATGTGGAAATAGCATCTGAATCCACAGGTTAAAGGTTCAGTCCCCGAACTAAAGTCCAAAGGCCTGAGAACCAAGGGAGTCATTGGTACAGTTTATAGTCCAAAAGCAAGAGAGCACCGATGTCCTAGCTCTAAAGGCAGAGAAAAAGAAAAAGAGGTGAATTATTCCTTTCTCTTTCTTTCATTTCGTTTTGGCCTTCAGTGAGTTGAATGATATCCACCATCATTAAGGAAGAACTCTTACTGAGTCCACAGATTCAAATATTAATCTCATTCAGAAACACCCTGCTAAATACACCTAGAAATAATATTTAAATATTTAATAATAATTAAATAATTATTTAATTTAAATATTTGGGTATTCTATGGCACAGTCAATTGGACACACACAATTAACCTATCAATAGTGTTTTGCTTTTTTGTAAGACGTTAAAACAACTTTTTAAACAACAAGTCCTACTATATAGCACAGAGAACAATATTCAATATCTTATGATAAACCATAATAGAAAATAATATTAAAAATGAATCTATTTGTATGTATAAATGTATCACCTTTCTGTACAGTAGGAATTAACATTGCAAATCAACTATATGTCAGTAAAAAAATAAAACAATTTCTTAATAGTGAGGTTACTAAACTTCCTATATATACTCAACTCAAATATTTTCAAGTCATTGTTTCCTTTTTAGTATGCTATACAATTATTTATGACATTAATAATTATATATGATAGCAAATGATACATTTACATGCTCAGGGTACAAGAAAAAAAATTCCCTTGAAGGGGTTCAGAAAAAGCCTCCCCAAAATGTGCCACTTAGGCATGTGGGTTATTTTAAGCTGAAGAAAACCAAGGCTCAAAGAATCAGAAAAAAAAATTCTTACTTCCCTTAACTATCTGAAATAATTTAGAAAGGGGCTTGGCTCAGAGGGAGACTATTACTAAGGATAACTTTTTATCTGAATGACCTGTCTGTATGACCCAGCAAAGGTCTGCTGCTGCTGCTGCTAAGTCGCTTCAGTCATGTCCGACTCTGTGTGACCCCATAGATGGCAGCCACCAGGCTCCCCCATCCCTGAGATTCTCCAGGCAAGAACACTGGAGTGGGTTGCCATTTCCTTCTCCAATGCATGAAAGTGAAAAGTGAAAGTGAAGTTGCTCAGTCGTGTCCGATTCTTAGCGACCCCATGGACTGCAGTCTACCAGGCTCCTCCATTCATGGGATTTTCCAGGCAAGAGTACTGGAGTGGGGTGCCATTGCCTTCTACCAGCAAAGGTCTAACTATGAAACATTTGCTCTTCCACTGTCTTGTAAACTCTCCTCCTCCCAACTGAAGCACCAGGCCCCTATCTCAATCCTTATCTCAGAATACAAAATTCACCTGCAAAACTTGAATTTTGGATATCAAATCTTTGGGACTCCTGTGCATTCATAATTATATTTATTTTTTTCCTATTGGTGTCATATCAATTTAATTATTGAATCAGTCAAAGAAATGGGAAGTGTGGAGAGGAAATTTTTCTTCCTCTGCACCCTCTATTCGTCTAGCTTCTGAACTGAGACAACACCCCTGTAATAAGAAGACTGATTAACAGGAGAAAAACAAAAGTATTATAACATATATACATTCTATAGTGCTACACTCAATATGCCAGCAAATTTGGAAAACTCAGCAGTGACCACAGGGCTGGAAAAGGTCAGTTTTCATTCTAATCCCAAAGAAAGGCAATGCCAAAGAATGCTCAAACTACCACACAATTGCACTCATCTCACTTGCTAGTAAAGTAATGCTCAAAATTCTCCAAGCCAGGCTTCAGCAGTACGTGAACTGTGAATTTCCAGATGTTCAAGCTGGTTTTAGCAAAGGCAGAGGAACCAGAAATCAAATTGCCAACATCCGCTGGATCATCAAAAAAGCAAGAGTGTTCCAGAAAAACATCTATTTCTGCTTTATTGACTATGCCAAAGCCTTTGACTGTGTGGATCACAATAAACTGTGGAAAATTCTGGAAGAGATGGGAATACCAGACCACCTGACCTGCCTCTTGAGAAATCTGTATGCAGGTCAGGAAGCAACAGTTAGAACTGGACATGGAACACTAGACTGATTCCAAATAGGAAAAGGAGTACGTCAAGGCTGTATATTGTCACCCTGCTTATTTAACTTCTATGCAGAGTACATCATGAGAAACACTGGGCTAGAGGAAGGACAGGCTGGAATCAAGATTGCCGGGAGAAATATCAATAACCTCAGATTGCAGATGACACCACCCTTATGGCAGAAAGTGAAGAGGAACTCACAAGGCTGTTGATAAAAGTGAAAGAGGAGAGTGAAAAAGTTGGCTTAAAGCTCAATATTCAGAAAACAAAGATCATGGCATCTGGTCCCATCACTTCATGGGAAATAGATGGGGAAACAGTGTCAGACTTTATTCTGGGGGGCTTCAAAATCACTGCAGATGGTGATTGCAGCCGTGAAATTAAAAGACGCTTACTCTTTGCGAGAAAAGTTATGACCAACCTAGATAGTATATTCAAAAGCAGAGACATTACTTTGCCAACAAAGGTCATCTAGTCAAGGCTATGGTTATTCCAGTGGTCATGTATGGATGTGAGAGTTGGACTGTGAAGAAAGATAAGCACTGAAGAATTGATGCTTTTGAACTGTGGTGTTGGAGAAGACTCTTGAGATTCCCTTGGACTGCAAGGAGATCCAACCAGTCCATTCTAAAGGAGATCAGTCCTGGGTGTTCTTTCGAAAAACTGATGTTAAAGCTGAAACTCCAGTACTTTGGCTACTTCATGTGAAGAGTTGACTCATTGGAAAAGGCTCTGATCCTTGGAGGGATTGGGGGCAGGAGGAGAAGGGGACGACAGAGGATGAGATGGCTAGATGGCATCACTGACTTGATGGACATGAGTTTGAGTGGACTCTGGTAGTTGGTGATGGACAGGGAAGCCTGGCGTGCTGTGATTCATGGGGTCACAAAGAGTCTGACACGACTGAGTGACTGAACTGATCTGAACTGAACTAAGTATACATGAAAGATAGAGAGGGAAACTGAGTAACTCTCTGAGATGACCCAGGTTGAGACAAGAAGGAGGCAAGAAACAACTATTAAAAGAATGACACAGTCTAAGGATATGACATAAGCTGATTAGAACCAAACAGATCTAAGACTGGGGACAAGCCAACTTCTACTAAACTTTGAACCTCAGTATTACACATCAACAAGCTAAATGACCCACCCACAGGCACCAAAACACAATTCGAAGGCCAACCATAATGGTCAAAAAGTGGACAATGACCCAATCCTGGAAATCCCCACCTTCCCCCAAATAGTTGGAATAGTCCGTCCACTTACTAGCCTGTGAAATTACCCACCCCTATAAAACCCTACACCCTGGTGCCTCAAGATGGCCCTCACTTGCTCTTTGGAATATGTCTTCCTGAATAAACCTTCTTTAATTTTATTACGTATTGTTCTTGAATTCTTTCCCGCCAAGAACCTACACTCAGTAGCCATCCCAGGGACTCTCCTGAGAACTGGGATGTGACTATCCTCTTGCACCCCACTTTCATGCAACTAGGCTACCACCTTAAATATCATCATCCTCTGAAGACAAAAGAAAGGGGTTCAGGTCAGGGAGCCACTTATGGGAGGTTAACAGGAAAGCACAGTAAACAGGATATGGTTGTTACAAAGATTTAAATCATTATCATCTCCATTGATGACTTTCTAGAAATTTTGTCATCCCTCTCTGGTATGGTTAAGGGAGATACCTGTACAAAAGGAGATTCCCCTTGTCTGGGTAACTATCTCTTACAAAAGGGTAACTTCTACTTAGTGTTCAGAGCTTCTCCTATGTCTGCTGCTTTTATTTTTTAAATAATTGACTCAAAATAATCATTATGACAAGGAGGCATATTATGGAGTGACACTTTCTACTCCTCTTCATCTTCCATTTGTATCAGAAATTCATTATAAGATGATATTTAGCAAAATACTTATGCATGAAAGTGAAAGCCACCCAGTCATGTCTGACTCTGCAACCCCATGGACTATACAGTCCATGGAATTCTCCAGGCCAGAATACTGGAGAGGGTAGCCTTTCCCTTCTTCAAGGGATCTTCCCAACCCAGGGATTGAACCCAGATCTCTCGCATTGCAGGCAGATTCCTCACCAGCTGAGCCACCAGGGAAGCCCAAGAATACTGGAGTGGGTAGCCTACTCCTTCTCCAGTGGAGCTTCCTGACCCAGGAATCAAACCAGGGTCTCCTGCATTACAGGTGGACTCTTTACCAAGCATATATGGAAAATATTTGTTAGGTTTCAGTAACCATGACAACAGTGTATATACATTTGCTAAAAAGGAAGAGAGTTGTTTTCTGTTTCCAATTGTGTTTTCTTTCTTCAATAATGCTTTCCTGATATCTAAATTTAGCAAGAAACATTTACCTTGATATAATTGCATTTCCAATATTGTATAAATTAAAAAAATATACCCAAACTTAAGCCTATTTAAAGAAATGAAATTAAAAATCTTATACTGGAGATTTATGTTCGAACTAATTTAGTAAAAAAAAAAATGCATGATAAAATTTGTAGAAACATAAAACTTTAAAATAAGACTAGACAGGTATAGGGGAGCAAAATGTGTCACCACAAAATATGTCTCTTTGGCATGGATTATTGTGGATTATAATACACATTATTAAAAATATGTGGATGATTTTTAAGAAGGAGAAGACACAGGGAGTCTTTCTTTTTGCCTTCCCTTTTGTTTACATAAAACAATTTAGATAAAGGGCCAGTTCAGGAAGGGCATTATTATTAGAGATATCTGCAAAGAACATGGGCTGGTGTTTTTGGTGGGAAGCTCAGCAGGGCCTGGAGACCAGAGTCGACAGTGCTTCCCATTGCCTCAGCATGGCACAGCAAACATTTGTGCACCCATTTCTTTCCCAGCCTCATGTGATTGCCTCCTTTCCCTTTGAATTCCCAAACCCGTATGCTTTCTAACTTTACCAGATTTAATATATTTTTGTTTCACTTCGAACTAAAACAAAGCTAGCATCTCCTCCTCATCCCTAACCTTTCTGACCATACCCACTTCATTAGAGGTTAGTCTCCAACACGTCCATCAGGTTTCCATAAGTTTACTTAGTAAGAATTAAGAATTCCTTAATTCTTTTCATTTCTTTTTTTATTTTTTATTTTTTAATTTATTTATTTATTTTTAATTTTTACTTTACAATTCTGTATTGGTTTTGGCATAGATTGACATGAATCCACCACAGGTGTACATGCGTTCCCAAACATGAACCCCCCTCCCCCCCCTCCCCACAACATCTCTCTGGGTCATCCCCGCGCGTCAGCCCCAAGCGTGTCATATCCTGCATCAGACATAGACCGGCATTTCGATTCTTACATGTTATTATACATGTTTCAATGCCATTCTCTCAAATCATCACACCCTCTCCCTCTCCCTCTGAGTCCAAAAGTCCGCTATACACATCTGTGTCTTTTTTGCTGTCCTGCATACAGGGTCATCATTGCCATCTTCCTAAATTCCATATATATGTGTTAGTATACTGTATTGGTGTTTTTCTTTCTGGCTTACTTCACTCTGTATAATAGGCTCCAGTTTCATCCATCTCATCAGAACTGATTCAAATGTATTCTTTTTAACGGCTGAGTAATACTCCATTGTGTATATGTACCACAGCTTTCTTATCCATTCATCTGCTGATGGACATCTAGGTTGTTTCCATGTCCTGGCTATTATAAACAGTGCTGCGATGAACATTGGGGTACATGTGTTTCTTTCAATTCTGGTTTCCTCTGTGTGTATGCCCAACAGTGGGATTGCTGGGTCATAAGGCATTTCTATATGCAATTTTTTAAGGAATCTCCACACTGTTCTCCATAGTGGCTGTACTAGTTTGCATTCCCACCAACAGTGTAGGAGGGTTCCCTTCTCTCCACACCCTCTCCAGCATTTATTGCTTGCAGATTTTTGGATCGCAGACATTCTGACTGGTGTGATTCAACATAGTTCTGGAAGTTTTAGCCACAGCAATCAGAGCAGAAAAAGAAATAAAAGGAATCCAAATTGGAAAAGAAGAAGTAAAACTCTCACTGTTTGCAGATGACATGATCCTCTACATAGAAAACCCTAAAGACTCTACCAGAAAATTACTAGAGCTAATTAATGAATATAGTAAAGTTGCAGGATATAAAATCAACACACAGAAATCCCTTGCATTCGTATACACTAATAATGAGAAAGTAGAAGAAGAAATTAAGGAAACAATTCCATTCACCATTGCAACAAAAAGAATAAAATACTTAGGAATATACCTACCTAAAGAAACTAAAGACCTATATACAGAAAACTTTAAAACACTGATGAAAGAAATCAAAGAGGACACTAATAGATGGAGAAATATACCATGCTCATGGATCGGAAGAATCAATATAGTGAAAATGAGTATATTACCCAAAGCAATTTACAAATTCAATGCAATCCCTATCAAGATACCGGCGATATTTTTCACAGAACTAGAACAAATAATTTCAAGATTTGTATGGAAATACAAAAAACCACGAATAGCCAAAGCAATCTTGAGAAAGAAGGATGGAACTGGAGGAATCAATTTGCCTGACTTCAGGCTCTACTACAAAGCCACAGTCATCAAGACAGTATGGTATTGGCACAAAGACAGACATATAGATCAATGGAACAAAATAGAAAGCCCAGAGATAAATCCACATACATATGGACACCTTATCTTTGACAAAGGAGGCAAGAATATACAATGGAGTAAAGACAATCTCTTTAACAAGTGGTGCTGGGAAAACTGGTCAACCACTTGTAAAAGAATGAAGCTAGATCACTTTCTAACACCGCACACAAAGATAAACTCAAAATGGATTAAAGATCTAAATGTAAGACCAGAAACTGTAAAACTGTTAGAGGAGAACATAGGCAAAACACTCTCTGACATAAACCACAGCAGGATCTTCTATGATCCACCTCCCAGAATTCTGGAAATAAAAGCAAAAATAAACAAATGGGATCTAATTAAAATTAAAAGCTTCTGCACAACAAAGGAAAACATAAGCAAACTGAAAAGACAGCCTTCCGAATGGGAGAAAATAATAGCAAATGAAGCAACTGACAAACAACTAATCTCAAAAATATACAAGCAACTCCTGCAGCTCAATTCCAGAAAAATAAACGACCCAATCAAAAAATGGGCCAAAGAACTAAATAGACATTTCTCCAAAGAAGACATACGGATGGCTAACAAACACATGAAAAGATGCTCAACATCACTCATTATTAGAGAAATGCAATTCTTTTCATTTCACAGTAATATTATGTTTACCTTAACCTAGAATGTTTGTTTCTTATATCTGCATCTTTCTCACCTTTTATTGTTGCTGTTTAGTTGCCAAATTTGTCTGACTTACAGATCTGAGAGTATCTGGAATGTTGAATATACTTTCTTAATTTGTGTGGTAAACTAATTAATTTTGATTTTATTATTGTTCTCAGACATTATTTTTTAAAATGGTATGAGTTCTGTCAAGTGGGTCAAATATTCTCTTTCAAACATTAAAGAAAAGTATCTGTAATAGTTTGCATCACTTTATGTTACCTCCATACAAATTAAACCAAGTGCATTATTACAAACATGCTTAAAAAAGAAAAAAAAATCTGAAAATATATAACTAATTTATCAAGAGTCCACATTTTCTGGGTGAATGGTAGGTTACCTGGAGTTGACAAAAGTTTTTTTTCCTGTTTTTTTTTTATCAAGTTGTACTCGTTTTTAATAATAAATAAAGAAATCTTTCGATGCTCTAGGTGATGCTAGCGGTAAAGAACTCGCCTGCCAATGCAGGAGACATAAGAGATGAGGGTTTGATCCCTGGGTCCGGGAGATCCCCTGGAGGAGAAACAGCAACTTACTCCAGTCAGTATTCTTGCCTGGAGAATCCCATGGACAGAGAAGCCTGGTGGATTACAGTTTTTAGGGTCACAGAGAGTCAGACATGACTGAAGCGACTTAGCATGCATGCATGCAAAGAAATCTTTGAAACATGAAGAAATAATATGAACTTAAAAAGAAAGATATGTAGCTTCATATTTGGAAGCAAAATTCTGAAAAGACTCTTGATAACCTCAGGAAAAAAAATACCGCGTGATGCTAGACCCTTAGATCCATGATGAGAATTCAAAGTCGACCCTCAGGTCTCCACAGGGCTCCTACTACATGCAGGGTAAACTCCAAAGTCCTTTTCAAGCCCTGCCAAGACCTTAGAGATCTGGTGCTTGCCTCTTTTACAACCTTTGCTCCCACCAAGCTCCCTCCCAACTCACCAGTCAGTCTAGTCCCACTCTTTGCCCCCTTGCTGTTAGCCTCAGAGCAGGTAGTCTCAGAGTACACCAGGCATGTTAACCTCAGAGTCTTTGCCTTGGCACTTTAACCTGTTGGAATGTTCCTTCTCTCCAGAATCATGTGGCTCAGTCTCTCTACTGTCCCAAGTCTTTTCTCCGAGTCAACTTCCATGATTGTCATTGTTGCTACAGAAACAGGAAACATTAAAAATAAAAGGCACTATAAAAGCTGTCCTCTAAATATAAATTGTTTGTTTAATACTGAAGGTATAAATTGGTACCATTTTGTGGGAATGGTTTGACAATATTTGTCACATTCACAGAGCAGTTCTTGCTACAAGTAAATATGCGCTCACAATGTTCCTTGCAGCATTGTTTTGTGTTAGCAAAATTTCCTGGAAACAAATAATGCTATAGATGGAATATGGAGTAACAGAATACATGGCTAGGCCTGTGGATATTCCATGTCTGCAGTACACAAAATGAAGAATTTTTGCTGCCCTGCACAAAATGTATATGTCCTCTAGGACATATATGATGACAATTTTTAAAATTCTGAAGCTTACTCCCTTTTGCAAATAAATAGAGATTTCACATGATTTTAACCACACTATATATATATATATATATATAGGAGAAGGAAATGGCAACCCACTCCAGTGTTCTTGCCTGGAGAATCCCAGGGATGGGGGAGCCTGGTGAGCTGCCGTCTATGGGGTTGCACAGAGTCGGACATGACTGAAGCGACTTAGCAGCAGCATATATATATATATATACATATATACATATATATATATTCAGAAGTATAAATCCTATGTAAACTGAAAGAATATGATACTTTATTCTATTTAGAATATTTTCAAAAAAATTTAAACATTTAGTAGAGATGTGTCGCAATGGCAACACGGCAGGTTTTATTATTGCAAATACAGCATTTTTATTTTTGTCTGTATTTGTACTGATATTCACTGAGTTTAAGGACTGGTGCAAAATGATTATATGTCTTCTAGTTTGGTTATGTTTGAATATTTTCATATTGAAATCCATATTCATTTATTATAATTGCTTTTCAGTTTATTTCTCCCTTTTGTAATTATTCTTAGGGCGTATTATCGAGCCCTTTAAATTTATGTGCATATTTTGATAGATTATTTTATCAATGAATTTTGTTTCAGGATACAAAATAGTGTTGCAAAATTTTGTTTAAACAGTTGAGCATCACAGAGAGGAGAAATATGTCTCTTATCCTTTGCACTTCGAACATCAACTTTTGTTTGTTGGACCAATAGCATTGAGTCACTTGGAATTTGTTAGAAATGTGTAGTCCCAGGACCCTCCCCCCAGGCCCGTCCAATCAGAATCTGTATTTTAACATCTGTAGGGCATTCATATTCGCCTTGGTATTTGAGAAGCACAGTTTAAACCCAACTATTCCTTCCCCCATCCTTTACCTCTGCTAATAGTTTAGTCCTTTATATTTTACTAAGGGTTCTGCAAGAGTTTTAAGTGCTTTCTACTTATGTTTCCCTTTACCCCTCTTCAAAAAGCAGAAATTATTCTTTTGTTAAAAGAAAAGCTCTAGTTTGTCTAATTCTTTCAATGGCATCCAGGTATTCTTAAGAAAACAATCACAATCTGACCATACATGACCCTTCCTCTTACCAAGAGGCCAAGTGGGACCTAGTCTCAGCACACCTCAGCCAATTCATTGTGGGCAAATTTAGATTGCTGTGAATACAACTCCGAGATTTCTGTTTATCCACGTACTGTACTATTTCTTATTTCACAGTCTTTGCCAGAACTGTTCACTTCATTTCAAAAACCCTTTTGGGGGCTCCTCTGGTGGCTCATCGGTAAAGAATCTGCCTGCCAGTGCAGGAGACACGGGTTTGATCCCTGTTCTGGGAAGATTCCACATGCCATGGAGCAACTAAGCCCGTGGACCACAACTATTGAGCCTGTGCTCTAGAGAGCTGAAACTCCTGAAGCTTGTGTGCCCTAGAGACTGTCCTCAGATACGAGAGAAGCCACCTCAGTGAGAAGCCTGCACATTCTAGCGAGGAGCCCCTGCTTGCAGCAACTAAAGCAAAGCCTGTACAGCATGAACACTCAGCACAGCCAAAAATAAATAGATCAATGAAATTATACAAAGCTCTTTTCCATCCCCTGACCCAGTCCCCTTAATTTTGCTACTTCTTATTTTTTCTTCAAATATGAACTCAAATACATTTTCCTTAAGAAGTTTTCTTTAAATATGAGTATTTAATGTTTCATATTTTATTTTAAAAGTTGATATGTTCTAAATTATTTCTTTTATTTTTTTTAACTGAGAGATTGAATATACTTATGGACATTGGCCAGACCATACATATGATAAAACTTCAACCCACAATCTGCAGAAATCACTCAGGAAGCCAAACATCCTTGTCACTGATATACACCCACGATTAGGACTTGGTCAGTGACAGGGAGCTTGCCTAATGTTTATCCCTGCTTCCAACTTAAGATAAATGAATGAGTGTATGAATGAAAGTCACTCAGTTGTGTCGGACTCTTTGAGATCCCACGGACTGTGTGGTCCAGGTCAGAATACTGAATTGTGTGCCTACTTCAGCGGATCTTCCCAACTGAGGGATCGAACCCAAGTCTCCTGCATTGCAGGCAGATTCTTTACCAGCTGAGCCACAAAGAAAGTCCAAGAGCAAAGAGAGAAAGCCAAATATGCTCACTCAGCCAATGGCAGAGTATGCTCTACATAGCCTGCTCACAGTTCCCTGCATCTTCCAATCAGAGTATACCTGGAGCCTTCCTTTGATTTTACCGCAAACTTTATTCAATTCCCTGCCTGCCTTTGAGTCTCTGCTAAAGGCAAGTGATGTTGGCTGACCTTGCTATAGCAAGCTCACAATGAATAGCTTTTGTGCTTTTTTGTTTGTTTGTTCTCATTTGGATCAGTTCTGTTCACTTCCACATTACTAACTTAATGATCTGAATTTTTTTTTTTTTTCTTTATCCTGGGTGAAATTCCTTTAGTGTGGTAGAAACAACAACAGAAGGAGTACACGAAGATTCTATTATTCTCAGTGTTTTTCTCTCAAAACTGACAACTCTCAATCCAGAATTCGATTATCTCTCTTTAAGTGCCAAATAAATCTTTGGGTTATGTAGCCAGAGCATAGCTAAATTAACATACTACTTTAAGAGCATTTAAGAGTTAACAAAATTACCTTTTGTTCCTACCCTTCCAGTATTTTTTAAAAATCGGTTTAAACAAATATTTAAACAAATTTTTTGCTTGGCTGTATATAGCTGGTTTGCTGAATACCAGCAAATGAGAGACTATTTCTAACCTGGGGGGCAATCATTTCTAGGAAATTAACTTCAAAATAGTGTGCTACTGCACTGTATTTGTGTGTGAGCTCTTTTCATAGAAAACTGTTCCCATACGTTTGACAGAGTTAAATAATGCAATTATGGAATGCAATAACAGAGGTAGAAAGAAAAAAATATGGTTTTCAATGGGATTTGAAATGGCAGCCCTGATCATGCAGAAAGATAGAGAAAGCCTGTTCCAGATGTTAGCTGCTGCTGCAGAGGGCACTGGGAGGGATAACGCATGAAGTGACACAGGAGAGGTAAATGGGTTCCATGTATTTGGACAGATCAATTTTGATTATCTGTTTGATTATGCAGTTTCAAGCTATGAATCTAAAATGAGGGGGGGAGAAATCAACTTGGTTTATCTGAAAATATAGCTTGATTTGAAATTAGATTCAATAGATATTTATTGAGAATCTGTTAAGTGCTAGATGAACATTCTGGCGTTTTAGATATATTGTTATTGTGAGATATTGGGACATTCTTACTCAAAAGTTCATGGAAAAAGTAGTTATGGATAAACATAAACTCAAGATGTCCAAGAGCACAGCATTAATTCTAGTTGTATTTATCAAAAATAATTTTATTTCTCGATATGAGAAAAGAATATATATTTGATTATAAGCATATATTTCAAAAATAAAAAAATTGAAATGGTGACAGATTTTATTTTCTTGGGCTTCAAAATCACTGCAGAAAGTGGCTATAGCCCTGAACTTTTTTTAAAAAAAAGACTTTCTCCTTGGAAGAAAAGCTATGACAAACCTAGACAGCATCTTAAAAAGCAGAGACATCACTTTGCTGACATAGATCCGTATTAGTCAAAGCTATGGCTTTTCCAGTAGTGATGTAGCATTGTGAGTTGGACCATAAAGAAGGTTAAGTGCTGAAGAATTGATGCTTTTGAATTGTGGTGCTAGAGAAGGCTCTTGAGAGTTCCTTGGACAGCAAGGAGAACAAACCAGTCAATTCCAAAGGAAATAAACCCTGAATATTCACTGGAGGGACTGATGCTAAAGAGGAAGCTCCAGTACTTTGGTCACCTGATGCAGAGAGCCAACTGACTGGAAAAGACCCTGATGCTGGGAAACATTGAGGGCAGAAAGAGAAGGGGTTGAGAGTGAATGAGATGGTTGGATGGCATCACCGACTCAATGGACATGAGTTTGGCTATAGTCTGGGAGACAGTGAAGGACAGGGAAGTTTGGTGTGTTTCAGTCAATGGTTTGCAAAGAACCAGACACATATTAGTGACTGAACAACAACAATACAATATATTTACTGTAAATATTTACCTTATACAGGAAAGTATGAAAAATGCAGTACCAATAATCCCCAAACCCAGCACTCATAAATGACCACTATTAATATTTTTATAAGGACTTTGGGATTCTTTCTACACTTTTACACACCCACTACATGTGTATATATCATGTGGATAAGTACATATGTGCATATTCCCAAATGAGAAGTTAATATGATAAATTTTCATATTTTCAAATATCTCAAGTACACCTCTTTGAGATAAGACAAAATTCAGAATCTTCCATAGAAATGAGGGATATGAGTTGAAATGATTTGTTGGCACTCAACAATTCAGTGGAGTGACCAGGAGTAACCAGAAGAGTCAGTCTCACTCCAGAGTCCCAGGCACACAGCTGGAGCCCCCGCAAGCCCGGCTCCTCCTCTGTCCCTCTGTCCTGATTAGCCTACTCCAGTCAGTGCGTATTATCTTCTGCCTGCTCTCTGGTTGGCACCATGGTGTTCCCACACGCCCTACATTAGAGCAAGGTCCAGGGGCAGCCAACATAGTCCAAGAGCCTTGACGGTCAGTACCCTTCCAGTAGATAATCCTCTTTTCCCTTTCTCTCAGGATTAAATTGAATACCCACAACTTCATGGCTGTGCTGAGAGCCTCAGGACTCCAAAGAGGTTAATGTTTCCTAAGGAGCTGTCCTGAGACCTCACAGTTATATGAGATTATTTGTTTTCTTCTTCCATCAGGCTTCTCTTACAATAGATGCTAGGATTGCCATGGCTTCCCTGTACCGGATCCTTCTTTACTGTTATTAGAATATATTCCTTAGTGCCATGACTTCAATAATAAGATAACTATCTCCTTTTAACCCAATCTTAATATTGCTATCATGTCAGCTTAAATCAAATTCCATGTCTTTCATGGAGGCTCCTGACTGCCTCGGGATTTTCTCCATGAAATACTTTACCACTGCAAAAACATTCCCCTTTACCTCCTACACCAGCACAGGTACAGAAATATCTTTGTAAAACATTGCTCTAATTAGCACATAACACGTAGAAGTGAGGCTTTATATTTTATATTTGTCTAGGTATCCAGCATTATGCTTAGGGTTTCCCTGGTGGCTCAGAGGGCAAAGCGTCTGCCTGCAATGCAGGAGATCTGGGTTTGATCCCTGGGTCAGGAAGATCCCCTGGAGAAGAAAATGGCAACCCATTCCAGTACTCTTGCCTAGAAAATCCCATGGACAGAGAATAGAATTGTACCACCCAGGATTTCCTTTGCTAATGACTGAAAGCCAACTAGAAAAAGATTAAGCAATTTCATTTTTCATAAGGGGAAGAAAGAAGTGAAGTTAGTCTTATTTTGGGAATCAAATTCAGAATTCTCATTTTTTATCTGTTTCCATGGACACTGGCCCATTTGCTTTTGTGCAGGTAGCTTTATTCGTGCAAGCTTAGTTGCTCAGTCGAGTCCGACTCTTTGTGATCCCATGGACTGTAATCTGCCAGGCTCTTCTCTCCATGGGATTTTCCAGGAAAGCATACTGGAGTGGGTTGCCATTTCCTTCTCCAAGAGATCTTCTTGATCCAGGGATCAAACCCAAGTCTCTCACACTCTAGGCAGAGTCTTGACCACTGGGCCATCTGGGAAGTTCCAGGTTTATGTGTATTCATGTGTAAATGGATATATGAGAGGGTTATCGAACACAGCCACAAACAATTGTTAACCTTACAAGGTAACTGCAAGAAGGTTAAATGAGTTTATTTTTACAGGAAAGTCAAACTAGAAAATTCTAGAAAAGGAATGCAACTCTTTCACCCTCATTCTTGGATTGATTTCAATGGTGATGTTGATGGGAGAGGTCTATTATTAGCCTGTCCAGTGTCCTGTACCTACCAATAATCATAAAGACAGGCCTACGAGTCACATCTTCCACAGATTTGTTTAGAGTAAAAATTGTTGCCAACATGTAGTACTGAAGTATGTTCTGATTGAATTTTAATGCCCTATTCATGTTGAATTTTAATACCTTATTCATGTGGATAATAAAACTATCATCAGTAAATGCTAATAGATGATTCTAACTTTTCAAAACAATAAAAGTATATTTCAACAACGCCTTCTTAGATGGGAAGAAAGCCTTTACTCATTGGTGGTAACTTACTCCATCATTGTTGTGCAGTGGGAAAGATGTCCCTGTGTGTTTGTTTAGAGAAAATCCTCAAGTTCTAAGAATACTTCTGCCTTCAGAGAGGAAAGTAAAAGATAGCAGTAAAATATGCAAGGGCAATGAGAAACAAGGGCTTCTTTTTTTTTTTTTTGATTGTGTAAAATAAAACATGGCAATTGTTAAGGGCAAATTGGCTGGGGAATATTTTTTCTATTAAAAATAGAGAAAAACATTTTCATTTTTTACTGGTTATCTGACAGTTTTCCCTATCAAATTTTAATTGTAAATTAGTTGACAATTAGATGCATTATCTTAATCTTATCCACAAATAGAATATCCTCCTATATTTCATTTTATATGAGGAAACTTTGACAAAGGGCTTCAAGTAATGTGTTCAAGAGTATACGGTTAGTGGTTTTTATAGTTACAGCTAGAATCCAAAGCTCACTGTTCATCCCACTATATAGGATTTTGTGTATGAGCAGCTAATTTCCACCACATTATTTATCTGAACCTATGATCCTCTGGAGGAGAAAATGGCTGCCCACTTCCATATCCCTGCCTGGAGAATCCCATGGACAGAGGAGCCTGGTGGGCTACAGTCCATGGGGTCTCACAGAGTCGGACACAGCTGAGTGACTGATCACTATGCCTTCTGGTATGTACATTATTTAAAGAGAAAATTCCTGAATTAGTTCTTGGACACATAGCACAGTATGTTTTCAACTTTAGTGAGTGACTATATTTTTTAAAGTATCCTCATCTTTTTTTTTAGAACTCAGGAATCAAAGTTAATGGTTGATCTTTCTGTGCTTAACCATAAGAGGCTGAAGCATAAGAAACCCGTGTGTGTTTGTCAGAGTTATGGAGATCGAATTCCATGTATCAGCTATTTCAGCTATTTTTATAGTTCATGTTCTGTATTTGCTCTCTGCTTTTCAGTTAACTGAGAGGTATAAGGACTTATAAGGACTATAAACGTATAAGTCCTTACAAGGACTATAAGAAGAGAAGAAAGAGCAATAATGGTTAATATTTTCCAGTCAAAATTTTCATGTTAGAGTTTCATTTGAGCTAAATAGTACCTAGAGAGTCAGGCAGGCAATAAATAAATATACTCCTTCTAAATGAAAAACCTACCATCTCCCAAATGCTTCCTTACCATAATGACCTTATGTCATTTTAAAAATTACCCAAGATACTATCAAGTAAAATTACTATCCTGAGTATTTGTAGACATGAGTAAACAACCCTAGGGTATCTCTTCAAACATAGTTATCAAGTTCTAAAAAATTTATTATATTGAGTCAGTTCTTCTCTGGTTCTCTCGTTTCCATCAGAACCGATTGTTAATGAGAAAGAAAAAGGAGGGAAATAGTAAAGTCTTATCTAATATATGGATATTCTCTTTATAAAGCAAACGTTAGGGCTGCTGGAAGTGCGTCTGTTTGTTGCAGTTAGAGAAAGCTGGAACAGCAGGACCTCTGACTAGAGTCATCATTACCTCAGAGTACAGTCACTAGAGAAATCTCACATACAGGGAGAGGATCACCAGCTTACTCAGTCAATACCTAGTGCTGCCGAAGCCTGAAGAGCAGGCGAAGAGAAAAGTCAGTCCCTGAGTGCTGAGGTGCTTGTGTAGATGAGTCAGGAAGAATGGAAGCGTCCAGACGAGAGCTGATAAGAAACAGCACAGGGTTACTTTAGTCCAGCTGATTTTCTCTCATTGTTAGATTGATTAACCTAGTGAAGACTAGAAAGTTCTGTCTGCAGTTAAATTGCAAGGACTCTCATACGTGTATTAATGTGACTGCATTCCAAAGAGGCCATGTGGCTCTGGGTATGGACATTTAGGTGTGGTTCAATAAACATGCCTTGAGAGACATCAAGGAATGATGCAACACTGTAATTTTTCATAAGTAATTGTATATGTAACCTTTATAAAAATGTATAAAATTAATGGTACAAATCTAGCTAATAGTCTGAGATTCCTAAGCTAGTGCATTGAAATACAATATAGTTTACAATGAAATTTTTAGAGCATCTGATGTGTTCCATGTGTTTTCTCCAATATTATCATATTGAATATTTACAAAATAAGTGATATTAATCCTGTTCTGAAGATGAGAAAATGGGTATCAAAGAGGTCAAATGAGCTCCACTGGCAGAGGGAAGAAACCCTGTCACAGAGAACTGTTTTTGCTTTTGCCCATGTACTGAGAGAGTCCTCTGCCCCCGTCATGCTCAGATTTTTACAGGAATGGTCTGGAAAAACTTAAGAAGGTGTTTCTGGGCCATATACTGAGTAAGTCAGTTACCATTTATAACTACCTTATCAATGATCAGAAACTAGGGATGCCAACAAATGTATCTGGGTTTTCCACAGGCTTTCAGTGTATTTATTTAGACCTTAACTCTTAAATATTTGTTATTCTCAAAGAAATCTTAGATAAAGCAAATTGCTGTAGAAAAAAATAAAATTGCATTATAAAATTATTGAAAATCTCAAGAAAAACTAAGATATACTTGAATCTTCTGTCATTTGGGGGAAAAGAAAGAGGATAAAAACAGAAACTCAGACTAGCTTAATTGTAAGGAGGAGTCCAGGACAGTAGTATCATTTCATTGGGACAGTGAACCTTGAATAAGCTTAACATTTCCTGCTAAGTCACTTCAGTTGTGTCCGACTCTGTGTGACCCCATAGACGGCAGCCCACCAGGCTCCCCCGTCCCTGGGATTCTCCAGGCAAGAACACTGGAGTGGGTTGCCATTTCCCTCTCCAATGTATGAAAGTGAAAAGTGAAAGTGAAGTCGCTCAGTCGTGTCTGACCCTTAGCGACCCCATGGACTGCCGCCCACCAGGCTCCTCTGTCCATGGGATTTTCCAGGCAAGAGTACTGGAGTGGGGTGCCATTGCCTTCTCCGTAACATTTCCTACTGATTTTAAATTTTAGCATTTCCAGCTCTGTAGGCAAATACTGAATAATGACAACTTTTAAAATAACTTTATTTATCTGAATTTTCAAATTTCATGTGCTGCTTGGATGACAGAGCTGTTTAATAGAATAAATAGTTGAATTGCTTTTTTTCAATCACTCCTTACTTTTTCTGAGGAAACAAAATGCTTGATTTTCCCTCAGGATGGTATTTCTATTCTCTAACTATACCTTTACAAAAGAAAACAAAGACACCTCCTGTAGGATCACTCCTTGCAAACAAAAATCTGCCATTTACACCAAGAAAAAATCTGTTTGCAAATTTGGGGGATAGAAACTTCATTACAAATAGGAAACGAGTTGCGCGCAGTCCTGTGAATCTGTAGAAAATCAGTTAACACGAATGTGATTTAAATGCTCAGACATGTAAATCCTGTACTAGTTGATCGACTTTATCGCCAGTTTGTACTCTTATCAACAGCAGCAGGCATCTGACTGCATTCACTTTGATTTACTCTGCTGAGACTTTTCCAGATTTAAACGTATTTTACCCAGACAAATGGAGTGACAAATGCAATAAATTAGATATACAGTATACCAGCAAAGACATTTTATCCCCGGAGTTACTGAAAAATAAAAGGCAGAGGGGAACAAAACCTCACACCCTATGCATCGTGTTTACTAAAAGGAGATGTCAAGGACCCCATCGGGGAGAGTGCAATTTTGAAGAAGCAGCAGTCACGATACAGGAGATGCTTCTGTGGACGCGGATGACATAGGTTCATTTTTTTCTCTCCTTTTTCTCTCTGCTCCCCCCACCCCTCACCCCACAAGACAGCCCGGAGAACTGAGGCAGGTGTCGCCCTTCCCAGGTACTGCCAAGCTGCCATCTCTCTTCTGCTGTGACTGCTTCCCTAGGAGGGAGGCCGCCTGGCCCAACTTGGTTCAGTATGTTTGTGAATATTTGATTTTCGCAGAAGACAAAAGAGGGTAAGAGCTCTGGAATTCAATAGAAGGTCAGAAGAGCCATCTTTTGCCTGCTTCGACTTCCTTTTAGACCCTGACATCTGGCACCCATTACCAGGACAAATTAGAGCAATTCCAAGCAGCCGCAGAGGGGGAAGACTTCCTGTTTTCAGGCCGCACAGTTATCAATGCGAACAGAGGAATTGAGGATTAGAACAATGCAGCCTTAGAAACAGATTTGCGGCACTGGCTTTGCCGGCTAAAAGCATAGCTCCTGGTAAGTGTAATTAAGGAGAAGATGCTTTCTATTGCAGAGTCGCAATTATATTGATGAGTTTCCGTGAAATTTTCATGTTGCTGTAATATATGAAATCCAACTATGTGGAATCCCACTCTCAAAATCTAAACATTATTATATAACCAAGTTTCTATTTTTATTGAGAGAAGATGATCATCAGAATATTATAAAACTCAAGAATTTAACTGTGATCTGAGAATGCTCCTGTATTTATGTAGGTCATTCATAAAATTCATCATTTAATACGACTTTCTTCTACTTCATTATACCCATTTTTCTTTATTGCACATATTGGCTGTCTTTCCCAAAATACCCCTTGGATTTTCATGCCTAAAAATTCAATGGGAGTAGCTAAACTCCTTTAATATTTGTTTTCCCTCTTTGAACTAATATTCATCATTCTTTTAAAAATTCTTGTTTATTGGAAAAACAAACAAACTCACTCTCCCAGGGAATTTCTGCAGAGGAAAACAGCAAGCAGTACTGTTCAAATAGAATATAGAAGTTACATTTCTGGGTGACTCACTCAGTGACCATGCTGGGTTTTCATCTATTTTGTGGTACAAATGTGCGTATTACAGGGCTAAGTCACTAAATGGTGGTTTAGGTTGGACTATTGTCTTATAAAATAATTTATGATTCAAAATGTTTAAAATAAAAACTGAGGGTGTATTTGAATTATATTTTAAATCACAGGAATAGGTTTTGCTTTAATCAGTGAACAGAATGAAATATATTCTCAGAACTTTAATTTTTCACTATTGATTGTATATATTAAGATATATGTATTACATCATCATCTACACATATAAGTACATAAACTCATGTGTCCATATTCCTCATTTATTATCCCAATTTCTACTTATTTTCCATACAACTTTCTTCTTCTCTCTCTGCCTCAAAATAGATTTATTTACCTTATCATTTATATAAACTTCTAACTGCAGACATTTTTTTCATATATATGTGTGTGTGTGTTCTATATAATAGGATGGGAATTCATTAAATACTAAATAACGTATTATCTTTCTCTTCTACTCAAACATAATATTAAATTTACACGTAGGAGTCCTCAACACTGACACTTTCCCTGTACTTAGACAAAAGTCTGATGTCAAGAAGCAGAAAAAAAAAAACTGGGTAAGAATTGAATGCCTTAACATAATTTTTTCACATTGGTTTTTATTTATTACTTTTTTTAATGCAGCATCCCTAATTTGCTGGCTTAATGGAGAGGAATATCTGCATGATAGAGGAAATGTGTATAGCCCAAAAACTGCATTTGATGTGAGTCCTGCGGGCAGATACTCTGGACAGAAGGAACGTGTGTGCACAGTGATTGAGTGATTGAAGTTTTGACCGCTCTACATTGTCTTCCTAGAGTCTATTTGTTTCTGGTAATTAAAGAACTATTTGTCTCTTTGTTGTTATTTATAGCTGTCTAGTGCCTGGAGAATCCCAGGGATGAGGAGCCTGGTGGGCTGCCGTCTATGGGGTCCCACAGAGTTGGACACGACTGAAGCGACTTAGCAGCAGCAGCAGCAGTAAGTGCCTGACTAGTTAGGACTATGATAGCAGGAAGATAGAAAATTCCTCCTGTATCTTTTTACAGTTTCTCTACATAATTCACAAATAAAGTAAAAACCTACTCTCCCCAAATAAGAAGTACACTCAGTTGTTTAAAAAGGAAATTCATATCTTAAAGTGGAAAACGATCTATATAGTAATGTTTTCTCATTACATGAAATTTATATTGTTCAGTTAAAACAATTTAGATTTTATGTAAATCTATTATAGAATTTACTAATTTGTAGTAGATCAATGTTAAAATTCATACACTTAAACCAGTCTTTAAGTGTGAAATACAATGTGTTTGATTTTTATTGTTTGATTTTACCATGTAACTCTATGTATAACATTATTTACATATATCCTTATGTCAGTGATTCACACATTTTACAAATGAAATGTGTCTATAGATTATAAATTCAATTTTAAGAGCTTTAAAGAAAGCTTGATGTAATTTCAGTTCTTTAAGTTGCCAAGAAATTAAAGCTTACAATTAACAATAAGGGTCTGATCGATATTCAATTTTACAGGAACAAATTTTTAAAATGCTTAATCATGAGACATTACTAAATCATGTTATTGAGCTAAGCGGGTATTTTCCTTTGAATGTGTGGGAAATGCAGTTGAAATGCTCTTGAGTGAGCAGAAGCTAACTTGTGAGAATTCCCATGTTACACTTGTAAAATCTCAAATAGTTTCCTATTATCATGCAATGATAATAAATATAAGCTAACAGCAAAAAACTAACTTGTGAGAATTCCCATGTTTCACTTTTAAAATCTCAAATAGTTTCCTATTATCAATACAATGATAATAAATATAAGATCAGAGAAAGTGACAAATGTTTTTTCGTACTTTTAATGGACTTTTGCTGATAGTTATTCAATATTCCTTGTTTAGTTCAATTTTTCAAATATGGAAAAACACCTGATTTTATAACATTGATTCTGAATAAATTACTTTATATAAAAGTGTATGGAATGGCAAATAGTTGAGTTACACCCACAATCTTACTATGCTTTGCAGGGAGAATGGAGTGACTATAGGCCCCCTTCACTGTAGCTGGAACATAAGTACAGCTTTCTCAAGCTCCTGATGCATCCCCAGGAACTACCATAAAATATAAGAGGAAGGATCACTGGGATTCTAATAGCCATGTTCTATTTCATAAAGCCAGTCAAACTTTTTCATCAAACTCCTGTCTTTCAGGAGGCAGTGATTTTTCCAGTAACATCTAGGGCTGTAACGGCAGTCTATAGATTTCTACTTGGCAGAGTCATCTATAATTTCCAAAGTCTGATGAATCAGGTCAAAGCCCAGAAAATTAAAGAGAACGGTCAAAGTATTTCAGAACTTGAGATGGTTCAACCCGATGAGTGCCGTTCAGGGCACTTGGTCAAACCCATCAACGAAGCCTTCATTTATCCTCTGGACACAGTATCGATAACTGCAACTACTCCTTCATTTGTACTTCACTTCTTTTTTCAGGGCAGTCTCTGACTTGCAACCCCTTCTATTTTCTGATGCAACGCGACATCATCAATTCCTTTTCACGATGGCAGCCATCCACACTGCCTGTCTGTGGAAGGGCACGGCAGCACCGTCAATGTCAGCCCAGTTAGTAGCGGTCATTCTCTCAGGGCGCTCCAATTCATTCCAGCCTCTCCCCAACCTCCTCAAAGCGCCGGTCTCTACTGTCTCCGCCGTTCTCTCTTTTGGAATGCCATCTAGTCAGAGTCATATAGTATACAGTCTTTTCAAATTGGTTGCTTTCACTTAGTAATATGCATTTAAGATTTTTCCATGTCCTTTCACTGTTTGATAGCTCATTTATTTGTATTAATAGCACTGAATAATATTCCATTGTCTGTATGTACAGACACGTGCTTTTAAGCTCTTTGGGTAAATATCTAGAGAGTGTAGGTATATGTTTAACATTTTAAGAAAGTAGAAAACTATTTTCCAAAGTGGTTTTACCATTTTACATTCCTAATAGCATTGCATTAGCTTTCCATTTGACCCACATCTTCATAAACAAATGCTATGATCAATTACTTTAATTGCAGATATTCCAGTAGCTGTGTAAGCATCTCTGAACTATTTTCAGTCTCTTAATATGATAAATTACATTGAATTAAATTTAAAACTGTTAATCTTGTAATTTGGAAATAAATTATATTTGGTCAGGATGTATTATACTTTTTGTATATTTCTGGATTTGATTTGAAAAAATGTGTTAAGAATGTCAAAATTGACTCTATTAAATAGGCATTTAAAAATATTTTCAGGACTCACACTTTCATTTCTTTCTTTCCTAGGTAATCTTTTAATTACAATATACCTAATATATGTTAACGTCATTGCCATTACCATTATGCAATAGGTCTTCATAATGTTCATTTAAATAGCTTCCTACCTATATTATGACTACTTCTTTCTTACTGAAGTTAAGAATACAATAATAACATTAAGAATAATTTCCCTCTTTGAACAATTTTCAAGCTATTAACTACTTAATAAAATGATTATTTTTATAACTCCATGAATGTCCCTATATTTATATTCTAAAACATTCTATAATTTTATAAAATTATAAAAGAGACAATACCAACTATAGTAACTTCTGTACTATACTGAATTGCTTAGTTATTAGAACAAATAAATGGAGCTTCATCTTGATTATATTTCCATTTCTTGAGATATTTTTGAATCAAAATTATTTTAAACACATTTCTAGTTTTTCCTTTGTAAACTAAGTAAATTTGTTTTTTCCTATCTATTCACTAGTCTTTTTATTCCTTGTTGGTTGTAAGCACATTGAAAAATGAATATATTTTAGATAAAGTTTTTATTTTGTGTTTTTACTGTTATGGAAATATTAGAGGAAGAAAGAACTTTTATGGACCCATATTTATTTGTTCTATTTTTAAATTTTTCTTATATTCATCTCAATTTTCTAAAATGGTATTTTTTTCAGTAATTATAATAAGCTTTGTGTTTGGCCATTTTGCCATTTTGTGGTAATGAATAATATTTTTATGTTAATTAATTCATCTGTTCTTTGTTTTGTAATGTGCTGAAGGATATGTACTAAATCTATTATTTTCATAATTGTAACCAAACATCTCAAATGTGTGTATTGAATAACTCTTCTTTATCTTAATAATTTCATTTTTTCTCTCCTTGTCACAGTGAATTTTTCTGTGTGCTTTTTGGGGCTACTTTGTCCCAACCTTCCATCTGTTTTTTTTCTCTGCTAGTAACAGATGGTTTTAATTACTGTTTCATTACAATTTTCATTTTGAAATGCTGATAAGTAACTATCACTAGGGACAAAGGAAAAAAAAAAAACTAGATAATGAAAGAAAAAATTTTCAGAAAACACACAAAAAAGAGTTTACTGTTGCATAGCCATCCATACAACTTGAGGATTTGTCTAACTTGATTTATTATAATCTATTTTTTAATTATACTTAAATAAAATTGCTTTGCTTTTTTTTTTTTTTAGAAATATAAGCTGATCCTAAAATTCATAGGGAAATGCAAAGAACGAGAACAGCTAAAATATTTGTGGAAATAAGAAAGTAGTTGAGAACTCACATCTATTTCCAATTTTGCTATGAAGATACAGTAAGATTGTGTAATACCCCTATAAATAGATCAATAAGTGGAATAAAATTGAGAGTTCAGAAATAAAGCCTTGTGTTTGTGGCCAGCCAACTGATTTTTGGTGAGCTTGCTGAACAGTTGAACATTGGATGGGGGGATAGGAATAGTCTTCTAAAGAAATAACGCTGAGACAACTGGATATCCACATGTGAAAGTATAAAGTGAGACCCTATCTAAAACCCTATATAAAAATTATTTCCAAATAGATAAAAGGTCTAAATGTAAGAGCTAAAATGATAACAGAATCAAATGTAAGAATAAATCTATGTGATTTTTAGGTTAAGCAATTATTTCTTAGATACAATATCAAAAGCACAAATAACAAAAGGATAAGTAGATTAACTGGACTAAATCAAAACTCAAAACTTCTGTATTTCAAATGACACTATCAAGAAAGTGCAAAGGCAATCCATAGAATGGTAAAAATATTTGCAAATAATGTATCAGAAAAGGGAATTGTTTCTAGAAGATATTTTAAAAATGTTAATAGTTTAATAGTAAAGACAAATACCTATTTAAAACAATGAGCAAAAAATTTAAATAAACATTCTGCTTTATTGACTATGCCAAAGCCTTTGACTGTATGGATCACAATAAACTGTGGAAAATTCTGAAAGAGATGGGGATACCAGACCACGTGATCTGCCTCTTGAGAAATCTGTATGCAGGTCAGGAAGCAACAGTTAGAACTGGACATGGAACAACAGACTGGTTCCAAATAGGAAAAGGAGTGCGTCAAGGCTGTATATTGTCACCCTGCTTATTTAACTTATATGCAGAGTACATCATGAGAAACTGGACTGGAAGAAACACAAGCTGGAATCAAGATTGCCAGGAGAAATATCAATAACCTCAGATATGCAGATGACAGCACCCTTATGGTAGAAAGTGAAGAGGAACTAAAAAGCCTCTTGATAAAAGTGAAAGAGGAGAGTGAAAAAGTTGGCTTAAAGCTCAACATTCAGAAAATGAAGATCATGGCATCCAGTCCCATCACTTCATGGGAAATAGATGGGGAAACAGTGGAAACAGTGTCAGACTTTATTTTTGGGGGCTCCAAAATCACTGCAGATGGTGATTGCAGCCACGAAATTAAAAGACGCTTACTCCTTGGAAGAAAAGTTATGAGCAACCTAGATAGCATATTCAAAAGCAGAGACATTACTTTGCCGACTAAGGTCCGCCTAGTCAAGGCTATGGTTTTTCCTGTGGTCATGTATGGATGTGAGAGTTGGACTGTGAAGAAGGCTGAGCACTGAAGAATTGATGCTTTTGAACTGTGGTGTTGGAGAAGACTCTTGAGAGTCCCTTGGACTGCAGGGAGATCCAACCAGTCCATTCTGAAGGAGATCAGCCCTGGGATTTCTTTGGAAGGAATGATGCTAAAGCTGAAACTCCAGTACTCTGGCCACCTCATGTGAAGAGGTGACTCATTGGAAAAGACTCTGATGCTGGGAGGGATTGAGGGCAGGAGGAGAAGGGAACGACAGAGGATGAGATGGCTGGATGGCATCACTGACTCAATGGATGTGAGTCTGAGTGAACTCTGGGAGATGGTGATGGACAGGGAGGCCTGGTGTGCTGCTATTCATGGGGTCGCAAAGAGTCGGACACGACTGAGCGACTGAACTGAACTGAGCTTCTTCAAATAAGACCTCCAAAGATCCTGATGCTGGGAACAACCGAAAGCAAAACGAGAAGAGGGCGGCAGAGGATGAGATGCTAGACATCAACATTGACTCAATAGATGTGAACTTGAGCAAACTCCAGGAGATAGTGGAGGAGCAGGGAAACCTGGCATGCTGCAAGCCATGGGGTCTCAAAGAATCAGACATGACTTAGGGAGTGAACAACACAAGAAATAGAAGAAGCAAATAGCCAGCAAATGCACTGAAAGGTGCTCAACATTATTGGCCATACCATATGTGCATGCTAAGTCACTTATTCATGTCTGACTCTTAGCTACCCTATGTGCCATAGTCCGCCTGGCTTCTCTGTCCATGGGATTCTCCAGGCAAGAATACTGGAGTGGGTTGCCAGGCCCTCCTCCAGGGGATCTTCCCAACATGAAACTGTCTTTTATATATTCTGCATTGGCAGGAAGGTTCTTTACCACTAATGCCACTTGGGAATCCCTGATAGTCTCTCTCTCTTTCTCTCCCTCTCTCTCTCTCTCTCTCTCTCTAGTCATTCAGTCGTGTCTGACTCTTGCCACCCTGTGGACTGTAGCCCACAAGACTCCTCTGGCCATGGGATTCTCCAGGCAAGAACACTGGAGTGGGTTGCCATTTTTTTCTCCAGGGGATCTTCTCAACCCAGAAATCGAACTCGGGTCTCTTGCATTGCAGGCAGATTCTTTACAAACTGAGCTATGAGGGAAGCTTGTTAGTCACTGCTGCTGCTGCTGCTGCCAAGTCGCTTCGGTTGTGTCCGACTCTGTGCGACCCTATAGATGGCAGCCCACCAGGCTCCCCCATCCCTGGGATTCTCCAGGCAAGAACACTGGAGTGGGTTGCCATTTCCTTCTCCAATGCAGGAAAGTGAAAAGTGAAGGTGAAGTCACTTAGTCGTGTCCGACTCTTAGCAACCCCATGGACTGCAGCCTACCAGGCTCTTCCACCCATGGGATTTTCCAGGCAAGAGTACTGGAGTGGGGTGCCACTGCACTAGAGACATACAAATCAAAACTACAGTGAGATACTATTCGCACCCTCCAGGATTGTGACAGTAGAAAAGAGAGAGGATAGCAAATGTATGTGGAGAAACTGGGACCCTTTTACACACCTGGTGGAAATTTAAAATGGTGCAACTGCTTTGGGAAATAGTCTGTTTCTAACTCTCTTTTTCATTTTATCGATTAATATGTCCCTGAAGTCTATTAGACATGCCTCAATAAAAGCGCAATTTACTAGTGGACAAATTCCAGCTACTTTAAAGATGCATGTTTTCATGCAATTTTTTTTATATCTCAATATAAGATTGAAATATAAAATATATAAAAAAAGACAGATATATAGATCAGCTTCCTCAGTGAACAGCATTCAGAGACTTAGATGAAAATGATTCTCTTGTAGCTAACTCCTCGAGATTGTCTTAAAATAAAATGACTTTCATATTATACTAAATTTGGTGGTTTACTATGCCAAATGAATCATAACAAAGGAAATGTATTTCTTTTGCAAGTATATTAATATATTTTTTAAAGTTTGTGTCAAATTATAAAATAATTATATTGCTATGTCCTATTAACTTTCCTGAAAAACTTTATGAATATTATATACAAAAGTGAATTTGCTGTTGCCCAACTAAAAGAGTTTAATATTTGAAATTCTTTCCTTCCCAAATATACTTCTCTTCTCAGTATAGCAGAATGTCTTGAACTATCACTGGCAAATAAAACTGTTTGTAACATTCTCACAATTCTGGTGGGATCCCTGTTTCTCTGACCAGCTACATATCAAAGCAATCTGTGATTATATTAATTATAAGAAATGCTCTATTTACTTTGTCTTATCCCTTGAAAGAAGCAGTGAACTGTTGGTCAAGCTCTGATATCTCCTTTGATATTGCAAAGAAACTGAAGAAAGGATAAAAGAAAGAATAATGACAAATACTATTTGTCAATGTGTGCATGTGGTAGGTTGAGAGAAATAGATGGCTTATTTATTAACTTTATATGTCATAGAATTCTAAATTACTCAACTAAGTGAAACTGATTTTAATGCCTATGATTCACATTATGTTTGTAATAGTATGTCAATATTTATGGTCAATGATATATATTTTGTTTCTTTTATTATTCGCTTAATCTTCCCAATACCTAACACAGAAAATGCTGAATGAATAAATGAGTTAATAGATGGCTTTGTGCTCCATGTATCTGAGGTCCCCGAATTGCTACTGAACATGTTACAGACTGCCTGCTTTGGTGGGTGGAGTATTGTGACATTTTGGAATAGAAGAATATGAGTTCAGTGAGTGCACAGGAGAACTGGAAATAGAGCAAAACATTTTTCAAGTGAATATGAATTGCTGTTGGTAATGTTATCGGTGCCATTGAGAGGTATTAAACTACTGTCTTTTGTTTTCCCTGGCATCCCATAGTTGTCTCTTGCATTGCAAATGGATTCTTTACCAACTGAGCCATCAGAGAAGTCAATATATAGTTATAGTTATATTTTGATTTCACATTAAGGATAGTAGCATTTCTGTTAAATAAAGACCTGAGAAATTCTCTCATACTCAAAAATTGAGCTGTTTCCATGCAGCTGGTTCCATACTCACATTCACAGTGAGCACTGTCATGCCTTCCTTCTGTAGTACATTTCCATCTGTACCATTTCCATTTCCTTATGGAGCTCTTTCAGGCACTGCATTTCTTGTTAGGGTGTTTCTCTTACATTACCCAAGACTCTATGCACAAGATTATTTTATGTCTTTCAGCCTGAGGAACAATTTCAACTAATGATCAATTCAATGGTTCAATAACTGTTTCTAAAATGGCATGGATCATACTTCTGTGCTTTAGAGCACCGATCACTTTGCTCTTTCATTGCCTCCACTTATGGGGGAAAGCTGAATGTCTTGAGCAAGATGCCAAATCAATATTATGGTCATAGTTCTCAAAAGAAAAGCAACAATGAAGTATAAATTTAACTCTAGTGAAATCAAGAGCAGGTTTTTGAAAAGAAAAAGAAGGGGAACTTATTCTATGATTTCTGAAATATTAATATTCTTTTAATGGCACACTTTATCTTTCTTTCTATTTTAACCAACACGTTTTATAATAAACAACTTATTCTAAAGAAATATTTAAAATATAAGTTTTCAATTGGCATTCCTATTTGTTTATATTTTCTGTTCTCCACATCATAAAAGATCAAATATTAAGTAAATTACTATTGCTAACATATTTAACAAAAAGCATTAATAACCTGTACACATATTCATATTTATTTCTCTAAACTTGGTTTATCCTGCATCTCTCTGATTTTGATGGATGGTGTTCAAGCTTGTAGATTTCCAGTAACAAGCAGGTTTTAATTTTCATACATTATATCTCTCCACATGATGGATGATATGATGAAGATTTGTGCATTACATTTTAAATCCTGAACAGTAAAGCAATTAATGACATAAGATACAGTTGCTTGCACCTTCAATGGCACTATTGTTCTTAATATTTTTTGGTTCCTCATAGTGCTAACTTCTCTGGCTTGCCACTGTAGTCCCAGCACATCTTAAAGACTAACTAAGAAAGATCCATTACTCTATGAACCAAGCTTATCTGGGATCTGTTTTCCAAGTTAATAAGCAAGCAAAGGGTGAACTTCTCCTCTCATTTTATAGGATGGCTGTGGCATTGCTAAATTTGTCAGAATATTTTCAGAAACTTGAGGGCTTATTAAAGTGATGGCTCAAAGTTAATTCTAAATGTAACCACCCTTAATATTTCCATAGAATATCATTTTCCATAACTGCTGAAACAAATTGTATATGTGCTCTTTTCCAAATTTATTAGACTTACTTTCCCTACATTTCAAATAATGGGATTGTTAGATTGAATTAAAATTATTAAAACATCAGATGTTTCTTGGGTATATAACTGATGGTCAGTACTGAAGTAGGTATAAGTTTTAATTAAAAACAAATGAAATGTCATCTGAGATGTCATCTGAGTGAGAGTTTTACTTCTCTTCCAAACTGAATTTCTTAATTTCTTTTTCTTCTCTGATCACCGTGCCCACGACTTCAAAAACTATGTCATATAATAGTGGCCAGAGTGGGCACCCTTGTTTTGTTCCTGATCTTAGAGGAAATGCTTTCACTTTTTCACCATTGAGAATAGTGTTTGCCGTGGGTTTGTCGAATATTGCCTTTATTATGCTGAGGTAATGCAGCAGCAGTTTCCTTCTATGCCTACTTTTTGGAGAGTTTTTATCATCAAAGGGTGTTGAATTCTGCAAAAGCTTTCTCTGCATCTATTGAGATGATCATATGGTTTTTATCTTTCAGTTTGTTGATATGGTATATTCCATTGATTGAAGTGCATATATTGAAGAATGCTTGCATCCCTGGGATAAACCCCCTTAGATCATGATGTATGATGTAAAATTTTAAAAAGTTCCTATGGCTTGGAAGCAGAGAGGGAGTAATGGATAAACAAATATAAAGTATAATAAAGCCTAAGTATCTGAAGACAAAAGAAGACACAACTGCTTTTAGAAAGCAGGGACATATCTTCTTTGAACAATCTGAAAAAAAATGACAAATGTGTTTATGAATAATTCCTTTATTTTTTGAGAGTTTGTAATTTTTTTTAAGATATTCTGTTTGGTAATTCAATTTGGCAACCATACCTTTCTAATGAAGAAAAAATTCTATGAAAAGGAAAATTAACAACATCATAGAACTAGCTTCCATGTTTCTCCAACCTCTTAGACTGGTTAATGCTCTTTATATTCAACATTCAGTTCAGTTCAGCTGCTCAGTCGTGTCCAACTCTTTGCGACCCCATGATTCGCAGCACGCCAGGCCTCCCTGTCCATCACTAACTTCCGGAGTTCACTCAGATTCACATCCATCGAGTCGGTGATGCCATCCAGTCATTTCATCCTCTGTCATCCCCTTTTTCTCCTGCCCCCAATCCCTCCCAGCATCAAAGTCTTTTCCAATGAGTCAACTCTTCACATGAGGTGGCCAAAGTACTGGAGTTTCGGCTTTAGCTGAAATTCCTTCCAAAGAAATCCCAGGGTTGATCTCCTTCAGAATGGACTGGTTGGATCTCCTTGCAGTCCAAGGGACCCTCAAGAGTCTTCTCCAACACTACAGTTCAAAAGCATCAATTCTTCGGTGCTCAGCCTTCTTCACAGTCCAACTCTCACATCCATACATGACCACAGGCAAAACCATAGCCTTGACTAGACGGATCTTAGCTGGCAAAGTAATGTCTCTGCTTCAAATCTCTATGTTATATAGAGATTTTTTATTTTTCATTTTATATGTATCTATATTTGTATCTATATTCTATATCGAATCCTAAATTTATATGAATCACTCTTTTTATAGCTATGTCTACAATCTATACTCTTATGCATACTGTAAAGCATCACTGTCTCAATGGACATGAATTTGAGCAAACTCTGGGAGGTAATGAAGGACAGAGGGGCATGGTATGCTGCAGTCCATGGGGGCGCAAAGAGTTGGGCACAACTTAAAGACTGAAAAACACAATGGCATGCTATACAAGACTTATATACACTTATATAAGTAATAAGACTTATATACTGTTTATTGCTTCCTTGGTTAAAATGTTACTTAATGTGTCTGGCTTCATACAGCCAGTGCCTAAAACTTTGTCCCTATAATCCATTAATCAGTGAACGAAACACAGGCATGGAGAGATATTTAATCATACCTCACTTATTTCAGCAATGCGTGTTTGTCAGTCACAAAGTAGTAATCATGACCCTGCTCTTCTCTGAAATCAGAATATCAAAACGGATTTCTCTCATAAGAGATAATTAGTGGAGATTTATTTTGATGGTTTGCACTCATGCTATATGAAGTATGACAATAAAAGTTGTTAGCACCAGCTAACTACAACATCAAATAGTAAAATACAAATACCAATAATTTTCACATTTTCAGAAAATGTCCTCACAGCTGATACCCTATCTAGCACATAAATGAGAGGGAAAATAAACATTGGTTATAAATAGGTACATGTCTTTTTTCTAGTTGTGAAGTATTATTGACATAAATAACTGTAAATTTAAGGGTCACAGCAGGGGTCCCGAACCTCTGAGATCTAATGCCCGATGATCTGAGGTGGAGCTGATGTAATAATAATAATAGAAATAAAGTGCACAATAAATATAATGCCCTTGAAACATCCCCAAACTATTTCCCTGCCAATCCATGTAAAAAAAAATTATCTTCCCCAGAACTGGTCCCCAGTGCTAAAAAGTTTGGGAACCACCAGTATACAGCATAATGGATTGACATATATATTGTAAAATGATTACCAAAACAAGTGCAGTTAGCATCCATCATCTCATATACAATAAAAATAAATATATGAGTAATAGAAAAAATGCAATAAAAGGAAAAGGAAAAACCAATTTCTTGTGATGAGAACACTCAGAATTTACTCTCTTAACTTTCATACATTCCGTGTGTGTGTGTGTGTGTGTGTGTGTGTGTGTGTGTGCTCAGTTACTCAGTCGTATTAACAGCCATGTTAACTGTAATCATCATGTTGTATTTACATTCCTAAGTGCTTATTTATCCTTCAAGTGAAAATTGGTACTTTTTGACCACCCTACTCTAATTCCCCACCATCTTTGACATTTGTCATTTTCAAAGAGAGTTTTGTTTGTTTGTTATTATTTTTGGTTTTCTTTTAAGCTCTGCCACTGTAGCTTAGTTCAAAAGTGTGTTTGAAAGATGCAACCAGTTGTTAAAATACATTGCAGAACTTCGGGTATCAAAATGCATTGGTTGTATATGAGAAAAGAAAAGGTGTGCTGTTTTTATCTTACATATGTCTTATATTAAATATGAGCCACAAAGGACTGTGTATGGTCCACTTTTGTCTTCATTGTGCCTCATTTAGTACAATTAGTTGAAGAAAATTTAGTTAAAGGGAGCTAATTCTAAGGTCTGGAAAATGTTATTAGAAAAGAAAAAAAAAAAAAACCTGTTTTTGTCAGAAGAGAACAGCATCTAGCTGAGGTATTCAGAACTGTGAAAAATGATGTCTTAAAGAAACAGGACTATTCTATGCAGTCTTGAAAGAGCTTCTGGCATTTCTACGAATTTCAAAGAGGCCTGGCATTTAGCAGGTAGAAGATAGCTTTATTTGAAGTGAATGCTAAGAAACACTTTGCTGCTTTCACCAATTTTGCAATATTAAGGCCTATGACATATCCTATGAGTCAGATAGACTCTAAATTTATGACTCTGTTTCAAGTAGAAAAGACAACCAAGTGCTATTTTAAGCTTTTATATGATCAGGTGTGTATATAAATCCCTCTTAGCTCCATACAGGATTAATGTAATGCTTTCTTACTCAGTTTGGTTCTTGAGCTTCCCCAGTAATTTGCTTCTAGATGGAAAGAAAGAAGTTAAGTTGGTTCAAGGTCTACTGGAGAATGTACTCCAGAATATTAATTTTTCTCATCAGAAAATCTGCCTAGGTAAACATTTTTATCGTCTTTGCCAACCAAGGATTATACAGTTAAACTAGTTGCTAATAAATGTGCTTGGAATTGTCATCATTATTCTTGTCCTATCCAGTTCTCTTGTAGTATTTTTAACAGCAATAACTTTCACACTTCAAAATGTCGTGGCTTCAGTGATAAGTTAAATTTACCATACTTTAAGTCCATCTAGCAACAATTAATATATGTGAATTTGGCAATAATAAGTCTGCAGAGGAGTTGTGCTGTGCTCAGTCATGGAGTCATGTCTGACTGTATGACCCCAGGGACTGTAGCCTGCCACGCTCTTCTCTCCATGGGATCCTCCAGGCAAGAAAACTGGAGTGGGTTGCCATGCCCTCCTCCAGGGGATCTTCTCGACTCAGGGACTGAACCTGGGTCTCCTGCACCACAGGCAGTTTTTTTACCTACTGAGTCACTAGGGAAGCCTAGTGTAGTGACTTCATGTAGTTTCTATCAAAAAATCTAAGGTTTGGAAGTATTTAATTGTATTTGTTACAGTTTACAAGAGAAGTACTGAGAAATAGAGGATGGACATTTTTCAGAGAAGGGAAGCCATAAATGTATAGTTAAGACATACATGTTTCTAATTAGGAACAGATATGAAGCACATTGATAAGCTGAAATAATGTTAATGTTTTTTAAAATAATTTTCCTTTTATCAAGTAAGCAATTATGGCTAAAAATTTCATTTATGAGATCTACTCTCTAATGTAAGGGACTTTCTTACTTTTCACATATTTGTAAGGAAGATTTTTTTTGTTTTTGCATATTATATTAACCAATACATGGGCTTGTTAAAAGTTGACTACTTACACATATTTGTATATTATATAAAGTTGGATGTGTAGACATCAAGCTTTAATGATGTTCTGCAAACTTAAGCATAAATATCACCTCATAAAATTAACTTCTAGATTATAAGACTATGACCATATATTTCATTCAATATATTAGTATATGAAATATAATAAAATGCTATTCATGAGTTTAAATCCAATGTGCTCTCTCTCACATATAAACATATGTAAAATTTTTACAATAGCTAAACTTGAAAGAACAAAAAGTGAAGAAATGTATCTCTCTATTTTAAAGGCAAGATTGCAAAGTTCGCAAGGAAGATAACAAGAGTGGAATTGCTGCTGCTCAGTCTCTAAGTAGTGTCTGACTCTTTGTTGCTACATGGACTGCAGCACATCAGGCTTCCCTGTCCTTCACTAGCTCCCAGAGTTTGCTCAGACTCATGTCCATTGTGTTAGGGATGCCATCCAGTCAGATCATTCTTCGGTGCCCGCTTCTCCTCCTGTCCTCAATCTTGCCCAGCATCAGAGTCTTTTCGAATGAGTTGGTTCTTCACATCAGGTGATCAAATTATTGAAGCTTCAGCTTCATCATCAGTCCTTCCAATCAATATTCAGGGTTGAATCCTTTGGGACTGACTGGTTTGATCTCCTTGCAGTTCAAGGGATTCTCAAGAGTCTTCTCCAACACCATAAATTGAAAGCATCAATTCTTCAGCACTCAGCCTTCTTTATGGTCCAACTTTCACATCCGTACATGACTGGTGGAAAAAGCATAGCTTTGACTATGATACCTTTGTCAGCAAAATGATATCTTTGCCTTTTAATATGCTGTCTAATTTTGTCATAGCTTTCCTTCCAAGAAGCAAGTGTCTTTAATTTCATGGCTGCAGTCACCATCTGCAGTGATATTGGAGACCAAGAAAAGAAAATCTGTCACTGTTTCCACTTTTTCCTCATCTATTTGCCATGAAGTGATGGGACTGGATGCCATGATCTTAGTTTTTTGAATGTTGAGTTTTAAGCCAGCTTTGTCACTCTCTCTTTCACTTTCATCAAGAGGCTCTTTAGTTCCTCTTCTTTTCCTGCCATTTGATGATATCACCTGTATATCTGAGGCTGTGGATATTTCTCTCAGAAATCTTGATTCCACTTGGAATTCCTCCAGCCCAGGATTTCACATGATGTACTCTGCATATAAGTTAAATAAGCAGGGTGACAATATACAGCCTTGATGAACTCTTTTCTCAATTTTGAACCAATTGATTGTTCCATGTCTTATTCTGACTATTGCTTCTTGATCTGAATACAAGTTTCTCAGGAGACCAGTAGTTGTATTCCCATCTCTTTAAGAATTTTCTACAGTTTGTTGTGATCCACACAGTCAATGAAGCAGACAGCCAAATTAGGTTATTATTTGAATTTTATCTATTTAAAACATCAGAAAAACCATTTAATCTTTTCCATCAAAATATGTTCTACATTGCACTTTTGAAGTGGTTCAATTTGTACATTAACAAATAACTTTCTCAAAGCAAATTACTTTAGTTTTATTTGAAAACAGTTCTCCCACAAAGTCCTCTTTCTTTCATACTGAAGTCAATTACATCAGAGTAAGGTCTTTGTTGCTGAAGAATTCATGCTTTAACTACTTAGTTAGACAGTGTGAGCATAATTCCCATGTCATGCAGTCAGTCTTTGGGAATTATAACAGAGCATTTTCTAAATTACACATATTCAATAAAAATGGACTTGAGAGAAAGAAATGATAAAGCTTTCCTACATAACTTTATGAATCCTTCTCTTCTCTGATGACCCAAACCCTTCAACTCATCAACTCTGCAACATTAGTTAGAATTATGACCTTAATCAGGAAGTGTCCTTGAACACTACTTTCAGATGGACTGTTAGAGTCACTGTTGTATATTTCCATCATTTCTCACACCTTGTAGTTGCTGAAAGTGAGATATGTGACTATCAATGGAAGCCAACTAGAGGATGGTCCAGATATTGCAATGAATACATAAAACTAGAGAGCAACTTTTTAAAATGTATAAACAGTTTTTGCACTGAGACAACCCAGAGGGATGGTATGGGGAGGGAGGAGGGTGGGGTTTCAGAATGGGGAACACATGTATACCTGTGGTGGATACCTGTTGGTCTATGGCAAAACCAATACAATATTGTAAAGTAATTAACAGCCAATTAAAATAAATAAATTTATATTTAAAAAATAAAATAAAAAGTTAAAATTTTGGAACAGATGATGAATCTCAGCAGAGTAATAGAAAAACCCCAACAAATGAACATTTTAGAAATAAAATTTACAACATCTCAACTGCAAAATTCAGTGAAAGGACTTATGATCAGGCTAAGTATGGCAAAAGGTAGGATCAATGAACATGAAAATAGAAAAATGTACATCATTTACTTTGAGAAAAGAGAGAAAAAGGAAAGATTGAATAGAGAGCATTAGTGGAGATTCACACAATATAAATGGAGGTCCAGAAAACAGAAAATAGGGTAAAATAGTTTTTCAAGAATTAGTGGAAGAAAATTTTCTCAAATTTGATGAAAACCATAAACTTTCTAACTCAACTTCAAGAAAGAGGAATAGAAAGAAAACTACTCTCTGACATGTAATAGTTAAACTAGTAAAAACCGAAAATGAAGAAAAAAAATCCTGAAATCAACAAATGAAGAAAATGATGGATCACATATAGGAACATCATGATATAAACTACCCCCCTCCTCCTACCAGAAATAAAGACCAGAGGAGTGGAACAACATTTGTAAAGTTCTGGGGAAAAAAAAAAAAAACTATCCAGAAGAAATGTTCCTCAAAAGTAAGGCAAAATGCCATTTTAAAGATAAAAATTGAAAAATGTTTTTACCAACATATCTGTACTTCCAGAAACATTAAAAAAACAAACAAAAAAACCCTCCTTCAGTATGAGCAGTGTTGACTTCAGACAAAAACTCAGATTTGTAGCAAGGAATAAAGAACGTAAGAAAGGGAAAATGTGGGAAGATATTTTTAACACACATTTTGTCTTCATTTATTTAACTTATGTATAATTGCTTAAAGAAAATATTATACTCTGTATCACAGTAGTTAGTATACACATCAAATACACACAAATGGTGAGAAAGCAGTAAATACTTTATTTCAATTTTCTTTATTTTATATGAAATACTATAATAGAAACTTTAAGTGGACTCTGGTAAGTTAATAATGTGTGATACAATTCTTACAGCAATCACTGAGAAAATGAAATAAAAATCAAGTTAATGCAGTCATAGTTAAAAGTCAACAAAAATTAAATTGGAATGCCAAATTCAAATAATGCATTCCTAAATATTCCTTTCCTCTACAAGGACCTCTGATCCATTGAGATCCTGCCCATCTAGATCCTCTCTCAAATCTTCATATTCCTCCTTTTTGATCTAGGATTCCAAAGCTTCTAAAATCAATCATTCCTTTGCATACAACTTTATTTCCTCTATCTCTCTCTTTCTCTGTTACATTTATCTTGAAAGCTGCCTCTAACTCAGTGTCTATGTTTGAGCATTTGAAGCTGAAACGTTGACCTTTCTGACTTATCTAAGTGAAATTTATCACCACAACTTCTCATTATGGGTGAATGGATCTTCTAGCTTTCTCTAGTAAAATACCCCCTCCCCCACTTTCTGAAAGGATTTGCTTCTTTACTTGTCCATCATATCCTCTTCCTTTCACACTCAAAGACGATGTCCTTGACTTATTTCGCTAGTGAAGGAGAAGCAACCAAAAGAAATGGTTCCTCTCTCCATTGTTCTTTCCTCTGTCTGGATCCATAACTACCCAACTTCTTGTCAAAATGGAATGCCTGTCCTGTATATATAAGACTAAGCATTCCACTTTTGCACCAGATTTAAAATAATTCTCACTTATATGAGTAAAACATTCCAGAATTGGGCTATACTTTTTTCTTTATCATTTAGTAGAACACTTATATCACAGTACTTTTGAATAATACAAACCAATTCAATAAACAAGTAGCCAGTATTATAAGCAACAAAAAATCAAGCTCAAGTTGAAATGATATTATTTTATTTGGGATCACAAAATTCTTACTGAAATATAGAACTGTACTTGTTTATAGCAGGACTGTTGTCCCTATTAATCTCCAACTCTGAATGACTAAATCATTTCAAATTTTCTTATAGATTATAAGAAAAAGTATTAATCTTATCATTGATAAGATTTTTTTCTGGGCACAATAAATGGCTATGTAAATTTATGTGTGCTTTTTGGTCACAGAAAAATAGGTGAAGTTTATTTAATTGTAGGAATAGATTCAAAATTACTCATAATTCACAAATACTTCTTCTGTATCTTTGAAGTATCATTAAATAAAAAAAAAATCAAACTTCAAGATTCACGTTTCACAATCAACATCAGGGAATTGCAGTTACCATCTATAAATGTTAAAACCTTTTGAAATTTTCACTAGGCATCATACCAAATTATTGATAAAAGGTCTTTGATTTCTGTTCAGTATTTTTTAAATGCTGCAATATCTTTGTTTTAATAGAACTTTAACATCATTACTGAGAGTAAATTTTCATAGTGTGAAAGAAGTGCTCAAAAATGACTTCTATTTAATATTAAGAAGAGATCAAGCCTTTTCCTGCTTTAGAATTTAAGCAATGGCTTCTCATTGCTTGTCTGTTAAACCTGAGCTGTTTTTGTTTTTCCAAGACACTCCATGATTTAGTTCCACTCGACTATGACTCGCTTGTCCTGTCTGTTGCTTCAATCAGACAACTCATCTCTTAGCCTCCTCACAGGCCACTGGCAGTAAGTTATGTGTAAAGAGTCTCAGAGAAAGTGAGTGACTCTTTAGGTGAGGGAACAAAGGCCAGAACACCAAAGGCAGCTGAGAACAGGAATGGAATTCAGTGAAGGGAAAGAAAATGGAAAAGAAAGGACTGAGAGGAAGACAGTAAAATAAGGAAGGATTTGTTAAATGTAGAAGGAAAGTTGCTTGTTCTTTAAATAATGTCTTTAAATGTCTGGCACAATTAAAATGCTTTGAAATGATCTAGTTAATCTTTTAATTTAACACATATTAGACATATTTCAAAAGAGAATTGCAAACTTATTATTTAAATTTTAAAATATCTTTCTTAGAGCTGACAGTCAGTAGACATGAGAAAAGAACACTTGGACTTTCACCGTGATTCTCCCTGCCTTCACCCTGGTGTGGTCTAAAATAGCAGCTTATAAATGGCGCCAGAGATCAGCAGTTATTCCAATCAAGTTCTCTTCAACTGACCAACCAAAACCCAGAGACACCTTACAGAGGGAGATACATCTTACCTGTTTATCTTTGATTGGGCTGTAAATTCAAAGAGCTTGCTGATATTTCATCTGAGGCAGGGTGTAAATGTTTCCTCCTCTAAGTGAGTAAGTTCAGTTCAGTTCAGTGGCTCAGTCGTGTCCGACTCTTTGTGACCCCATGAATCGCAGCACGCCAGGCCTCCCTGTCCATCACCAACTCCCGGAGTTCACTCAGACTCACGTCCATAGAGTCGGTGATGCCATCCAGCCATGCCATCTCATCCTCTGTCATCCCCTTATCCTCCTGCCCCCAGTCCCTCCCAGCATCAAAGTCTTTTCCAATGAGTCAACTCTTCGCATGAGGTGGCCAAAGTACTGGAGTTTCAGCTTTAGCATCATTCCTTCCAAAGAAATCTCAGGGCTGATCTCCTTCAGAATGGACTGGTTGGATCTCCTTGCAGTCCAAGGGACTCTCAAGAGTCTTCTCCAACATCACAGTTCAAAAGCTTCAATTCTTCGGTGCTCAGCCTTCTTCACAGTCCAACTCTCACATCCATACATAACCACTGGAAAAACCATAGCCTTCACTAGACAGACCTTTGTTGGCAAAGTAATGTTCTGCTTTTGAATATGCTATCTAGGTTGGTCATAACCTTCCTTCCAAGGAGTAAGTGTCTTTTAATTTCATGGCTGCGGTCACCATCTGCAGTGATTTTGGAGCCCCCCCAAAATAAAGTCTGACACTGTTTCCACTGTTTCCCCATCTATTTCCCATGAAGTGATGGGACTGGATGCCATGATCTTCGTTTTCTGAATGTTGAGCTTTAAGCCAACTTTTTCACTCTCCTCTTTGGGAGACAAATGAATTTGCAATTGTACAACCTTACACAAGCCATACCTACTTATTATTACAATGTTTTATTTATTATAATATTATAATGTTATTAGCTACGTTAGTTTTCCTTGATGAGTGATGTTCCTTCAGTCTGCTCAGTGTATGAAATATTAACATTTGAAAAGAACCTTTACTGAATTTATACCTGAGAAAGAGTGCTGCCTTCAACAACTCTGTCACAATTTTAAGTATGTTAATGGTGACTGAAGTTGATGCTTTAAATGGCATGGAGGTTGGATTTGCCTTAGTCCTTTAAGATGAAAGGATTTACAGTCTGAAGGGTTAAAGTACATTGGAGAAAATGGAAAGTTATAGGACTCTAAGGAAGTATGCACCATTCAGCAAGTGTGAGATTCTAGCATGATTACGAAAATCTTTTACACTATCTCTATCTCTAAACTGCAAAATGAAATGGAAATATAACTGCACTGTATCTCTGCTACAAACCACAAAGAAACATGACCAGTTAGAAAAAGTTAACTAATAGTTGCTGCATTAAAGAATAACTCTGGTTGTTTTGGGCTTTCTAGGTCGTGCTAGTAGTAAAGAACTGGCCTGCAAATGCAGGAGAAGTGGGTTCGATCCCTGAGCTGAGAAGAACCCTGGAGGAGGGCACAGCAACCCACTCCAGTATTCTTGCCTGGAGAATCCCATGGACACAGGAGCCTGACAGGCTACGGTCCAAAGGGTAGCAAATTGTTGCTGTTTAATCCCATTAAAAGTTTTTTTTTCTCAGACTCAGGTTATACTGTCAATAGATGGTCAGACTTTTTGTGAGGGAGATGGTTTTTCCAATGTCATTTTATTCAAAACACTTAAATTGCTATATAGCAATTATCCTCATTGAAAATGCCCCTTTCTCCCTCAAAAAACATTATCATATGAGATGAACAACGTCTTTCAGATAAAAATTATAATCTCTCTACAATTGCTCTTTTTCCCAGAATGAGTGAGTTTAACAAATATTAAAAATGAAGTGAGAAAGAAATACAATTTCAGAAGGCAGAGACTTGCCTGTATGGTTGCACTGTGTGTGAATGAAGCTGTGCTTGTGTCACTGATCGTCAATTTCAGTACGTACTGTCCTGAAGTTTACAAGCTTGACAGAAAATTGCAAAGAAAGATAAGCGATGTGGCATAATTATTAACTGCTGGGAGTCACTAAGAGGAGATAATTTATGCTGGCACATCTCAATCAGAAGTGGCGCAGAAACACAGAAGGTAGGTGTACCAGTGGTAGGTGGCTTTGCAACCAAAGCTCCAGGACAGCTCGTTCACTGGGCTCAGAGATCTGCTTTTTGAGCAACTGTTTACTGTAAAACATGGGGGGTTTTACTGTGGAATTTTTCTCACTAAAGCATAAAGTTGTCACTGATTTTGGAAATTCTGTATAGAAATTTCAGCCAAATGTTGATATTGAGAGAACCCTCTGAAGTATCAGTAGGATAGATAACTTTGTCTAAATTTATTCCAAATATAGCTAGTTCAAGTTTTAAAGGGTACTTGCTATGTTGCAGGCATTGGGCTTGGTGTTACAATAAAATTACAAAGATGAATGAAATCAGTTTATTGTTCTCAAACAACCTACTTTGCAAAGGAAACAAATTCAAGTCGTTTAACTGGGCAATTGAACAATAGCATTTCTATCTGTTTTGGTAAATGACAGACTTGGCTTACACACAGGGTCCTGTGAGACGAATACAGAGAAGAATACCTACTATGTCAAACCACGAGGAGAGTTTTCAGGGTCACTCCCATGTAATATTTTGCTACACAAATAGGTTTTAAAAAGTTTCCTATATTTTAAAGGATAATAATGAAATTGGTTACTGCTATGACAAGAACCAGGGGGTCAGTGGTAAAGAATACACCTGCTCAATGCAGGAGGTGGTAGGGTCGATACCTGGATTGGAAGGATCCTCTGAAGAAGGAATTGACAACCCACTCCAGTATTCTTGCCTGGGAAATTACATGGACAGAGGAGCCTGGCGGGCTACAGTCCATGGGGTTGCAAACTGTCAGACACAACTCAGCAACTACACAACAACAATAATAAAAATATTCAAAAGAGTAAGTGGGGAAGCTTGGAGGTCTCATTGGAGTGGAAATGGTGTAACCTGATATGTATGAAAGTGCCTGGTGCCCATGAATCTGAGCCCCTTGTAGGTAGATCAAGGCTTGATAAACACTCCCAGATGGTTTACCAAGCCAACTGGTAGCTTCACTCATTTAGTCTCGTTGAAAATTGTGCTTACGTATTTATTTTAGGATGGTAATATATAGATGAAACATAATAACTTTGATGCCCTTGGCATTCAAAGTGGATGGTTGGAAATATTGCCTTGAGCAAACCAGGAACACCTGAGAGCTTCTGCTCTGGTTTCTATATGCCTGAGTAGGATACATCAGGAGATTTATGGGCAATAAAGCAGAAGACTCAAAAGTATCTGAAGTGGATATTCAAGGGAAAGATGTGATGGATGAGAGGGTGGCATTGGGACTCCTTTTCTCGCTAGGGCATGTATGATTCTACTGCATTTTTGTTGCTGTTTAGTTCTATTCCCTAACCTACCTACGTGTTTGGCCTTTCCTTTCCTACTAAATCTGAGTTCTCAGAAGTCAAGGTCTCTCATGGCCTGTCTGTCCTTTCCCAGCACAATGCTGTGAAATGTTATGCTATGGAAAATGAAGGTCAAAACCTTCTGTATCTGAATGGAGTTAAACCCTGGTCACAGTTTCACTGTCTTTTTGACACTGCAGATAAGTGGAGCACACATCTGTGCAATACATAGGATATAACCACCTACAAAGAGAACAGGCTGTCTGCTGCTGATCAAATTCGTACGTGCAACACATTGAACAAACTGTATATTCTGAAGGACACATTCACAATGATTGAGGAAAAGTGACAAGACAAAATATTGAAAAGTTAAATTGGATCCAAATTACAGGCTTCTGATTCTCTCAGCTGAAATAAATACCTCTACACAGAATGAAACAAAATGATAGACTTATACTTGCAAATCAGGGAAAGGTACTGGCTTGAAGTCTAACCGTGTTCAAAATCACACTTCGCCTTTGCTGACATCTGACCTCCAGCCACTCATTTAACCAAAGCTTCATTTGCTTCACATGAAACTGGAGATGACCATATTGCTTAATGTATGGTAACACAAGCTGGGATTCAATGAACTTTGACCATTAGTATTTTTCAGCAAGTTGTACAGATAGGTGTTTCTCTATATGTTTGTGAGGATATATATGTAAATTAAGTTTCAGAGATTAGAAGCAGTTTTGGAAGAGTAAGATTCACATGGAGAAATTTAATTTGGGAAGCAATAAAAATGCATGTGTAGGTCTTTGGTTTGCGTTTATTACCCTAAGTGGAGAAGGAAATGGCAACCCACTCCGGTATTCTTGCCTGGAGAATTCCTTGGACAGAGGAGCCTGGTGGGTGACAGTCCATGGGGTTGCAAAGTTTTGGACACGACTAAAGTGACTTAGCAGCAGCCTTACTCTAAGTATATTACAGGTAAAGGTAGTATGTGACTAATATAGCCATAAGAATAAATATCAAGGATACACAGCATTGGAGAAAATAAATATGCAATCCATGTAAATAGATATGCAACCTATGCAAAATATGCAATGCTTAGCAAATTTTACCAGTTTCATAGATACTGTGGTGTGTAAGAGATCAAGAATCATCTGATTTTTCAGTTCAGATTGGAGTATATTAAAAAATAATACCAAAGCATACTCAAAATGAAAGAATCTAAGTAGCAGAAGGGGCCTAAACTTTCCCTAGCATAGAGGTCAAGACCTTATTGAAGGACGTTTTCACTGGAATAGCTGAGAGTCCACTTATATGAAGGTATCCTAAGTACAATGGTGATCCTACTTCAGAGAAGGAAACTGATACAGAAAAGAGTGCAGTTTGGAAGTAAGCAGGCTGGACAGTGGTATAGTATAACAGTGGATCTTGCTTTTGACAACCTTAAGCTACACCACTCACCGAGTCTATGATGAAACACCTTCTGTGTTTTTATTATATTCAAGTTTATCATCTTGTAACAAATATTTTCTCACACCAATTTGTTTGAAGATATTTTATACTGCTTCATGGAGAAAAACTAATGACCATGTGGTTGGTGTTGACATCTTTATAAATGCTTCAGTATTTCAAGATAGAACATTTTTAGCATATGTATATATATATGATGATCAAAATATGTCCAGGCTGGATATGCCCTAAATATTTGTCACACTCAAAAAATCAGGGTTTCACTCGTAGCTCAGTCAGTAAAGAATCTGCCTGCAACGCAGGAGACTTGGGTTCCATTCCTGGTTCAGGAAGATCCTGTGGAGAAAGAAACAGCAGCCCACTGCAGGATTATATCTAATGCATACAAAAAGTAGAATTTTTCTTCACTTTCAGAAAAATTTTAGCAACATCCATTTTTATTTGTCTAGTTTTATAATAGAATAATTTGTGAGGTTCTTCATTCATTCAAAAATCTAGATAACTGGAGAACAAAATCTTATATTAGGGAAATGTATGGCATCAAGGTTACTTTTTTCTAGAATCATTCATTTCTCTTTTACATGATCTTAGGCCACCTCTCTAGTCTCTATATGTCTTAAATAATGTCTGATTAATATTTACTATCTTGAAGGTATAATTTAGATTTCTCCTCTGTTTTCCTCTCAGTTACTTTTAAATAAGGGAAACAAGAGATATATCCCTGTTTTTCACATAATTATTTTAGAGATTCCTTACTAGTTTTGACTAGAACACATACTGTTTTCCATAATAGAGATAATATTTCATATCAGTCAATGCATAGTGTTACTTGTAAACTTCAGAAAACATTTCACTAGATAGAAGTTCAGAGACCATTAAATTTATCTCTCTCCAAAACAGACAAAAAAAAAAGTTTGATAATGTTATACAATTTGCCCAATAGTTTGCTGGCATGAGAACTAGAAATGAGACCATTATATTCTGAGTTCATCTATCAACCAGTCAGTAGGTAAATATGGATAACCTACCAAAATTATTCTAGTTTTTCATTTTGTTCTCTATGAGTTATTCATTTTTCCACTTTGACTGCAATTTCATGTTGTCCCTTTTTAATCCCATATTTAGAAACGTAAGTTTGGCACTGATTTAGAGAACATCCAGGATAATTAATAAGGAGAGAAAAAAAGTAGAGGGGGCAAATCAGAAACAGTAATCACACAGTTCTGGGAATTCACGGGGAAACTGTCCCACCAGGACCCTACCCCACTTGTGATTTCTTTTCTTCTTGCTTTTGCTACCTCATTTCTCTTCATCAGTGATGTTACATCATCTCTTTAAAGTAGTGTAGGGCTATTAACATTGGAGGCCACATTTCTCAATCTATGTGCTTATATTTTACACTGATAGAAAAGGGTAACCACAAAACATGTTATAAGCAACATGCTGGTATTTTTTCTCATGCACATCTTCCTGCCGCTCCACTCATTTTAGATTCTGTTTTCCATCTTGTGATGAACGTTTCCCTTATTTTGTAACACTGCATGGAAAATGATTCATATCCTAAGGCTGTGCCCAGACAGTATAAAGGCAAATTTGTTTCCAAATGCCATTTTGTGATCTAAACCCCTAATGTTTCCAAATCAGCAATTTGGGAACATTGAGAGTATTCAGGTTTGGTTCACAATGGCCAGTCTTCTCAAAGGCTGCATTGTGCTCGGCCTTTTATGAATTACTTGCCCAGTAATATTACCTTCTCCAAACTTATAGCCACATTCATTCGGTCCAAACTTCAGTATCATCCTACTCAATTCCCCTAACCAACATTTTCTTGCCTGTTCAGATAATAATTATCAACTTTAAGTTAAATAACAATCAATATTCCTTACAGAGTGAACTACTGCAAAAGCCAACTTGAGCATATTTCTTAAATCTATAACATGTGAAATCTGGACCACTAACTGAACAAGATCCTGATTTCTCAAGAACTTTGTTTATATGTTCACTATTCAGCCATGGCAGGCATCAACTTCATTTTTGTGAAATATAAAATAAAACAGGATGATTACAAATCATGTTTCTAAGACAGATCATTCTCTCTAGCTATATGTGAGAACTAATAATTCAGTGCCTGATTTCATAACACTCTTCAGCCAGTAAGATAAAAGCATACTCTTTGAATTAAAGGCTCAAATTTAATAGAAAGATCATGTTTTCTAAACTGGAGTGAAAAAACCAAGAAGGCTCAGTTAATTTAAACAAAAAAAATATCTACTCTACTGATAAACATATTTTCAGCTAGCAAGGAGTGATAGACAGGGAAGAGACGTGTACATTTGAGAGAAAAAACACAGGAATAGATTTTGTATGGAATGGAGTATGACATTTGTATGGATTATAAACTCTTTAATCCCAATATGGGACTGAGAGCAGCATTTCACTTTGGCTAAACTATTTAGTCAAGCAAAGTCAGTAGAAACCAGCATTTGTTTCTTTCCTATTTCATTTTGTTTTGCACACATTTGTTGTCTTTCTCCTGGGGAGTCTGATTCCTATGTAACTGGGGATAGGCAATTGGAGTGTTGGTTAGAAAAGTGGTGTTTGCCCAGAGAGCTAGTCAGATTCTCCAGAATTATCAGGGGGCCTGGTGGAATGTCATGTACCATTGCATACTGCTACTGAAGCAACCTGTCCAGTGAAAATAAAGGATGAAATATTAAAGTTAATATAAGATGCACTGCCTTTGCTGTCTGATAGACCTAAATTTGAATCTAAATTCACCTTCCCACCAGCTGTGTAGCTGGCATTTAAGGAACATATTTATTATAATATTTTATCATTAAAATAAGAATATTATTAAAAAATTAAAATAAAATAAGAATATTAGATTTTATATCAAATGATTGTTGCAAGGATAGAAAATAATATAAGTACTATTAACTAGAACAGTAACAAATACACCAAATTCCCTTATTTTGTGCAAATCACTCTATAAAGTATGCCTACTAACTGCTGAACTTATTTGAGAGTTTAATTATTATGAATTTATTTATGTTTAACCTATTTATTATAGATTTAAGATTCTGTTTATTTTATGCATCTACATGAGCATTATTATTTTCAAAATTACCTAGTTCACATCTAGAGAATTTTATAGCTTCTGAGAAAGTCAATTCTTTGTATCTTTTACAAATTAACTCATCCGGGGACCCTCTTACTTAGTTTTAAAGAAAAATCATAATTCTTAAAATGAACTAAGAAATACAATACAAAATTTGGTAAATCAACACTTAGATAAGGCTGTGTTTGGATGACATTTAAAACTAGACACTGCTACTGAACATATGTTGAAAATTATTACAAATTAAAGCTTTTATGTGGTCTTCTTCCACTAGCACATTTGTTGCTTGTATGTTTTTAAAAAAGCCACAATTTTCTTGTTTGTATATAATCTGGGATGCAATATATGTTTTGGAAATTTAAGCATACTAAATCCATTTAGCTTTTGCAACATCTAATTGTCTGTGCTTCCAGTTTTATATTGATTCAGAAAGCTATATTAATGTTTCTGAAATCTGAGAAACCAGAACAATAAAACTGTTTCATTCTTTGTAAATGTCATTACTTATAAAATATTAAGATAAACTTGCTCTGAGTGTTATGCAATTTAACATGTCACATATCATTGACATCATAAAACAATATCACTAGTCTTACTTGGAGATATCTAAGCACACTCCTCTTATCTGTGGAATTTTCAGACAGAGCAAAGGCAAAGCTATTTACTTTTTTGGTAAGAGAATATGTTGTGAAAAGTAACAGAACATCTTTAACAAAACAATACATTCAATTCAAATATCACATCTTTTTGTTTCCAGTTCCTCTGCTTAATTCAGACATTGTAAAATTACATTCACTGTTAGGCATCATATATTCATTGTGACTTAAATATGTTTGACCAATGTTTGTTATGAAGAGATCAAAAAGCTTGCAGCAGATACAGTGTTTTTAGATGGAAAATTTATGAAGTATATTTTAAAATACAGGAGAATATTTCATTTCTAAATGATCTGAAAATGAATATACCTAAATATAAATATATTTGAATAAAAATACATCTGAAATGAACTAAGACTGATACATCATTCTTTGTTTTTTTAAGTACCAAATTGTGCTCTCTAAAAATTCATATGCAGTATCCCTAATCCTTGATGCCACAGAATTTAGAGGCAGGGCCTTTACAGAGTTAGTGAAGGCTGAATGAGGTCACAAGGGCGGAACCCTAACTAATCAATAATGGGATGGTTGGCCTTATCACAAAAGGAAGAAACACAAGGAAGGCATGAGAGAGAGGAAAGGCCATGTGAAGACACAGCAAGGTGGCCATTTGCAGCAAAGACAGAAGTCCTGGGGAAATGAAATCTGCCAACACCTTGATGCAGACGTCCGGCCTCAAGAACCATGAGAAAGTTAATTTATGCTGTTTAAACTAACCAGTCTGTGGTATTTTGTTTTGACAACCCCAACAAATTAATGCAGCATTTAACTTTTCTCAGTATAGACAGCCTTGACTTAACGATGGCTTGACTTTTGATTTTTTTTTTTTTTGACTTGACAATGGTGCAAAAGCAATACATATTTAGTAGAAATCCTATTTTGAATTTTGAGTTTTGAAACTTGATCTTTCCCAGGCTAGTGACATGGGGTATGATCCTCTCGAGTGATGCTGAGCAGTGGCAGTGACCTACAGATTTCAGGAGCCACAGGAACATGAGGGTAAATAACCAATACTCTTCAACCAATCTGTTTTTCAACTTTGGCACAGTATTCAATAAATTACAAGAGATATTCAACACTTCACTATAACCTAGGATGTGTGTTAATTTTGACCAAATGGAGGCTAATGAAAATGTTCTGAGCACATATAAGGAAGGTGAGTCTAAGCTACCATGTTAGCTAGGGCAGGTGTATTAAATGCATTTTAAACTTACTATATTTTCAATTTTGTTGTTGTTGTTTGGTCACTAAGTCGTGTTCAACTCTTCACAAGTCATGGATTGTCGCCCACCAGGACTACATGGATTTCCCTTTCCCAGGCAATAATACTGGAGCCAGTAGCCATTCCCTTCTCTAGGGGATCTTCCTGACCCAGGAATCAAACCCTCATCTCTTGTTTGGCAGGCAGATTCTTTACTGCTGAGCCACCAGGGAAATCCATTTTTTTAAATTTGCAATGGGGTTATAGGAACATACACTCATTTTAAGTAGAAGATCTGTATTTAAGTATTTTTGCTTGGATTAACCACTTTATTTTTAAAATCTTTATTTATTTGGATTATAACTATTGATTTATAGCTAAAACAAAGTTCAAAAAAATTTTTAAAGTAACTTCATGTTAGTTATGTAATGTCATTGGGTTAGCAACATTCACTGAATGTGAAATATTTTTTAGGCATTGTAGCAGATTCTAAAAATGCTAAGATTAATTAAGCATAATCCCTGTCCTCAAGGCACATACAGTCCAATGTAAGACACTGACAAGAGTTCCATCATCTGTGTCCAGTGCTGAAGCCTGGGATCAGGTTGAGAAACAGCTGGAATCTAATTTGTATTCATAGGTGATGCTGAGAAATGTCTGATGAATTGGTGGGCAGGGTTTACCAGCCCCGCTTCCCAGACCACTGTTTAGTGGTCTGAATAGAAAAAGGAAACATGTACATTCCCGAAACAGTCTTTTTTCAACAGCATCAGGGTCCCTTAAAAGGTCCATCTCATTAGCTTACTTCATGTGTGCCACAAGTAAGACATCTGCTGGAGAGGCATGTTGCCTTCTGCTCTGTCCTGCAGAGTGAGCCTTTATGACTAGGGAACGAATGCCACCTCTCAGACTTGAGAGATGTTTTGGAGTAAGTCATGGAAATCATACGCATTTCCACTCCACCACTAACGATTTATTCCTTGCTAATATTACTCCAAGGTACTTCCCATGCCCTATGTAACAAACTAGCCAATATTGAAATCACAGCTCGAAATCGCTGATGATGCCTGCCACCTGAAGTCAAGTGAGTGGTTGCTTTTACTACTCACTTGTCTTCTGGCAACTGTGTGTGTAGGGAGGGTGGGGAAAGGACTTTGTTCATGTTTTCAGTATAAGTGCTTTGGGCAAATTTTTGAACAGCAGTTTTCAGTCTTTATAAAATCTACAACTGCCTTTAGCAAAGACATTAATTGGAGTTACCAAAGACTTGAGCTACAAGTATTACCTTGCCTTGGGAATGGTAGCACCATACTTCCTCTTCCTGCAGCATGGTGGATGCTAGACATGAGACCCACACAGAGAGCACAGCCAGAAACAAAGATGTGCATGTATCCAGGCAACAAATGGTGCCTGAGGAAGCCAGAGGTGAGACTGCTGTTCTCTCAAGTTACTGAGCTTCCCAGCTGGCATAGAAATCCTCCTGTTCAGTCATAGTGTGGGTTTCTCTTCTATTTGTAAAATCTCATAAAGAAAAAGAAAAAAAGATTTCTTCATTTGGATGTGATGCTATAGGTCAAATATTACATTTGAGAAATATTCCCTTTAGTCCTCATAGGAATTAGGAGAAGCTACCTGTGCCTTTCAAAAAGGCACCTATTTTAAGACTACAAAGGAAGAAAATCACCAAAGAAATTTTTAGGATGAAAGATTCAGGATGAGAAACACCCATTTCCTACATTTGGCTGTGTGAGCTGACACCATCATTAATAAAGGGCATACAGCTACAAAAAAGAGTTGGAGTGAAGAATAACTCAGCTTGAGGTTTGCATTTTGGATGCCTGGAAAAGCAATTCAAGGACTTCAACAAACTGGTGAATACACAGAACTTAGTAAGTGGATGGAAGTTGGAGAATCAAGACTCAGCACAGAAGTAGGAATTGCCCTTCAGTATGTTCTATAGGAGGGAATAAGTCCTCAGCCATGTGATAGTACACATAGAGAGAAAAAGGAAAGAGCTTACAAAAGAATCCCAGGTTTCAGAAAAAATAAAAAATAAACAAAAGGTTAAGGGGTTGAGGGTGGGAAGCCATGGAGTAGAGAAAAAAAAAAATTCATAGGAGAGAATGATGTCAAGCCAGTCACGGGAAATGAGGATTTCAGAAGGAGGAAAGGATTCACCCAGTCCCCTTACTGCAGAATCTAATATCAGCGAACAAGTGAAAGGGCCCTTTGGTGTAGAAATGAAAACGTAACTGTGCACAGTGCTGAGTATGGCAAGAAAGGCTCTCTTTGGGGACAAAAAGGGTTAGACTTAAAGCCTGGCTTGCTAGTTTCTAACTTCAGAACCACCACCAAGTTAACCTTTGTCAAATCTGAAACTCTCCTTCTATAAAATAAGGGTCATAGCTTCACTTCTTTTTTTTAGGAGAAAGGTAAAGAAGAAAGCTAAAGAACTTGAGAAGTATCATTTCACAGAAAGCTGTCAGCTGTCCCTTAGAATGTTGTCAAATATCTCCCAAAGAAACAGACCCAAGACTCGATAAGAAATTGGGTTGAACCCATAAGCCACTTCTGTTTCAATGTACAATCTCGGTGTCAAAAATGAGGTGGAGCTTAGATCCAGAATTCCTCAAATTCTGCTGTCCATTTGCATTTCCTGTTCTCATTGCATGAAGCATGAAGTAGGCAACTACTTTTCAGTTTCTAAATCTAGTCTTGGTGAGCACGTGGATAAGATTTTTCTCCCTCCTTTATCACTCTTCTTTCTTCTCACCCCTTCCTCCATCTCTTCCTCCCTCCCTCCCTTCTTTTTTTTTTCTTTAAAAGAAAAATATGCTTATATTCTCTTTAACCAAAAGATGCTATGCAACTTGAAAATAAACCCTATATTTTGGTTTTCTTCTGATTTCTGTGCTGGAGTTTTTTTTTTAACATATCTTTATGAAACTCCTTATGAACAAACTAAAATACGCAAAAAAACAACAGCAAAAACAAAACAAAACAAAAACTGGCTTATGACTCTACCTTTAAAGGGAGGTACATTCAAAGAAATGGCAGTCTGACCTCCAAATATTATTTGAAACAAATTTCTCTTATTTGATCTCAGTCTATGGAGAACATGCTCAGCAGAGACTGAATTTTTATACACATCAAAAAAGAAAAACTTCTAAAAGTCCTTTCTCAGTCCTTGTTGCCAAGTTAGGGTAAAGACCAAGGTGAGGCAAGTGAGTTAGGAGCCTTTGGTGTAAAGTAGACAGTGAGAATCTCAATAAAAAGCATACATTGTATTTATTTCAATGCACTATTGAAAAGTCTAAGTTAATGCCAAGGAAAATCTTGATGAACAGAATACTGAGATTTTGCAGAAGGATGGATCCAGTCTTGAACAACTCACTTTCCTCTAGTCCATGCTCTTTTGTTTCTCCTACTTCTCTCACACATATGTTAACAACCTCTCCAAATTCTTGTTCTTGGTGGACACTACATCTCTCTCTCACACACGCTCCCCTGCATACCACTTCTCCCTTTAATTCCATTTAAGGTCACACTCATTCAGCCCCTTTCCTTGATCACATATTACCTGTTTGGTGTAGTATCTTGCCCTCTTGGGTTTGTCTAATTTTCTAACCCCCTTCATTAACTATATTTAGCACAATAAAGGTGAGTCTAATGACTGACCCAGGGAGAAAGACTCTTTAGAGGAATTGTGTGTAAGATTTATGAAGAGAGAGATGCACTATTGAGTAGTAAAGGATAATATTAATAGCAAATGAACTTACATTAATAAAGATATGTTCATTTTTTTCCTCACTTTTATACCTGGTATGTCTTGTGCTCCTTCTCTATGACAGACATAAAGAGGATATTACTACTACCCCTATTTTATAGATGAGAAAACTGAGGCAAACAGAGATAAATATCCTTGTTCAAGCTCACTTATTTAAAAAACATCTATGATTAGCAGATAAGTTGTGTAAATGGATCATTTAATCACTTTTTTTGAATTCTGTATTTGTAGAAAAGGTTAAGAGTTGATTCAGTTGGAGAGTTATTATTCATGTGAATGCTTTCTGCATGTTGTGAGAAATTCGACAATGGAATAGGCTAGGTGAATATGCTGCCACATAACAGCAATTATTCTGACTTTGCCAAATAAAACAAAAGTATACAATAGGTTTTGTCTGCTTCCACCCTGCTTTGACAACAATGATGGTATGTGCTGTCAAAACAACAACAACAACAACAACAACAAAAATGTTAGCACTGTCCAAAAATAGTTTTCTTGCCTTTTGGGTTGATTTGTCTGTCAAGATGATGAACCAATTGTGCAAGGAGAATCAGCATTTAGGGGATATCTTTTTTTACCTGTCACAACAGTCTGTCCTCCCAAAATGTAAGCTGATAAAAATGCCTCAAGTCTTTCCTTATCGGCCAACTATAGTCCTTACTTTAAAGAAGGAAAACCAAGTGCAGGACAAGATGCTCAGGAAGTACTATAATGAAGAGTGTCCTGAAAATAATGGAAGCAATAGCTTTTTAAAATGTCTATTTTATAACAGTGTCTTAAAAATTAAAAAAAATATATAAGGGGAAATCATGGAGAAGGAAATGACAACCCACTCCAGTATTCTTGCCTGGAAGATCCCACAGACAGAGGAGCCTGGTGGGCTACAAAGGAGCCTGGGGTCTCAAAGAGTTGGACATGAGTGAAGCAACTTAGCATACAAGGGGAAATCAGAATGCTGATGATTATTAATTACTCATTTCTTCATGTATTCACCCAGACTTGATATCAAACTCCATACCAAATTTCTCATAAGAGTTCAAGTTGTAGCTATTAAAGAAAATGGTCACACCCCTCTGGCATGCATCAAAAAAAAAAAAAATCAAATTAGTTTCTAAAATAGCTCAAAGCAGCTCAAGTTGTTTCAGATTGCTTCAGGCATTCTTAAGTTCCTGACTGAAAAGTGTTATGGAATTTAGCTGTAATCATCTTTTCATTCAAAAGCAGTTAATAATTACAAAAAGTAGAAACTAGCATCTCATATTTGCACATTTTAAAATGGAAAACAAATGCACAGTGCCCTCCAGAAAATATCTATCTTTGACCAAAATTGCTAAATAGTGCTGTCTAGAGAGAACTGACAAAAACAGATTTTTTCATACAGTTCTGATTCTAGAAGGCATAATCTTCTGTAACAATAGGACTTGGGGGAAAGAACTGCAAAATCATTGTATTTGAATGAAAATTATGTACTGATTTCTGAAAAACAGTCTCTGTTAACTAAGAATGAAACAAAATAGGTTAATGTGGTTTATTGAACCTGAGTCACTTGATAAAACTAGAATTCATACTAACATGTGTTAAATTCCACTGTAGCTACATATTGCTGAAAATAATTTGGTATCTTTTCCAGATGCATTTACAGCCAAGGACCTGAGTGTGTTCCATTAATGACTTGGGAACAACTTTGAAGGAGATAAAATGTATTTTCTATCTCATACTCACTTAGGGAAAATGGGATGTTAAAGATCCCACATCTCTTTCAATCCAAGAATATTCCAGGTAGATGATCATTCACATTAAGCATGAACTGCTATGAACTGCTAATAGTGCAGAAATTACTAGCTGGCTGTTCCAATGTTACAGAACTGCTATCCTTCTTGTTTCATTATTTTAAGCCAAGATCCATAAGTTCTTCTCATTTTTCATAAGTCCATCTTATGGGACTGTTTTAAATAATTGTGGGACCTTTTCCAAATGTGAGTGATAGTCTCTCAGGCCTGCCTGACTCTTTGCGACCACATGGACTGTAGCGTGCCAGGCTCCTCTGTCCATGGAATTCTCCAGGCAAGAATACCAAGTAATGGGTCATCAAAGTCTGGAAACTGCTCCTACCTCTTCTACGGCTTCCAATATTGGACTTCCCTAGTGGCTCAGCGGTATAGAATCCACCGCCAAAGCAGGAGATGCAGGTTTGATCCCTGGGTTGGGTAGATCCCTTGGAGAAGGAAATGGCAACCCACTCCAATATTCTTACATGAAAAATCCCTTAGACAGAGGAGCCTCGGGGGCTACAGTCCATGGAGTCGCAAAGACTCAGACATGTCTGAGTGACTGCACAAGCACACACTCATGGCTTCTAAAGCCACCATTTAAACAAGTTCAATTTCCTCAACTGTTGCACTTATACAGATTAGACATCTCAACTCCAAGTCACACTCTAGGCTACATTTTCAAACTTGTGAAACACAAGAGTGATCATATAAATTCAAACATACTTATATACAAGTAGAATTGATTTCAAAACTAATACAGTAGAAGTGAGCTCCTAACAGGTCATTCCCCCTCCCTGCCCTTCTATTTCTCTCTCCAAATTTAATATAGTAGAAAATATTTTCTTCCTTCAAAATGTATTCAAATTTTGATCAACTCTCATTTCCCTCCTTACTGGGACACAGGTCATCACTGTTTGCCTGGATTGTTGTGAATAACCTCTTCACTAGGCTGCCTGCCTCCTCCCTTTTTACCTTATCAAAGCATGGTGTCTTCTCCTTGCTGGCAGTGATCCTGTTAAACCATATGTAGGGTCAGGCCACTGTTTTGCTGAACATGCTTTAGCACTCGCCCTTTTTTCCCAGAGAAAATGCCAATCATTTTGATAAGCTTTAAGGCCCATCATGATGTGCTCCCCTCCCCTCCAAGGTTACACCCTGAGTTCATACTCTAAGACCTTGCCTCCCACCTCTCACACTGATCTCTTGTACCTTCTATGGAGTTGGACAAATACATATGACAATATAGTATTAATCGTATCATACAGAGTAGTTTCACTGCTCCCTAAATCCTCTATACTCTGCCTATTCCTCCCACCTTCCTTCTTAATGCTTAGAAACTACAGATTTTTAGCTTTCTCCATAGTTTCTTTCCTTTCTAGAGTGTTACAGAGTTGGAATCACACAGTATATAGCAGTATCACTTCTTCAACTTAGTAATATGCCTTTAAAGTTCCTCCATTTTTCATACTGTGACACAGCAAAAACAACACCCAGTTGTGGATGTGACTGGTGAAGGAAGCAAGGTCCAATGTTGTAAAAAGCAATGTTGCACAGGAACATGGAATGTTAGATCCATGAATCCAGGCAAATTGGAACTGATCAAAGAGGACATGGCAAGAAGGAACGTCGACATTTTAGGAATCAGAGAACTAAAATGGACTGGAATGGGTGAATTTCACTAAGGTGACCATTATATCTACTATTGAGGGCAGGAATCCCTCAGAAGAAATGGAGTAGCCATCATGGTCAACAAAAGAGTCTGAAGTGCAGTACTCGGATGCAGTCTCATAAATGACAGAATGATCTCTGTTTGTTTCCAGGGCAAATCAATCAGTATCAGAGTAATCCAAGTCTATGCACCGACCAGTAATGCTGAAGAAGCTGAAGTTGAATAGCTCTATGAAGACCTACAAGCCTTTTAGAACTAACACCCAAAAAAGATATCCTTTTTATTATAGGGGACTGGAATGCAAAAGTCAAGAAACACCTGGAGTAACAGGCAAATTTGGCCTTAGAGTACAGAATGAAGCAGGTCAAAGGCTAATAGAGTTCTGCCAAGAAAATTCACTGGTCATGGCAAACACCCTCTTCCAGTGACACTAGAGAAGACTCTACACATGGATATCACAGATGGTCAACACCAAAATCAGATTGATTATATTCTTTGCAGCTGAAGATGAAGAAGCTCTATATAGTCAGCAAAAACAAGTCTGGGAGCTGACTGTGGTTCAGATCATTAACTCCTTATTACCAAATTCAGACTTAAATTGAAGAAAGTCCTTAACGATTATACAATGGAAGTGAGAAATAGATTTAAGGGACTAGATCTGATAGACAGAGTGCCTGATGAACTATGGATGGAGGTTCATGGCATTGTACAGGAGACAGGGAGCAAGACCATCCCCAAGATAAAGAAATGCAAGAAAAGCAAAATGGCTGTCTGAGGAAGCCTTAAAAATAGCTGTGAAAAGAAGAGAAGCCAAAAACAAATGAGAAAAGGAAAGATATACCCATTTGAATGTAGAGTTCCAAAGAACAACAAGGAGAAATAAGAAGCCTTCCTCAGTTAATCAGTGCAAAGAAATACAGGGAAACAATAGAATAGGAAAGACTAAAGATCTCTTAAACAAAAATAGACATAACAAGGGAACATTTCATGCAAAGGACATGAAATGGTGTGAACCTAACAAAAGCAGAAGATATTAAGAAGAAGTTGCAAGAGTACACAGAAGAACTGTACAAAAAAAAATAAAATAAAATAAAAAGATCTTCACAACCCAGATAATCACAGTGGTGTGATCACTCACCTAGAGCCAGACATCCTGGAATGTGAAGTCAAGTGGGACTTTGTTTGTAGTGGGACTCCACTACAAACAAAGCTAGTGGAGGTGATGGCATTCCAGTTGAGCTATTTCAAATCCTGAAAGATGATGTTGTGAAAGTGCTGCACTCAATATGCCAGCAAATTTGGAAAATGCAGCAGTGGCTGCAGGATTGGAAAAGTTCAGTTTTCATTGCAATCATATCAGCAAATCAATCAATGTAATACACCACATTAATAAATTGAAAGATAAAAACCATATTGTTATCTCAATAGATGCAGAGAAAGCCTTTGACAAAATTCAACATCCATTTATGATAAAAGCCCTCCAGAAAGCAGGAATAGAAGGAACATACCTCAACATAATAAAAGCTATATATGACAAACACACAGCAAACATTGTCCTCAATGGTGAAAAATTGAAAGCATTTCCCCTAAAGTCAGGAACGAGACAAGGGTGCCCACTATCACCACTACTATTCCACCCCATTTTGGAAGTTTTGGCCAAAGCAATCAGAGCAGAAAAAGAAATAAAAGGAATCCAGATTGGAAAAGAAGAAGTAAAACCCACTGTTTGCAGATGACATGATCTTCGACATAGAAAACCCTAAAGACTTCACCAGAAAATTACTAGAGCTAATCAATGAATATAGTAAATAGTAAAGTTGCAGAATATAAAATTAACACACAGAAATCTCTTGCATTCCTATACAATAACAATGAGAAAACAGAAAGAGAAATTAAGGAAAAAATTCCATTCACCATTGCAACAAAAAAAATATAATACTTAGGAATATATCTACCTAAAGAAACAAAACACCTATATAAAGAAAACTATAAAACACTGGTGAAAGAACTCAAAGAGGACACTAATAGATGGAGAAATATACAGTGTTCATGGATTGGAAGACTCAGTATAGTGAAAATGAGTATGCTACCCAAAGCAAACTATAAATTCACTGCAATCCCTATAAAGCTACCAATGGCATTTTTCATAGAAGTAAAACAAATAATTTCACAATTTGTATGGAAATACAAAAACCCTCAAATACCCAATGCAATCTTGAGAAAGAAGAATGGAACTGGAGGAATCAACCTGCCTGACTTCAGGCTCTACTACAAAGTCACAGTCATCAAGATAGTATGGTACTGGCACAAAGACAGAAATATAGGTCAATGGAACAAAATAGAAAGCCCAAAGATAAATCCATGCACCCATGGACATCTTATGTTCGACAAAGGAGACAGGAATATACAATGGAGAAGAGACAATCTCTTTAACAAGTGGTGCTGGGAAAACTGGTCAACCACTTGTAAAAGAATGAAACTAAAACACTTTATAACACTATACCCAAAAAGAAACTCAAAATGGATTAAAGATCTAAACGTAAGACCAGAAACTATAAAACTCTTAGAGGAGGACATAGGCAAAACACTCTCTGACATAAACCACAGCAGGATCCTCTATGACCCACCTCCCAGAATATTGGAAATAAAAGCAAAAATAAACAAATGGGACCTAATTAAAATTAAAACCTTCTACACAACAAAGGAAACTATAAGCAAGGTGAAAAGACAGCCTTCAGAATGGGAGAAAATAATAGCAAATGAAGCGACTGACAAACAACTAATCTCAAAAATATACAGGCAACTCCTGCAGCTCAATTCCAGAAAAATAAAAGACCCAGTCAAAAAGTGGGCCAAAGAAATAAACAGACATTTCTCCAAAGAAGACATACAGATGGCTAACAAACACATGAAAAGATGCTCGACATCATTCATTATCAGAGAAATGCAAATCAAAACCACAATGAGGTACCATTTCACACCAGTCAGAATGGCTGCTATCCAAAAGTTTACAAGAAATAAATGCTGGAGAGGGTGTGGAGAAAAGGGAACCCTCTTACACTGTTGGTGGGAATGCAAACTAGTACAGCCACTATGGGGAACAGTGTGGATATTCCTTTAAAAACTGAAATAGAACTGCCATAAGACACAGCAATCCCACTGCTGGGCTTACACACTGAGGAAACCAGAATTGAAAGACACATGTGTACCCCAATGTTCATCACAGCACTGTTTATAATAGCCAGGACATGGAAGCAACCTAGATGTCCATCTGCAGATGAACAGGTAAGAGACGTGTGGTACATATACACAATGGAATATTACTCAGCCATTAAAAAGAATACATTTGAATCAGTTCTAATGAGGTGGAGGAAACTGGAGCCTATTATACAGAGTGAAGTAAGTCAGAAAGAAAAACACCAATACAGTATACTAATGCATATATATGGAATTTAGAAAGATGGTAACAATAACCCTATATGTGAGACACCAAAAGAGACACAGATGTATAGAACAGACTTTTGGACTCTGTGGGAGAGGGAGAGGGTGGGATGATTTGGGAGAATGGCATTGAAACATGTATTTTATCATATGTGAAATGAATCGCCAGTCCAGGTTCAATGCATGAAACAGTGTGTTTGGGAAGGGGTGCACTGGGGTGACCCAGAGGGATGGGATGAGGAGGGAGGTGGGAGGGGGGTTCAGGATGGGGAACACATGTACACCTATGGTGGATTCACGTCAATGTATGGCAAAACCATTACATTATTGTAAAGTAATTAGCCTCCAATTAAAATAAATAAATTTATATTTTAAAAAAGAAAGCTAAATCAGACAAAAGAAAAAGAAAAAGCAAGAGAGCTCCAGAAAAACATCTATTTCTGTTTTATTTACTATGCCAAAACCTTTGACTGTGTGGATCACAAAATATTGTGGAAAATCTTGAAAGAGATGGGAATACCAGACCACCTGAGCTGCCTCTTGAGAAACCTGTATGCATGCCAGGAAGCAACAGTTAGAACTGGACATGGAACAACAGACTGGTTCCAAATAGGAAAAGGAGTACATCAAGGCTTTATATTGTCACCTTGCTTATTTAACTTATATGCAGAGTACATCATGAGAAACTGGGTTGGATGAAACACAGGCTGGAATCAAGATTGCTGGGAGAAATATCAATAACTTCAGATATGCAGATGACACCACCCTTATGGCAGAAAGTGAAGAGGAACTAAAAAGCCTCTTGATGAAAGTGAAAGAGGAGAGTGAAAAAGTTGGCTTAAAGCTCAACATTCAGAAAACTAAGATTATGGTATCTTGTCCCATCACTTCATGGCAATTAGATGGGGAAACAGTGGAAACAGTGACAGACTTTATTTTTTAGACTCCAAAATCACTGCAGATGGTGACTGCAGCCATGAAATTAAAAGACATTTACTCCTTGGAAGAAAAATTAACCTAGACAGTATATTAAAAACCAGAGACATTGCTTTGCCAACAAATGTCCATCTAGTCAAGGCTATGGTTTTTCCAGTAGTCATGTACGGATGTGAGAGTTGTACTGTAATGAAAGCTGAGCACCGAAGAATTGATGCATTTGAACTGTGGTGTTGGAGAAGACTCTTGAAAGTCCCTTGGACTGCAAGGAGATCCAACCAGTCTATCCTAAAGGAATTAGTCTTGAATGTTCATTGGAAGGACTGATGTTGAAGCTGAAACTCAACACTTTGGGCACCTGATGCAAAGAACTGACTCATTTGAAAAGACCCTGATGCTGGGAAAGATTGAAGGTGGGAGGAGAAGGGAATGGCAGAAGATGAGATGGTTGGATGACATCACCAACTCAATGGACATGAGGTTGAGTCAACTCTGGGAGTTGGTGATGGACAGGGAGGCCTGCTGTGCTGCAGTCCATGGGGTCACAAAGATTTGGACACGACTGAGTGACTGAACTGATACTTAAAGTTCCTCAATATCTTTTGGTGTCTTGATAGCTGATTTCTTTATAGCACTGATTAATATTTCACTCTGGATTGACTATAGTGTATTTATTCATTCATGTACTGAAGGACATCTGGGTTACTTTCAAGTTTTGACAATTATGAATAAAGTTGCTATATGTATTTGTCTACAGGGTTTTGTGTGAACATAATTTTTCAACTAATTTGGGTAAGCACCAAGAAGCATGATGATTGCAGGATTGTATGGTAAGAGTATGTTTAATTTTGTAAGAAAACATCAGTGGTGCACTATTTTGCACTCTCTCCAGCAATGAATGAGAGTTCCTATTGCTCCTCACCGTTGTGAGTGTTTGATGTCAGTTTTGGTCATTCTAACAGGTATGTAGTGGTATTTTGTTGTTATTTTGATTTACATTGCTTGATGATATATGACATGGAGTATATTTACATATGTTGATTCTCTACTCTGTTTTACACATTAGTATCAACTTCCTTTAACTCTAGCATGGCAAGCTCGAATTTATCATTGATTTATCATTAGTTTTCTAATAAATACTAGTTTTCTAGTAAAAATTAATTTATGGTTAGTTTTCCCAGTTCCTTTCATAATTGTGTATATTTTTTCTTAAGATAAATTTGAAAATATAGTTATATAATTATATTGTATTTAGTCATTTTACTAAAATCTTATTTCTAATCATCTCTAACCTATTGCCTTCAAAAGCATTATTCCTGTAATATATAAAAAAACAAGTTTGAAATTTGTATAGAAATATGAGATACTATTTTAGGAAAAGTGTCAGTCATTTTATAAGTCTGTCAAATGCTGATATGTCCAGTTCTGCTTTGTGGTCTGTAATGATCAGCTTCAATACTTAACTCCAAATAAAGGTTAGATGGTACATAAGTTACACGCTGGTTGCCAAGTTTAGCAAATAAAAATAAACCAGAATTTCCAGATCAATTTAAATTTCACATCAGTTCAGTTCAGTTGCTTAGTCGTGTCCGACTCTTTGTGACCCCATGAATCGCAGCACACCAGGCCTCCCTGTCCATCACCAACTCCCGGAGTTCACCCAAACTCATATCCATCAAGTCAGTGATGCCATCCAGCCATCTCATCTTCTGTCATCCCCTTCTCTTCCTGCCCTCAATCCCTCCCAGCATCAGGGTCTTTTCCAATGAGTCAACTCTTCGCATGAGGTGGCCAAAGTATTGCAGTTTCAGCCTCAACATCAGTCCTTCCAATGAACACCCAGGAATGGTCTTTAGGATGGACTGGTTGGACCTCCTTGCAGTCCAAGGGACTCTCAAGAGTTTTCTCCAACACCACAGTTCGAAAGCATCAATTCTTCAGTGCTCAGCTTTCTTCACAGTCCAACTCTCACATCCATACATGACCACTGGAAAAACCATAGACTTGACTAGACTTACCTTTGTTGTCAAAGTAATATCTCTGCTTTTTAATGTGCTATCTAGGTTGGTCATAACTTTCCTTCCAAAGAGTAAATGTGTTTTAATTTCATAGCTGCATACACCATCTGCAATGATTTTGGAGCCTGAAAAAAAAATTCTGACACTGTTTCTACCGTTTCCGCATCTATTTTGCCACGAGTGATGGGAACAGATACCATGATCTTAGTTTTCTGAACGTTGAGCTTTAAGCCAGCTTTTTCAGTCTCTTCTTTCACTTTCATCAAGAAGTTTTTTAGTTCCTCTTCACTTTCTGCCATAAGGGTGGTGTCATCTGCATATCTGAGATTATTGATAAAAAATGTTATTTTTAGTATAAATATATTACAAATATCAAATACAAATTCATATTTAAAGGGAGTCCAGTATTATATCTGGCATTTCTAACTCCAATATAGAGCTAATGTTACTTAGTATAAAGAACTATTCATAATTGTAAGTTCATAAGTTTATCTTTCCTAGTTTTTAGGGGAGGTATGAAAATTAATTAACACTTTGAAATTTCTATTTTATTTTTGTTAAAAAATTGAATTTCCAAAAATAAAATTCTTTTAAAAAATGAAGTTGGGGCTGGTGCACGGGGATGATCCAAAGAGATGATATGGGGTGGGAGGTGGGAAGGGGGTTCAGGACTGGGAACTCATGTACACCCGTGGCGGATTCATGTCAATGTATGGCAAAACCAATACAGTATTGTAAAGTAAAATAAAGTAAAGGAAAAGGAGGAAGGAAAGTCACTCAGTCGTGTCCGACTCTTTGCGACCCCATGGCCTGTAGCCTATCAGGCTTCTCAGTCCAAATAAAAATTAAAAAAAAAAGAAAGAAAACTAAAAATAAATAAATAAAATAAAATAGTTATTCATAAATAAATGTAAGTATAATGTATGTGTATGAAAAAAAATGAAGTTGGTAATGTTAAACATCTTTGATTGTCAACAATAAAATGTTGAAAACCATATGCCTCTCAAGATTCCCATAAAGTTAATAACATCCAAAGTTAGGGAATCTGTGATTTATGGCATGCCACTTCACTTCTCTACTTTGGAAAAACAGTGACAATGCTTTTGTGCTGCTAAAATTTTGTTCTGTAAAGCCCACAGAGTAGATACCTAAGATGAATTCTAAAAGGGCAAGGGCAAAATTTTACTGTATGTATTTTGAGCTAGTATGCCAAATATTTGTTTTATCGAGGATCAGCCAGAGTTGATATACTCTAACACCATTGTCAGCCACACAAATTCACAAAATGTAACAACTGATTTTGCTTTAATGAGAGAAAAGAGATGGGCAAAAAAAAAAAAAAAAAAGAAAAGAAAAAGAAAACCACCATATTTTGACAATTTGGAGAAACAAGTTTAATCTTGGAAATGCACATCATAGTTTATTGTGTTACATTACATATACAGTGTGAAAGAATATCGTGCTTTCTTCTCCCTTCTTATTTAATCTGATTTCACATTGAATTCTTTTATGTACTACCTTTCCAACATTTTTCTATATCCTGTTCCATTTCCTCCCTAAAATCCAACACATTTTAGCCCTTTTCTATTTCTATGCTTTTGTATGCTCTTTGTTAACTAAATCCTAAAAATTTCTAAAAGGTATCCATTCTTCTCCAGCATTACAAACTTTTCAAAAAGTATTGACAGCCAAAGCAGAATGTTGTTGTTCAATGAAATAACTGAGGCACAGTGAAATTAACATGAACATGCCTTATTTGAGCAACAGGGAGTTTAGTACCTGCCAATGATAACAGACTAAATTAAGTCATTTTAAATAAATTCTTCACACAAAAAGATCAGGGATAAATTGGATAGAGTATTCGACTCAGAACTCTTGACTTTATAATCTGTGATGATTTTCAACTCCTCAGCTCTCTTCTTTGCAGGACTCAGCTCTGTTGGAGCTTAAGGATTTAAGAAACCTGGGGATAATTGTTAGATTTTGCTCATTTAATAGAATCTACTCTACAGTGGGCATATATTAAATATAGAATGGACATGCCTGTGTTAATTCAAGGGTTCAGTATGCAATGGATGTATCTATGTTTCTTATTTCTACATTAATAGTAGATATGATTATCCTCAATTAATACCACTTAACTAACTCATGTTTTGAAAATTCATATTTAGTCTGTACAACTTAACAAAAATATAATTTTTCTTCTTGACAAGGACAGCTGACTTGTCTTTTGACTCCTAATATATCCATTTAGGAATAAAATTATAGATACATAAAATAATTTAGCAATATACTTGCTCTTTAGTTAAAATTAATATTGTATACTGCTGTTGTTAAACATGATTACTTTATTTATTTTAAATAAAAATAATACTAAACATCATTCTTGACTCAATGTTCATAAGCATTTAATACATGTATTCACACTGAATGTGATTTAACCATATGCTCTTCCTTATTTTGAAAGATTTTGTAAATAACTGCAATTTCTTACCCTGTGAGTATAATAGGATATCAAGATTCTCATTAAGCCAATGCACTTTTAGAAATGCTTTATAAAGTCTCTTTACATTTTATTGTTTTAAACTTATTTACATAATAATAACACAAATGCTGACATGGTTAGAGAGACTAAGATCAGAAAATGAGTCATACACTGATGGATAAATAGATAGATGATATAGGTTTTAAAAATGCTGCTGAAGTTATCCTTAATCTTTACTATTATTTAAATAATTTAGCCCAAAGCTGTGGAGTTTACCTTTCTACTATTTTCTAGAATCAGAGAAATAGGAGAGAAACATATTCTAAATGTTTTCTGACATGTTAATTTTAAAATATGCAGGACAGCAAAAAAGACACAGATGTGTATAGCGGACTTTTGGACTCAGAGGGAGAGGGAGAGGGTGAGATGATTTGGGAGAATGGCATTGAAACATGTAAAATATCATGTAAGAATCGAATTGCCAGTCTATGTCCGATGCAGGATACGGCACGCTTGGGGCTGGTACACGGGGATGACCCAGAGAGATGTTGTGGGGAGGGGGGTGGGAGGGGGGTTCATGTTTGGGAATGCATGTACACCCGTGGTGGATTCATGTCAATGTATGGCCAAACCAATACAGAATTGTAAAGTAAAATAAAAAATAAACAAATAAATAAATTTTAAAAAATAATAAAATAAAATAAAATATGGATATTTTAGAAGGAATACTGTCAGACTTTATAGGTTTCCACTTATAGTGTTCTTACTGTTTTTTCATGTATAATAAAAAATTAATTTTAGTATTCTCTTAATCAAAGGGCTATTTTTTTTTTAATGTGGAGGCTAATTACTTTACAATATTGTGGTGGTTTTGTCATATATTGACGTGAATCACCCATGGTTGTACATGTGGTCCCCAACTTGAACCCCCTTCCACCTCCCTCCCCATCCCATCCCTCAGGATCATCCCAGTGCACCAGCCCTGAACACCTTGTCTCATGCAGCAAACCTGGACTGGTGATCTATTTCACATATGATATTATACATGTATCAGTGCTATTCTCTCAAATCATCCCACCCTCGCCTTCTCCCATGGAGTCCAACAGTCTGTTCTTTACATCTGTGTCTCTTTTGCTGCCTTACATATAGGGTCATCATTACCATCTTTCTAAATTCCATATATATGCATTAAGATACTGCATTGGTGTTTTTTTTTTTCTGAACTTACTTTGCTCTGTAAAATAGGCTCCAGTTTCATCCATCTCATTAGAACTGATTCAAATGCATTCTTTTCAATAGCTGAGTAATATTCCATTGTGTATATGTACCACAGCTTTCTTATCCATTTGTCTACTGATGGACATCTAGGTTGCTTCCATGTCCTTTGCTATTGTAAACAGTTCTGCAATGAACATTGGGGTACATGTGTCTCTTTCAATTCTGGTTTCCTCGGTGTGTATGCACAGGAGTGGGATTACTGGGTGGTATGGCAGAAAGAAATAGAGGAAAACAACAGAATGGGAAAGACTAGAGATCTCTTCAAGAAAATTAGAGATACCAAGGGAACATTTCATGCAAAGATGGGCTCTATAAAGGACAGAAATTGTATGGACCTAACAGAAGCCGAAGATATTAAGAAGAGGTGGCAAGAATACACAGAAGAACTGTACAAAAAAGATATTCATGACCCAGATAATCACGATGGTGTGATCACTCACCTAGAGCCAGACATCCTGGAATGTGAAGTCAAGTGGGCCTTAGAAAGCATCAATATGAACAAAGCTAGTGGAGGTGATGGAATTCCAGTTGAGCTATTTCAAATCCTAAAAGATGATGGTGTGAAAGTGCTGCACTCAATAGGACAGCAAATTTGTAAACTCAGCAGTGGTCACAGGACTGGAAAAGGTCAGTTTTCATTCCAATCCCAAAGAAAAGCAATGTGAAAGAATGCTCAAACTACCGCACAACTGCACTCATCTCACACACTAGTAAAGCCATGCTCAAAATTCTCCAAGCCAGGCTTCAGCAACACGTGAACCGTGAACTTCCTGATGTAAAGCTGGTTTTAGAAAAGGCAGAGGCACCAGATATCAAATTGCCAACATCTGCTGGATCATGGAAAAAGCAACAGAGTTCCAGAAAAACATCTATTTCTGCATTATTGACTATGCCAAAGCCTTTGACTGTATGGATCACAATCAACTGTGGACAATTCTGAAAGAGATGGGAATACCAGACCACCTGACCTGCCTCTTGAGAAACCTATATGAAGGTCAGGAAGCAACAATTAGAACTGGATATGGAACAGCAGACTGGTTCCAAATAAGAAAAAGAGTATGTCAAGGCTGTATATTGTCACCCTGCTTATTTAACTTATATGTAGAGTACATCATGAGAAATGCTGGGCAGGAAGAAGCACAAGCTGGAATCAAGATTGTAGGGAGAAATATCAATAATCTCAGATATGCAGATGACACCACCCTTATGGCAGAAAGTGAAGAGGAAATAAAAAGCTGCTTGATGAAAGTGAAAGAGGAGAGTGAAAAAGTTGGCTTAAAGCTCAACATTCAGAAAACTAAGATCATGGCATCCAGTCCCATCACTTCATGGCAAATAGATGGGGAAATTGTGGAAACAGTGTCAGACTTTATTTTGGGGGGCTCCAACATCACTGCAGATGGTGATTGCAGCATGAAATTAAAAGATGCTTACTCCTTGGAAGGAAAGTTATGACCAACCTAGAAAGCATATTGAAAAGCAGAGACATTACTTTGCCAGCAAAGGTCCATCTAGTCAAGGCTATGGTTTTTCCAGTGGTCATGTATGGATGTGAGAGTTGGACTGTGAAGAAAGCTAAGCACCAAAGAAGTGATGCTTTGAACTGTGGTGTTCAACTTCTCTTGCGAGTCCCTTGGACTACAAGGAGATCCAACCAGTCCATTCTAAAGATCAGTCCTGGGTGTTCTTTGGAAGGACTGATGCTAAAGCTGAAACTCCAATACTTTTGCCACCTCATGTGAAGAGTTGACTCATTGGAAAAGACTCTGATGCTGGCAGGGATTGGGGGCAGGAGGAGAAGGGGACGACAGAAGATGAGATGGCTGGATGGCACCAGCGACTCGATGGACATGAGTTTGGCTGAACTCCAGGAGTTGGTGATGGACAGGGAGACCTGGAGTGCTGCAATTCATGGGATCGCAAAGAGTCGGACAGGACTAAGCGACCGAACTGAACTGATGGCAGCTCTATTTCCAGTATTTTAAGGAATCTCCACACTGTTCCATAGTGCCTGTACTAGTTTGTATTCCCATCAACAGTGTGAGAGGTTTACTTTTTCTCCACACTCTCTCCAGCATTTATTGTTTAAAGACTTTTTGATAGCAACCATTCTGACTGGAGTGAAATGATACCTCATTGTTTTTTTGATTTGCATTTTCCTGATAATGAGTGATGTTGATCATCTTTTCATGTTTTTGTTAGCCATTTGTATGTCTTCTTGGAGAAATGTCTGTTTAGTTCTTTGGCCCATTTTTTGATTAGGCCGTTTATTTTTCTGGAATTGAGCTACAGGAGTTGCTTGTATATTTTTGAGATTAATTCTTTGTCAGTGCTTCATTTGCTATTATTTTCTCCCATTCTGAAGGCTGCCTTTTCACCTTCTTATAGTTTCCTTTGTTGTGCAAAAGCTTTTAATTTTAATTAGGTCTGCTATGTTTATTTATTTTTTTTTTATTTTCATTACTCTGGGAGGTTGGTCATAGAGAATCCTGCTCTGATTTATGTCAGAGAGTGTTTTGCCTATGTTTTCCTCTGGGAGTTTTATACAATGGGGAAAAAGCAATCTCTTTAACAAGTGGTGCTGGGAAAACTGGTCAACCACTTTTAAAAGAATGAAACTAGAACACTTTCTAACACCACACACAAAAATAAACTCAAATTGGATTAAATATCCAAATGTAAGTTCAAAGGGCTATTATTTAGGGGGATTTTTTAAATTGATATATTTGTAATTGGAGGATAATTGCTTTACAAATTTATGTTGATTTATGCCATACATCAGGATGAATCAGCTACAGGATACATATGTCCCCTCTCTCTTGAACGTCCCTCCCACCTCCTACCTCGCTCCCCATCCCACCCCTCTAGGTTGTCACAGAGCAACAGTTTGAGCTCCCTGAGTCATACGGCAAGTTCCCATCGGCTATGTATTTCACATACTGGAGTGTATATGTTTCTGTGCTACTTTTTCAGTTTGCCCCACCCTCTCCTTCCTCCCTGTTGTCCACAAGTCTGTTCTCTATGTCTGTGTCTCCATTGCTGCCCTGCAAATAGGTTCATTAGTACCATTTTTTCTGGATTCCATATATGAGTTAATATATGATATTTGCTTTATCTTTCTGACTTTCTTCACTCTGCATAACAAGCTCTAGGTTCATCCACATCACTAGAACTGTCTCAAGTTTGTTCCTGTTATGACTGAGCAATATTCCATTGTATGTATGTACAACAACTTCTTTACCACTCATCTGTCAATGGGTATCTAGTTTGCTTCCATGTTCTGGCTAATGTAAATAGTGCTGCAATCAACCCTGGGGTATATGCATGTGTCTTTTAGAATGGTTTTCTCAGGATATATGCCAGTAGTGGGATTGCTGGATCATATGGTAGTTTTATTTCTAGTTTTTAAAGAAATCTCTATACTGTTTTCTAGAGTGGCTGTATCAATTTACATACCCATCAATAGTGCAAGAGGTTTTCCTTTTCTCCACATCCTCTCCAGCACTTATTTTTTGTAGATTTTTTGATGATGACCATCTTGACCAACATTTTTCGCAGAACTAGAATAAAAAATTTCACAATCTGTATGGAAACAGAAAAGACCCTGAATAGTCAAGGAATCAATCTTCCAGGCTTCAGACTATACAGCAAAGTTGTAGTCATCAAGACAGTATGGTACTGGCACAAAAACAGAAATACAGACCAATGGAACAAGATAGAAAGGCCAGTGATAAACCTGTGGGCGTCTTTTCCATGGGCACCTTATCATTGAGAAAGGAGGCAAGAATGCACAATGGAGAAAAGATAATCTCTTCAATAAGTGGTGCTGGGAAATCTGAACAGCTATGTGCAAAAGAAGGAAATTAGAACACTTCCTAACAACATACACAAAGATAAACTCAAAATGAAGACTTAAATATAAGTTCGGAAACTATAAAACTCTTGGAGGAAAACATAGGCAGAACATGTTTTGGCATAAATCACAAGATCCTCTATGACCCAGCTCCTAGACTAATGGAAATAAAAACAAGAATAAGCAAATGGGATCTAATTAAACTAAAAAGCTTTTTCACAACAAAGGAAACCACAAGCAAGTTGAAAAGGCAACTCTTAGAATGGGAGAAAATAACTGCAATTGAAGCAGCTGACAAAGGATAAATGTTCAAAATGTACAAGCAGTTCAATATCAGAAAAACAAGCAACCCAATTAAAAAAATAGGCAGAAGACCTATATAGACATTTATCTAAGGAAGACATACAGATGGCTAATAAACAAATGAAAAATATTCACCACTGTTTATTTTTAGAAAAATTCAAATCAAAACTATAATGAAGTTATTCAGAAAGATTATAATTATTAATTTATTTCCTTATTTACTTATTCAAGTATATTTGATTTATAATACTTTTCAGTTTCATGTATAATATACTGATTCAATATTTTTATAGACACTATACAAAACTATCATAAAATATTGACTATATTTTCTGTGCTATATATCACATCCCTGTGACTTATAACTAATACGTATAAAATAACTAGGTTTGCTTGTTAAAATTTTCAATGTTTTGTAAATAAATATTTTAGTTTAACTTTATACTGTGGTCCAATACTTTGCACTGCATTAAAAAAAAAACACAGAAATTATCCTTCTAGCTAAATTAAAATGAATACTTTTAAGTTTTCAATGAAATGCGTAATCCTCATTTGTTGGATAAAAATTTAATAATTCCTATTAGCTTCTTGATAGTGAACATTTCCTATTCCATTATTAATCAGTTGTGACCAGACATTGTTTGATCTCCTTATTTTAAACTACATAAGGTCTAGGGATGAAAAAAATACATTTTAGCTCCATGAAGTCTTGCAGTGAAGATTCCTCTCAATCCAAAAATAATGTTATAAAACTGTCCAATACCAACCAACTCCCTTGCTTACAGGGCCTGCCTTAAAACCACCCAACAAAGGCCCTTAAATCTTATATCAATCTTTCCATAATTTCATCACTTGAAAGCATTATCAGGACTATGTTAAGGAGGTTTTCTTCCGTATCTTAGCATGTCTGACAAGTTTAATTTTATCCTTATCAATATGATTTTTTTGATGGTCCCTTTGGGAGACAACAATCAGCAGTAGAAATATGCCTTTATTAATATCATGTAATACTTGGTTTATTTAATGCTCCTAGCCATGTATTTTAACCATCCTAATCATGCTTATTAGCATGCTATTTTATTACTTACTTACCTTTTGTAAGTATACATGTACTTATGTACAGACATATACATATGGTACCTCATCCTTGTATTTATAGTTTTAGTCTCATAAAAGCATACATTTTTTTTTGTTTTTAAATGATGAATATAAAAATTCTGCTTAAGAATTTAATAAATTCTTGTTTTAATTATTGGTTATTATGGGCCTATTCTATTAATATTCAGTTCAGTTCAGTTCAGTCACTCAGTTGTTTCTGACTCTTTGCTACCCCATGAATTGCAGCACACCAGGCCTCCCTAACCATTACCAAATCCCACATTTCACACAAACTCATGTGCATCGAGTCGGTGATGCCATCCAGCCATCTCATCCTCTGTCGTCCCCTTCTCCTCCTGCCCCCAATCCCTCCCAGCATCAGGGTCTTTTCCAATGAGTCAACTCTTCACATGAGGTGGCCAAAGTATTGCAGTTTCAGCCTCAACATCAGTCCTTCCAATGAACACCAGGACTGGTCTCCTTTAGGATGGACTGGTTGGATCTCCTTGCAGTCCAAGGGACTCGCAAGGGTCTTCTCCAACACCACAGTTCAAAAGCATCAATTCTTCAGTGCTTAGCTTTCTTCACAGTCCAACTCTCACATCCGTACATGACCACTGGAAAAACTATAGCCTTGACTAGATGGACCTTTTTTGGCAAAGTAATGTCTCTGCTTTTGAATATGCTATCTATGTTGGTCATAACTTTCCTTCCAAGGAGTAAGTAAGTGTCTTTTAATTTCATGGTTGCAATCACCATCTGCAGTGATTTTGGAGCCCCCAAAAATAAAGTCTGCCACTATTTCCATTGTTTCCCCATATATTTCCCAAGAAGCAATGGGACCAGATGCCATGATCTTAGTTTTCTAAATGTTGAACTTTAAACCAACTTTTTCATTCTCCTCTTTCACTTTCATCAAGAGGCTTTTTAGTTCCTCTTCACTTTCTGCCATAAGGGTGCTGTCATCTGCATATCTGAGGTTATTGATATTTCTCCTGATAATCCTGATTCCAGCTTGTGCTTCTTCCAGCCCAGCGTTTCTCGTGATGTACTCTGCATAGAAGTTAAATAAGCATGGTGACAATATACAGCCTTGATGTACTCCTTTTCCTATTTGGAACCAGTCTGTTGTTCCATGTCCAGTTCTAACTGTTGCTTCCTGACCTGCATATAGGTTTCTCAAGAGGCAGGTCAGGTGGTCTGGTATTCCCATCTGTATTAATATTACCCAGCCATAAAAACGAATGAATCATGTCATTTGCCACAACATGGCTAGACCTATCCTAAGTAGGATTATATTATCCCACTAAGTGAAATAAATCAGACAGAGAAAGACAAATTCCATAGGCTATCGCTTATGTATGAAATTTCAAAAGTAATAGAAATGAATCTATGTAAAACTCACATACAAACTCACAGAAAAAGGAAGCAATTTTATGGTTATCCAAGGGAAAAGCAGGGGAGGAAGAATAAATTAGGAGTAAGGGATCAGCGAACTACTACACATAAAATAGAAAATTAACAAGGATTTAATGCATAGCACATGAAATAATGTTCAATATCTTGTAATAATCTATACTGGAAAATAATCTGAAATATGTGTGTATATATATAATATATACATATATATTATTGAATCACTTTGCTATATGTCTGAAATGAATTCCATAAGTCAACTATGCTTCAATTAAAAAAATCCAAATAACTAGAATTTTTTTCTTGTCTGCATGTGTGGGCGTGATCAGTCATGTCCGACTCTTTGTGACCCATGAACTGTAGCCCATCAGGCTCCTCTGTCCATGGGATTTTCCAGGCAAGAATACTGGAGTGGGTTACCATTTCCTTCTCCAGGGGATCTTCTCAATCCAGGGATCAAACCCATGTCTCCTGAATTTCCTGCTTTGGCAGGCAGATTCTTTACAGCTGAGCCACCTTGGAATAAGTATGTTATTTCCTAGGGATAATGGTGACAGAAGTAGACTCTCTTCCAGTTCGGTGTGTCTATTATTCTACATTTGTTGTTACTGTGTTCAGTTGCTCAGTAGTGTCCAGCTCTTTGTGACCGCATAGACTGTAGCCCACCAGGCTCCTCTGTCTATGGGATTTTCCAGGCAATAATACTGAAGTGGGTTGCCATTTCCTCCTGCAGGGATCTTCCTGACCCAGAGATTGAACCCACATCCCTCGCATTTCCTGCATTGGCAGGTAGATTCTTTATCACTGTGCTGTATATATGTATAGATGATCTAATTTGCAAAGCAAATAGAGAAAGAATTAGAGAACATATATGGATACCAAGGGGTAAAGGGAAGGTGGGAAGGATTAGGAGGCTGGGATTGACACATATACACTATTGATACTATGTATAAAATGCGTAACTATTTAGAAAATGTTGTAGTCCAAGGAATTGTATTTAACTCACTTTGGTGACCTGAATAGATGGATATATCTATGGTTGATGCATTTTGTTGTACAAGAGAAACTATCACATTGTAGTGCAACTATATTCCAATAAAAATTAATTTAAAAAACAAATTTAATAAAGGACTCTAATTCCATCATGAGAAACCCACTATCAAGAACTCATATAAATTTGACTACCTCCAAAAGTGCCATCTCCAAACACCATTACATTGGGAGTCAAGACTTCAAAATGTGAATTTTGAAGGGACACACCATTCAGTCCAAAACAGCTCATGATTTGTTTCTAGTTGTTTTTATTTTTTCCTTCCAGTTGATCTTCAGTCACAATCATAGCCAATCCACAGCCAGTTACCTGCCAAAGACTCGACAACTCACAACCCCAACTAAATACCCTTACCTGCATATCCCATTTCTCTTTAGTACTTTTTCACGGATACGCCAACACAGATTTCTCAAACAAGGTCAACTCTAGAGTTTTTTCTTTCTCATTCACCTTTTCTCACTAAATAAGGCCTTTATTGATTTACCAAGTTGTTTAAACCAGTATATTAGCTGACAGCGTAACCCTTCTGAATTATTTACCCTGCATATTTTTACGTCTCTGTGTTCTGCTCATTTTTATTTCAATATTTTTCTGAAAACAATTTGCTTCTTTTTCTTGGCCATTTTTACTATACTGGCTTAAGTTGTCATTATTATAGCAAAATCTACCAAACTGGTTTTCCTGCTTCTACTCCTGTGAAACACAAATTGATTTCCAACACAGCAGTCACACATATCTTTTGAAAATGGAAATATAATTGTGCCAGTTCTCTACTTAAAAGCTTCTTAGTTCCCATTGCTCTCAGGCAAAATTCAGACTCTAAAACAGGGTGATAAGGACGTGCAGTATTGGGCTCCTGACTTATAATTCACAGATAGTTTTCTGAACTTTTCCATGAATTCAGAATTCACATTTGCTTCCTCACTTCCCCAGATTCTCCAAGCAGTTTTCTCACCTCAAAACTTTTACATGTATCATTCTATCTGCCTGGACGATGGGACCTATTCACCATAGAAAATGTTGAAAGTGAAAGTGTTAGTTGCTCAGTCAAGTCTGACTCGTTGCCACCGCATGGACAGTAGCCTCTGTCCAAGGAATATTCTAGGCTAGGATACCGGAGCAGGTTGCTGTTCCTGTCTCCAGGAGATCTTCCTAACCCAGGGATTGAACCTGGGTCTCCCTGCATTACAGGCAGAGTCTTTACCATCTCAGCCAACATGGAAGCCCAAGGCCTAAATCTAAATTTCTCCCTCTGGTCTCAGCCTAAAAGTTCACCTACTGCAAGGAGATTACATTGATATCCTGATCCAAATTAAGTCTTCCTGGCAATTATTTTCAAGGTCATCTGTGCCATTTTTTTTCTCAGAATTGAATATAATAACCACTTGATCAAATTTGCTTAATGTCTGTTTGTTTATATTTCTTAAGATTATAAATTTCATGAAGGCATACTTTTTTTTTTTGCTTCATTCACCAGAGTATCTCTGCAACCTAAAAAAAAAAAAATGGAAAAGAAAAGCTTAGGATGTGGAAGGTGCTAAATACTGAGCAAATGAGCAAATGAATCTGACAATTTTTTTTAAAAAAATCTATTAGAAATACTTAAAATCACTACTGAACAATGTATATTATCCAGCCTTCAAAACGATGTATTCAGAGTTGTAAAAAAAAAATCTCAATCTCTCAAAGTAAGAGTCACTGAAATATGAGAAAGAAATAACTAAATATAGCAATTTCATTTCCTTGCTATATCCTCTCTATACGTAATATGTGGGAGATATCCTTCTGAGTATTTTGATGGTTAATCAGTGTTTCTTCCACTCCTCAAGTCATTAACTAAGACATGTACGAAGGATGTATGTGGGTGTCTGTAGAAGGAAAGTGAGAGAGAAAGTCAACATTAGAGATGGATTTAGGGGGAAAAAATAGCATGGCATTAATTTACCTGAAACAACTGAAGTGTACATTAATTAACAATTAAATTTCTTTGAGTAAATCAGAGCACTATCTATAAATCTCCTTCCAGACCTGTGAAGTCCTTGCTAATCTTTGCCTGCAGGCACTGCTGTGTAACTGAATGCGCAGTGGTAATGGCCACATTTGCTCCGCTGATTGCAAGACCTTCTCCATGGGCCTGATTCTGCCACAACTGACATGTGCATAATTCCACCAGAAGCCAGTGGCAGTTTTACATGATTAAAGATGGCAGAATCAGGACCATACATACATTTCCATGCAAATGTGCTTGAGAAAATAGCATACAATACATTATGTAAACATATTTAGAATGAATAAACACACTCAGCTATATTTTCGAACATCTGTTCAAGCTCGTCGCAGCACCCCAAATTTGCATACCTAACTCTTTTTTAAACGGGGCTTAATTTTGCCCTCCATACTATTAGATCACAGTAGCCTTTTAATGCCAAAATACATAACTTGCATGGTACAGATGATGCTAATTATCATTTACAAAATCCAACTGCATTCAGTGTTAACTTTAAACTCTTCTTGTAAGAGAGAAGGGCATAGAAGGGTCTATGACTGGGGGAGAACTCTTATGTGTATCCCAACTCAATTCATGTGCTATCAAGAAAAGAATTGAGACTTGAATTATTTGCATAACTGTGCTCCCAGCCATACACAAATGCAGAACTTCTAACCACAAGATGCATATTATGCCCGCTTAATGGCATAAACCTGCCATGGCTTATGGTTTATGTACCCTAGAGTTCAAAAAAAAGCAGTGTAGCACCGGTTTTATGTTTTGTTTCCTATTTTTATTTAGCATTTCCTTCCATAATCTCTGTTGGTTTCTGCCAAAAGTCATACAAACACATAACATATGATCTGTGCAAAAATACCAAGGCTTACTCTGAGAGAAAAGTTTCAGAACAAGAACCCCAGTTCCCTTCCAAAAAGAGTGATGAGCCTAGAGCAGACAAGGCAAAGATTCATTTCCCTGGATAAAACCTGTTTTAAACAGGTATTACCAGCAAAAGAGCTATTAAGACTACAGTAGACCCTTGAAGAATGAGGGGGTTACAAATGCTAACCCCCTCATCCAATAGAAAATCCCCAAACTGTTTTCTCTGCTTCAAAAACAAAGGAATTGACAAATGACTCACCCAAGGGCAGGCCACTGAAACAGTTTAGATAACATCAAGACTTAAACCCCAATTCTATTTATTCCATATATTGTGATCTCTAATGGAATGAAAACACAAAAAATTTCCCCCATCTGTAAAATGAAAATACAGGTACTATATTTATTGAAAAATATCCATGTATAACTGTATCTATGCATTTCAAAGCTGTGTTGTTCAAGGGTCAAATGTACTTTAAAAAGGAATGAAGCATAGTAGAATATGCCACCTCAAAATATAACAATTATTTTTCATGTGGGAGGATATAAATAGATTTGTAACCAGTGTAAAGACTAGTATATTAAAATAGCCACAATATTTTTGCTACTTCTTCCACTGAGAGATAGAGTTTAATTTTTCTCTTCATAAATTTTGCTGGTTCTGTCATTGATTTACAAATAAAACACTAGAGGCGTAACACTGTCAGTTTCCTATACCAGGCCTTAAGAATCTGGCAATTTTCCTTTACTGTCACTTGGAAGGCTAGCTCAAAGTTAGAGAGCTTCCATGTAAGAATTTCAACTACCCTGAGACCATCTGGATGAACAGGTCATGTGTAGCCACTCCAATCAATAATCCAAGTTGAGTTCAGCATTCCAGTTAGCCTTGCCAGGGCACTCAAGATGTGCACAGAGCCTATTTACACCTTCCATGGCCAATCCATCAGCCCACTGAATACCAGTAAGTGACCTCAGCGGATATTTCACAGAGTGAGAGAGTGGCCAAGTGAAACACATCTAAACTTCTAATCAAAAAACACAAAAAACTGACAAAATAAAAACTATGGTATGTAATAAAATGATTATTGCTTTATGACATTAAATACTGGGGTAATTTGTTAAGGGAAAAATCAGATAATCATACCACAAGTGTTGGATTAGATGAAGACAGATGTGAAAAATATACAAGATAGTGCTTGAAAGTTTCTTCTCAGTCCAGATTATTTGGGTACTGATTTCTGTTTTATATTCTTGAAATCTTAAACTATGTAAAGATACTGATTGCAGAGTGCAAAATAGTCAGGTTAAATTCTCTTTACAGAATAGACAAAATACCAGAACAATATTATCAGTTGATGTCTAGGAACAATAAAAAATCTGCAATATACTGTATTGACTCACCTAGTACTATACATTTTAATAATCATGTAGAGAGGTCTTTTGAGATAGATGAAGCAAAGAATGACAGATATCTTAAACTCTACTTTTATATTTTTTATTAGGTAAATCTCATTTTGATTAAATTTTTCTTTTACGTTTCAGTGAGCATTTAATTTATAATACTTATTAAACAGCAGATCAAGAAATTCTCCCAATCTGAATTTATTAAAAAGTAGATAAACTATTTGCTATCCTTTCATAAGCCTATTCAGAGAAGGCAATGGCAACCCACTCCAGTACTCTTCCCTGGAAAACCCCATGGACGGAAGAGCTTGGTAGGCTGCAGTCCATGAGGTCGCAAAGAATCAGGACAGGACAGAGCAACTTCACTTTCCCTTTTCCCTTTCATGCATTGGAGAAGGAAATGGCAACCTACTCCAGTGTTCTTGCCTGGAGAATCCCAGGGATGGCGGAGCCTGGTGGGCTGCCTTCTATGAGGTCGCACAGTTGGACACAACTGAAGCGACTTAGTAGAAGCAGCATAAGCCTATTGTTATAGCCTTAGTAACATTCAACTCCTAATAGTCTGAAGTTACATTAATAACTTTATAAACTTCATTTTGGATATATAGTACATGAAGTATAATGCGTAAAACTTACTAGTCACAATAAAATACATTTCTCATTATAAGAATTTTATTACAAAGTTCACTTTTCAATAATATGAATTTGATAGATTTTTCATAAAGATAGAAATAATCAGTAAAATGTGAAAGTAAATAAAGTAGAGAGGGAAATTTGAAGGGCAAGTTTAGGGAGTGTTACTCTCCCAACTTTGTAACCATCTGTTCCACTACCATGCCACACAAAGCTGTCTCTGAATTTAACAAAAATGCAAACATTTTCTAAATACAATCAGTATGATACCAATCCGCTGGAGAAGGAAATGGCAATCCACTCCAGTGCTATTGCCTGGAAAATCCCATGGACAGAGGAGCCTGATAGGTTACAGTCCATGGGGTCGCAAAGAGTCGGACAAGACTGAGCGACTTCACTTTCACTTTCACTTATGGTTTTAATAACATATTGATACAGTTTCTGATGGGCAAATAAGCAGATTTTAATACTATGTACATTAAAAATGAAGACAGAAAGAGGAAAACAAAATCAATGCTTCTAATTATTTCATAGAAAATATATTTCCATGTGGATAATGTCACTGAACTTACTTGCTATTTTATTAATCCACAAAATATTCATAATATTATAGACATTTATTAAGTATACTTCTAATAATTTGAGTATTAACATGATAAAACCTAATATAAATTCTATATAGTACATAATATTAATATGTATATTATTTATATCTTTACTGTGATTAATTTTCATATTTTACCTTAAAAGCATGTTAATATTTATACATAGAAGAATTTTTGCATCAAAAATCAGAATCTGTTAGCTATTTCTGAATATTTTAAGAATAAATAGAATGCCCTAAATCAATAAGTATCAATGGAAGCAGTATATTTATAAGCAAGAAAAAAATCCAATTTTTTGAAACAGTATATTTAACCATATTTATTGTTCATGCCCCTTGAATTACTCTTTAAGGGGTAGAGCATATATTTTCACTCTAGTTATTTGATCATTTCTCACCAAATGACTCAAATTTTTCTTAACATATTTTTGAACCAGGGTAGAGGAAGAATTATGTGATAAAGCAATTAAGCAATGAAAACTAGCTATGTAAGAATGAAATTCATGACTTTCTCCTCAAAAACTGGCTTTTCCTTACATTCCTCATTGTTTCTCAAGGAAATCACCACCAGTGACTACAGAACATATTTTATCTATTGGATCAAGAAAGCTAACAATTTACACCACAATCTACATTCAATTTTATACAAGCCTCACAATTTCCCAGTAAGATTGTATTATAATCCTTACAATGCTCATAAGGAAACAGGCTCAGAAAATTCAGCTAATTAGCCTAAAAGTCAACAGAGTCATTCTTCAATTTGAAAGAAGGTATGTGAACAAAAACTATAAAGATCTCTCCACCACTGTATCCACTTACTTCATACAAGTTCTTCCAATTTATATCAGGTTTAGTCAGAGCATATAAAATTCATAGTCTTGGTGTTTAATTTTTTTTTTAAATGACATCACAATCAAGAGGAATGTTTTCTTAAAACCAAAAGCAAATTCTTTCGAGTTAAAGACATTTCTATTTTCATTTTTATTTTTCTGGATTCAGTGCTGGGATTACCATCACTCATTCCCCAAAATGTACCCTTTTATTTCCAATATTGTATGGATTGGGCACTAAAGTCGCTTTCTAATGAGAAGGACTCCATGGTATCTATATGGTTTTGTTGATAATATGCTATGTCCTTAGTGCAGACAGAAAGTTCTGGAGTGTGCTGAGGATGGGGTTACTTAAAAGCCTGACTTCCTTTACCTACGATCAGTCTATATTGTATAGTCATCAAGAATATTAAACATTTAATACAATTTCTTGTGTTAAATGAATATTGGTATTGCCTTAAAATTTGAAAAAGTATAATTGAGTAATTGGGATGGCACAAAAAGTTAACCTAATTGAGTATATAACCAACAAGAGGATGGAAACATAGTTCTGCTTGGAATGACAGAGTCCATGTTCTTCAGCTATGCTTGTAACCTACCACTTCTGAGACCAGTCATCTGAAATGCCATCTCTACCCTGACTGGAAGGAAAATATAATCTCACATGTCAGGAAGAGCAGAGGGCTTTGAGACAAGTACCTCTTCCCCTTTCATTTCACCAAATGCTAGTGAGAAGCTTCATTTCCATTTCTCCTTCTATATTGAGCGGCCATGGGTGTTGGCAATGAAATAAACACTATGAAAAGCATCTGCTTTCTTTCTTTATGTTATGTAAAACAGAACCTGAGAGAGCACAGCTACCAGAGTGACCTCATTAACAAACAGTCTGGCATAACTTGGTTCCATACCATTACGTAATATAGATATTTTGCAATAATATAAAATCTATCCCCCCCCTTTTTTTTGTAGAACTCTGAAAGAACTAGCTAAAGAACCTAAAGATGATGGAAAGATTACATCATCAAAAAAAAAATATTTTCCACATTTTTGACTATAAGGCCTAGGCAGCTAAATCCAATGAGCATGTTCACTTCAGCGCCCATGTCAAGTTTGGAGGAAAAATATGCATCTTTCAGTTGGATGCAAATATGCGGTAGTTTATTTCAGGCAGGAAAAAGCATTCACCAGAATAATTTATGATAAATACAAAATATAATATCCTAGTTGGTTTAAGAGAAAGAAGGGCCTAAATTTAATGAACTTAATTATTGAGGGTTTTATTGTCAAGAAGTTAAATGTGCAGATTTTAATATTAACTGCATTAATTGTAGATAATTATAAATAGACAAATATTTGTCTTTTTTTCATTTTTGATAATTTTTATTTATTTCCTCTTCTTTATCCCATTAAAAGAAAAGTACCTCTCAGCAGTTTCAAGGCTACTAACGGTGAGGTGAGATGGAGTCAAGACTTAGAAAAAGGTTAGAGCATCAAGGAACTTCAGACAAAATTTTTGTTCTTTCATTTAACTGGTGAATAAACTGAAATCCATAGGAACTAAATTACTTTTTGAGTTCAAGCAGTTGGATTCCTGAGTGTCTTCCATTATTTTATTACAAAACAAGTGAGAAAAGCAAAGAAGCAAGAAATAAAATAGAAAAACTATAAATAAAACAAAGTAAAAATAAGAATGTGACTCTCTTCTGATTTTCTTTATGGAAATTATATCACTAGTCTCAATTATTGTCTCTTTCCTTACTTTGTATTTCTAAAATAGTTCATTTAGATCTCACTTATATAATTACACATTATTTCAATAATTCTGGCATTGCGATTCTTTTTTTCATAAGTTCATATGGCATATAGTATTGAGTACATGATATGTATGCTGTGCTAGGAAAATTGTATCTAACTTAAAGAAAGGACTCGATTGTACTATGAACCATATATTAAAATATATTAGTAACAGTGAAAATGATAAGTACACACAATAACATGCCTGCCAAATATGCTATGAAAATGCTGATTTTAGTAAAGTTCATAAATATCTGAATGCCTCCTCCCTTTTAGGCATTGTGCTTTGAAGTAGATATAACATAAATAAATAAGGGATACTGAAATAAATAAATACATAAATAAAGGAGAGTGAAAAAGTTTCCTTAAAACTCAACATTGAAAAAAATGAAGATCATGGCATCCAGTCCAGTCACTTTATAATACACAGAAGGGGGGAAATGAAAACAGCTTCCCTAGTAGCTCAGTTGGCAAAGAATCTGCCTGTAATGCAGGAGACCTGGGTTCGATTCCTGGGTTGGGAAGATACCATAGAGAAGAGAATGGCAACCCACTCTATATTCTTGCCTGGAGAATACCACGGACAGAGGAGCCTAGCAGGCTACTGTCCATGGTGTCACAAGAGTCAGACAAGACTTAGCCACTAAACCACCACCACCATGGTTTTTACAGTAGTCATGTAAGGATGTGAGAGTTGTATCATAAAGAAAGCTGAGCCCCAAAGAATTGATGCTTTTGAACTGTGGTGCTGGAGAAGACTTTTGAGAGTCCCTTGGACACCAAGGAGATCAAACCATTCGATCCTAAAGGAAATCAGTCCTGAATATACATTGGAAGGACTGATGGTGAAGCTGAAGCTCCAATACTTTGGATATCTGATGAGAAGAACTGACTCATTGGAAAAGACCCTGATACTAGGAAAGATTGAAGGCAGGAGGAGATGGGGATGACAGAGGATGAGATGGTTGGATGGCATCACCGACTCAATGCACATGAATTTCAGCAAACTCCGGGAGATAGTGAAGGACGGGGAAGGCTGGCATTTTGCAGTCCATGGGGTCACAAAGAGTCTGACATGACTTAGCAACTGAACAACAACAAATAAATAAATAAATAGGACATGATTCACAACATGTAGCAGAGAAACAGACATGCCAACAAAACATACCAGGCCAATATTATGAGTGAATTTAGAGTAGCAGGAAAAGAGTCACTTCCAGATACATTTGTGTACAGTGCCCCAAAGGAATAATACAAGATTGGAACTTTCAAACATGAGTAGAAGTTGGCTGATTTAAAAAAAAAAAAGAAAGTGGAAAAAAATTCTCTTCGGCTAGAGCCATACCAGTGAACAAAGATAGAAAGGTGTGAGTTGGTCTAATGCTGTCAGGAAACTCTGGAGCAGTTTTGTATCTTTAGAATGTGAAGCACAAAAAGAGAGGAGACTGAATATGAGGAGTGGATTAAGTTTTGACATGACATGTGCCTGTTATGAAGCCTAACTAATTTTAGACTTTAATCTGAAGGGTGTAAAGTGATGCTGATATGTTTTTAATGTAGAGGATGCATTTCTTTAGAAGGTGGATTGATGTGGGGTCATGGCTAAGAGAGGATTTCCCTGGGGGCTTAGTGGTAAAGACTCCATTTGTCAATGCAGGAGGCATGGGTTTGACCTCTGGGTCATGAAAATCCCCTGGAGAAGGAAGTGAAACCCGCCCCTGTATTCTTGCCTGGGAAATACCATAGAAAGAGGAGCCTGGCGGGGTATAGTCCATGGAGTCATAAAGAATCAAACATGACTTAACAACTAAACAACAACATTGCAAAGAGAAAACTGAGAGATTAAATCAGTAAGAATAATATGCCTGAAGGAGACATGTTTAGGAAAATGATGAATTCTAGAAAATACTTGGGACAGATCATAAGCAATTAATGGTTTATTGGATGTCGCAGTTAAGAGATAGTGAGGAATCAAACTGATAAAACAAATGTTTTGAAGGGAAAAATTAAGTAAATCATTGTTTTTTGCATTATGATACCATAAAACATTTATTTTGCTAATCTTTAACATATAACTATTAATAAGAAATGGACAAAGAATTATTCCAGATATTTTTTGGAAACCATGTAAAATACCAGAATATAGATCTACTTCTTAGGTATTTTAAAGGGTATTTTATTAGCTTTTATTTGCTGAGAAAAGCTAAGATGAGCCAGAAAAGACAGTACATTTCTCAGTACTGAGATATGGCTCTTTCACTATAAGCTACTCAATTTATCCTGATTTTGATTGATCTTATCCACAAAGGAGACAGAAAATCCTTTAGAGTAAAAAGAGTTTGAGTGTGTTTATGATCAGAGACTACGCAGATTAATCAAGTTGTCAACCACCCAGAACCATTATACTGATCGAGATGTTGAAGATACCCAGTAGAGAAATAGAAAATGTATCTTTTTTTACCATCAATATTAGAGAATTGTAATGGCTACATTATAGGTTCATTGTAGTGGATCCTTCTTATGTTCTGTTTGTAGAATATCTAGCTACTTGTGACAAAGAAAGGTAAAGTTTTCACCCAAGCAGTTAGGATGATTTTCATACATTAAAAATTATTTTAATCAGAGTCTTGAGTTTTGAAAATATCTGGAAAATTGCACCATGTCAAAAAAGGGATCATTTGGTTAAGTGGTTAACTGTAAAACAAACCCAGAGAAACAAGGATATAGAATTTCATACTGAAGGGAGATATGGTCAGGATCCAGAATTTGAGAGTCTGTACCAACACTGCCAATTAAAATTATAGGACCTCAAATTCATCATTTCCTTTCTAAGACATACAGTACCATATTTCAAAACTGAGCTTTTTAATTAAAGAGGTGAAATAGGCCCTATGGACAACCAAAGAAAGTGAAAATAAACCTCATTGACTATCAGGCCCTGATATTCCCAACAGAACATAAGTAAGGCTCAGAAGAGGCTATAGACAATGGTATTCTGATTCCCCAAAAATCATAAATATGACCTTTTTCGAAAACAACTCTAGCTCCACTTTAATCCCCTTGCTATCTAGATAAGCACTCAGATAAACCATCATAAATGTTCCCCCTTCTTGCACTGTCCAACATAGAACTGGCTCTTGCCTTCCTGGAATCACTCAGCACAAACCCAAACCCTTTATGTGATAATATCAAGGCTCTTCTAAGAGTACCTTCTCCCTTGTTGTGTTGTGCTGTACTTAGTTGCTAAGTCATATCCAATTCTTTTCAACCCCATGGACTGTAGCCTGCCAAGTTCCTCTGTCCATGGGGATTTTCCAGGCAAGAATACTGGAGTGGATTGTCATGCCCTCCCCCAGGGGATCTTCCCAACCCAGGGATCAAACTCAGGTCCTCTGCACTGTAGGTGGATTTTTTACTGTCTAAGCTACTAGAGAAGCCTAAGAATACTGGAGTGGGTAGCCTATCCCTTCTCCAGGGGAGCTTCCTGACCCAGGGTCTCCTGTATTGCAGGCAGATTCTTTACTGGCTGAGCTACTGGGGAAGCCCTCTCCCATGCTTCAGCCTGTTAAATAAACCTGACTTTACTTGACTATGAATATAGCACATAGAAAATTTATACCACGTTGGGTCTTGTAGAAAGATCACTTCCAAGTGGGCAACCAGAGAAAGTGTCATAGGATTGCAGTTATCTAAAACTGACATAAATGAAAGAACGTCAATGTATAAATGAGAAGCTGAAAACAGAAGCTGATTCCAGGTTGAAGACAAAAAGAATCAAAGGTCCAAAGATGAAAAAACTCAGTTGTCAGTTTTAGCTAATATGTATCATTTTATATTTCTGGGCAGAAAATAAATCCATATCTCCATCATTTTCCCAAATATCAATTACACACTGGAACAGAAACCTATTGTTAAGAAACAGTCAGGTGTCTTTTGCCTTGAAACCTCTCAATCCATAATTGTCCCAGAAATGGCTTATCCAGTCTCACAGAATATTCTTTTTATTTTCCTTTTATTTCTTCTTGCAATGACCCAAAGCCAGGGATAATTACTTCCAAAGCATTCCAATTTGTTCATTTACCAACACCTTGCTGTCACTCCTAAATTCTGTTATTGCACCTGGAGAAAGATATGAGATGAGTGTCTTATTTCTAGACTCCTGTAGAGGTACTATCATTCTTCACAGAAATAAATTACTATGGGTTGGCTAAAGGTGCTTCCCTCTTTGCTTTTCAGATTTTAAGTTTATACCGTTATTGTCAGCACTTATTCTCCAAAGAACAACTGCAATGTGGAACCTAGCAGTTAATGACTAGAACAGTATAGTCACAGACTCAGGGTCTGATGAACATTCCTGAGTTGTTTTACAGATACTGTAACTGCCTCCAGGGTTGGGGTGGGGTGGGGGGGTTAGGGGGGTTGGAAGCTAGCTGCAAGATGACCAGACTGTGGCTATGACATGAATTGCTCCAGCTTGAGCAATACTGAATCTACGGCGACTGCAGTTCCAAGAACTGGCCTCAAGAGAATGAGATTAACATGCATGGCACCCCACTCCAGTACTCTTGCCTGGAAAATCCCATGGACGGAGGAGCCTGGTAGGCTGCAGTCCATGAGTCACTAAGAGTTGGACACAACTGAGCGACTTCACTTTCGCTTTTCGCTTCCATGCATTGGAGAAGGAAATGGCAACCCACTCCAGTGTCCTTGCCTGGAGAATCCCAGGGACAGGGGAGCCTGGTGGGCTGCCATCTATGGGGTCACACAGAGTCAGACACGACTGAAGCGACTTAACAGCAGCAGCAGCAGCAGGTTGCTTCAGTCGCCTCCAACTCTTTTCAACACTATGGACTGTAGCCAACCAGGCTCCTCTATCCATGGGATTCTTCAGGCAAGAATACTGGAGTGGGTTGCCATCTTCTCCTCCAGGGGATCTTCCTAACCCAAGGATCGAACCCAAGTCTCTTATGTCTCCTGCACTTGCAGGCAGGTTCTTTACCATTGCTCATAATATATTTGAGGGCATTAAAATAACTGTAGCTTGCTCTGCTCGTGTATGTAGATGGGCAACTAAAATCATCAGCAAAGAGATGTTACAGATCCATGTTGGCATCTTCCACTCTGAGAGTATGGCACCCTATGTCAGCATGGAGAAGTTACAGAAGATGGATCTTTGCCTCAATCCCTTAAAAATGGAATGATGTTCTGACTCATGGGGATGTTTAAGCACCTCCTTACAGGAAAGAGTCCACAGCAGAAAGCCCTTTTTCTTGTCACTTTAGCAAAGCTATATTCTAACTAACTTTTAAACCAGGCACCCCCATGCTCCACTCATCTCTTGCCGAGGCACACCTTTCAATTTTTTTAATTACCCAGTACCTTGCGTAACCAATCAGTTATTGCATAGATCAAAGGAGTAGAAATGAAGAATAAGTATTTAACAAATGACTAGATCCTTTCCCTAGCTTCCTCTTTAATAATCTCCTGAACAACTGTGTGACCAAACTGTGAGATCACAATAACACACAGAGTAAGGGAAGATCACAAGAAGTTTTTTTTTTTTCTTTAATAATTTATTTTTTATTTTACTTTACAATTCTTTTTTTTTTAATAATTTATTTTTTATTTTAGATCACAAGAAGTTGAGGAGCCTTCATGCAGTGGGGGATAATGATGAGTCTGATCAACTATCTCAGTGATAAACTTAGATTATCTCTTTCTGTGTTAGTTGCTTGGTGATGTCTGACTCTGTGACCCCATGGACTAGAGTTGGGTATGATTGAGTGACTAACACACAGAGAAGTAATCTCAGTTTATCACTGAGATTGTTGGTCAGGCTCATCAATATCCCCCACTGCTTGAAGTCTCCTAGACTTCCTGTGATCTTCCTTGATGTGTTATCTTGTTCATGAGATATTTCTCTATTTCCCTTTAAAACTCTCATGACTGAGCAGACTCTTCAGAGGTGGTTTCTGGGGAAGCTGGGTCCACCATCTTTCCAGACTGCTGGCATTCTGATTAAAGACACATTTTCTTTCACTGACATTTCTGAGTATGGATTTTGTAAAGCAAGGAGCAGCGAGACCCAATTTATTCGATAACAAGTGTGGCAGAAATATAATTAAAAACAAAATCTCACAACCTATAACACCTTTCCACAAAGGTAGAAAAGGAAGAAAACAATTTGTTATTGAATAATCATTAAACCAGAATGTGATATGCATTGTAGGCAATTTTCTAGGAGACTGCAAAGACGGAAAGAAATCTCACTGAGGTAGGAGGTAGATGGGCTCCAGGCAAGCAGCTGAAACTCATCTCCTGCCAGTACTTCAAGGTTAAAAAAAAAGGCAGGAGCAAAGAGGAGCTGTCTCTGCTTGTGTAAAAAGATAAGATGACCACATTTTTCATTCTTGAGGTCAAGGAGAGCTTCTTAACTACATATGCAGCAAAAGTCTCGTCAAGGGTCAAAAAAGAGAAAGGACACTAGCCCATCATATGTCCTCAAAGTCCCAGAGACCCTTGAGCTGGAATCCATCTTGGCTAAAATATTTGTGTGAACGTCTGGGAGATCCATGAGTCAGACCGCATAAGGGCATGAAGCAAGTCAAAGCCAGATGATTGGTCAGATGGAACCCAGAAAACTGCCTCCATATAAACAACTTACACCATCCCCAAAACACATGACTCTCTCCAAGCCCACCCATGTGTCTTCCCACACAGCTTTTCCTCTAATAAATGCTTTACCTGCTTCACTACTTTCTGTCTCTTTGCTGAATTCTTTCTTCAGAGAAGATAAGGGTGAAAGTCCTCTGTCAAGGCCACTGATCCCTGTGGTCTAGTGGCTAGGATTCAGAGTTCTCAAGGCTGTGACCCATGTTCAATTCTTGGTCAGGGAACTAAGATCTCACTTTAAGTTATAGCACTCCATGGCCACTTGAGATCATCACTCTTTATAGATGCAAGCATATGCATACATGTTCTCAAGAAAACCATTAATGAGTCCCAAAGTAAGAGAATTTACCAGTACCATTCGTCAAGTATAGTTTCTCTTACATTTATATGATAACTATAGTGACCACGTGTGTTAGTTAACTGCTTTATCTAAAGGAAAATTAAGCATCCCAAGATTTTATGACAAGAGCTAGTTTTGGAGCAAGATGGCTCTTTTAAGTTAGGTTTCTGCCCTCCTTTCATGGATATTGGAAGACAGAGCATATATCATTTTCCTCGATAAGTGCATTTTGAAGAGATGGATCCCAGGTCTTTGAGAGAGGTATTCCTAGGCCTTCAATTTCTCTAAGTTTCATCAGTCATGTCAAACTCTTTGCAACCCTTTGGACTATAGCCAGCCAGACTTCCCTGTTCATGGGATTCTCCAGGCAATACTGGAGTGGGTTGCCATTTCTTTCTCCAGGGGATCTTCCCAACCCAGGGCCTTAACTGAGTCCACTGCATCTCCTGCTTTGCAAGCAAATTCTTTACCGCTGAGCTACCAGGGAAGCCCTTCTTAGGCCTTAACGCTGGCAAGATTTATTTATCTTTTGAAATATTTACATATAGTTGAAAGACACAGAACTTAAAAATTTTCTAAAGTAAATCCTTTAAGAAAGGGGAAAGGAAAAGTGTTTCCCTTATTTTCAACAAGGAGAGTTAAGATTTCTATTTTCAATGTATTTGCTCTTGTAGTGGTGGTTGTTGTTTAGTCTCTGAGTCCTGTCTGACTCTTTGCGACCCCATGGTCTGTAGTCTGCTAGTCTCCTCTGTCCAAGGGATTTCCCAGACAAGAAAACTGCAAGCGGTTGCCATTTCCTTCTCCAGGGAATCTTCCTGACCGAGGATTGAACCCGTGCTTCCTGCATAGGCATGAGGATTCTTCACCACTAAGCCACCAGGGAAGCCCCCTTATATGGGTCACTGATCAAAATAATTATATGCTAATTAATACCCTTCACAAAACTTTGAATCCTTTCATTGGGGCAAGCTTAAACTCCTTCAGTGTATTTCTATTTCAGAGACTTCATTGACTTTTCCTACTTTTAAATTTCAGCTGGGGCTAAACCAGGTTTATCCCGAGACATCTTCATAATACAATATCTTGGAGAGGAGTGAGTAAGAAAGTGATCAATTTTCTCTCTCCTAGAGATACTCACAGTACTTACTGACAACCAGGCTCTTAAATCACCTGAATACTTAATTCAGTGAATACTTATAGTATCAGGAGAGGCATTAGCATTAAGTCAAAGATTCTTTTATACTTAGTCTGAATAGAATAGCAGCCTTATTGCTCTATATTTGCATAAAATTGGGGGAATTTAAATGATTCATTCCAGAAACAAGATCTGATGCAGCTAACCTGCAGCCTTAATATCTGATACTGTAGTGGGTAACGTTTTAAGAACCTCCTGTTGAGAGGAACTACTCAAAAGTCTCTCTTTCTTTTTCTCTTTAACAGCCTTGGGGTGAACAGAGTAGGAGGTTTAATAACTGTTATTAGTTAATGGTAATCCTCTTCTTCTCTTCCTGTCTTTTTGTGATAGGAGGCTAAACTGCATAGATTATGTCAAAGAGCTATTTGCTTTCTGGAATTCTGTTGTATTCAGCCCATGAGGATTCCAAGCCTGAGATCAGATAAAAAAAAAAAAAATAGGTGAGTGAGAACATTTCGGGTCTGGTTCTCTAGAAAGTTATCTGGAGCTGTCTGCACTGACTGCACTTTGCTCTGCCTCTCAGTGTGCTCTGCCTCAATGATTCTGTCTTGATTGGGGCAAAAAATGATGACAGGTCAATGCCTCTGGTCTGAATTCTTGCACTATTGGTTTTAGTTCGAATACAATATATCCAAAATTTTATAGTCTGTTTCTTGGTAAATAAATTATCCTCAGATTATCCTATTTTGAGCTTATTGCCTCCTTCTGGGATGGGACTGATACATATTTAGGTACCGGGGCTCTAGGAGGCTACTAGGAAGCAGGATCTCAACATGGGATTCTACAGTAGGCATGTTCATATAGGCAAGGTGCAAATAATTAACTTCTTGCTTTGGTAAGTAAGACATATATGATCCACTCCATGCACTGTCAGCAAAATTCTTCAGAGTGTCACTGGTTATGATACGGAATGAAGAGTGTTCAGAAGGCAAGGCAGAGCGACATCAGGTGGTAGAGATTTTAACTTTTTAAGGCAATAGTCATGCTTCTCCTTATAGTCACTGGGAGCAGACACAGGGAAAATGAATTGTTAAGGAAGAGGTTCAGTAATAAGACAGACAGTTTTTCAAGCGACTCTGTCTAAGTCATAAGAAAAGTATGATTAAGAGCAAGCCTAAATTCTGATCATACGTATTACAAAGTGTTAATGAAAATAAATCAGCTGTGTTCAACATGAAGTGTACTTTTATGCCTGAATTCTATGGGCTGAAGATTGTGGTGACGGATGCTACGAATGCAATTAAGTTCCCTGATATCAACGGAAGTGATTGTAGTAGTGGAGGATAGAAGGTGGCACTTAAGAATCAGAGACAAGGCTGGCACAGTAAGCCACAGGACTGAAAGAACAATCAGAGCCTTTGGAGGTATGGGGGCTACATTTGCTCATTCCTCTGTGCTCACTTAGAGAATAAATTATTGAGAAATTTCTTGGATTTTTCCATGACATACTTACAAGGAAAAACCTCTAAGTTTGCTGGAAAAGTGCACAACTAAAGTCCCTGTAATGGGGTTGCATTGCCTTTTACTTGGCTCTTAGATTGATTGGAACACCAGGTTCCTTTGGGGAAAAAATATATATAGAACATAAATCTTCTTCAAAGTTTTAAAAAGTGATTATTTCCTAAGAAAATGGAAATATCTCCTGGAGTTTGTGCAAATGCATGTCCATTGATTCAGTGAGGCTATCTAACCATCTCATCCTCTGTGGCACTCTTCTCCTTTCACCTTCACTCTTTCCCAGAATCAAGGTCCTTTCCAACGAGTCAATTCTTTGAATCAGGTGGCCAAAGTATTGGAGTTTTCAGCTTTAAGCATCAGTCTTTCCAATGAATATTCAGGGTTGAATCCTTTAGGATGGATTGGTTGGCTCTCCTTGTAGTCCAAGGGACTCTCAAGAGTCTCCTCCAACACCACATTTCTAAAGCATCAATTCTTCAGCAAAGAGTAGTAAGCACATTAGAGGTCTTATCAATACATATTTTTCCCAAAGGTAGAAGGTAAAACTGTGAAATTTCTACAATGTCTACTTGTATGATGAATAGCTAAAACAAGAGCCAAGTTGCTGCATGTACCTATCAGGATGAAAGATACAACTCTCAGTGGATCTCTTTGGATTTCGAGGTGATATATGTCCTATTTGAATTTGCTTCTAGAAACTACGTATGGGATATTATGTGAGGTTGCCAGTTTTAAATGGCAATCAACATATAAACAAGCTCTACAGGGGTCTAGACTGATGTGGGTGTCCCTCTCACTTGGAATTTATGACATCAGTTTCAATAGTGTAGGAGGCAGATAGTAATGTAGAATAAATTTCTGGCAAATGGTTCCAGTAAGAGAATCACAAAATATATTCCAAGATTTTTAAATAAGTCTACCCCCTTCTTTGTTGATTAATATCCAGTTTTAAAGCAATTTTGGCCTGCTGCTAGACCCTAGCAGAGACTGAATATTTGATCACAGAAAAAATAACTGTGTGATTTAAACTGCCAATCCTTTATGGGATATTATCTGACCCACTGAACCATAAATTTGGACATGCACAGTACCCTCATTTTATCATAAAATAGAATTATAATATAAATGAGAGGGTTGAAAACATGCATAAGGTGCCCCAAATTGCCAGAGTAGATGGATGATACTTTGTCTTCCTACTTCAACATAGCTTTTTTCATCCACACCTGGGGCCTTATTTTGAGTACTTATAATAAATAAGCTAATTGAAGAGGAAAAAACATCAACCTGCCTTACAGAGGGATTTGCACTGTATTATGGTAAGTAGACAGCTCTGCTTCTTATTTTAATAAAGAATAGCTTCAAAAACTAATGATGTAGGACTATTCTCCCAGTGGATAGAATTTTAACAGGTACACCTGACTGTGCACTTTGTGTGAAAGAACAATCTAAGTCACAGATCAATAGTAGACTGACTAATGGATAATGACTATTGATTGGCAGGGGAGTCAAGGGCCTAGGAAAATTCGTGATTGGGAGATGGGGAGTAGGTGTGATGACTTCCTGGAACAAGACAGTATGAGAAATAAAGTGAAGTCGCTCAGTCATGTCCAACTCTTTGCCACCCCAGGGACTGGAGCCAGCCAGATTCCTCCATCCATGGGATTTTCTAGGCAAGAATACTGGAGTGGGTTGCCGTTTCCTTCTCCAGGGGATCTTCCTGACCCAGGGATCGAACCCAGGTTTCCTACATTGCAGGCAGACTCTTTACCATATGAGCCACCAGGGAATCCCTTATGAGAAATATTCATGTTTCAAAAAAATGTCACCCAGAGTACTGAGAGCAGTGGATGCTCATGACAGTCAGGGACATGGTGACATCTGTGAATTTAAGTCAGTAGCTTTGCCAAATAAACCCGACATTTACCCAATGAGTCCACTTACAAAATGGCAATAGCAGCACAGATGAAGACTATGCATGGTGTGAATGGACTAAAAAAATGTCTTCTCACCCAGCAAATTTGTCTGCTCCCACTGCCAACAACTGAGCCACTAATCTTTCACCACTCCAAGATTATGAGCTGACCATCTGATGGTAGTAGAAGGATATGTTTTGCACGAATTGCCTGCAATGCTTTGCCAACACTATCATCTATGGATTTATTGGGAGACTGATCTGTGTGGCTTGTATCCGCAGTCTTCTAGTTAGAATTGGCTTATAGTTAGAATAGGGACTCCCAGCTAAATATAGAAGGAAGGAACAAATTATGAGCAGGTTTGCTAGCAAAATTTCCTCTTTCAGAAGTGCAAGGTTCCTTAAACTCAGAGTTTCTCAGCTGCGAGTCCCCTTTGTGCACAACACCCAGCTGGGCATCTCCATGTTGCCCTGGGGACTTGAAAGGAGGAGGGACAAGAAGTCCATGCTCCTGCTGTGCCCTGGGTAATACAGTCCTTTGTCTGATGCAGAAGTCTTAGGTGTTTCTCTGGCAGTCTTAAGACTTGCCACTAAAATCAGAGTAAAATTTCAGACTCGTCACAGCTCTTGATATATGACTTGGGAAAAACACTGAATAACTATATTATAGAGTGTCTTACATGCTGTGAGGAAAACCACTTATTTCAGGAGACAGTGGATCACTATCAGGAGTTTTATTATTTTTAATGTATTTTAAAAGTATGTGGAAGTGATATGACAAATTGTGCTTTAAAAATGAAGATTTGAGATGTTTGAATTTAAAGTGGGAAGGAAAAAATGTGTGTAAAAAAGAGCTAATATTTTATCATGCCATAGACTGAAGCAAGAATATTTAAGACCTGATTAGAACAGAGTCTCTGAGAATGGAAATTAGATAGTATTTGCCATGATTGATAATTAGTTACAAGTAACTCAAGGGGTGGGGGTGGGGGGCCTCAAAATTAATTCCAAAGATCTGAAACTAAGTGAAAGCAAAGTTGTGATGCCAGTTATAAAACTAACTAGAAAGGACAAGTTTTGTGGGGAAATAATATACGTTTTTGGAATGCCAATAAGTCTTCTGTCTGGGTAAAGATATCAAAAGTAAATAAGATCCTGAGACACAGATCAGGATTCATCTCTTTGTATTTGACTGTTGGGAGCTATTCTGAGGCAGAATCTTTGAAAACTCTAAAATTAGGGGAAAAGAAAATATTTACTGAGGTTGTAACAAAAGAAGTTGGAGAGATTAGAAAGGAAAACAAGACAGTGCTATGACCTTGAAACCAAAGGAGAGCAAGGGAATAGAAAAAGAAATGGTCAATTGTTGCTGAGAAAGTAAGTCATACTGGACTATGAAAAAGGGTTCTAGGAAGAAAATCTTGCTCTTCATTGTATCCTCAGAGGCCAACAGAGTGCCTGGCACACATCAGTATTCGAGAATCGGTTGCTGAATGTACACATGTAAACTGGAGTAGCCCTGTACTCATATAGATTTGTTGGTGATCATCAAAACATCAAATATAATCTCGCTGTTCTGATTTCTCTATCACTTCTGGCAAAGTTTCTGATATCTCATGGTGAAGGCTGATGCCTTCTTTTCCCGTGGGGAATAACTTTTATTTTCCTTTGAGGTAATCCTCCCTAAATCACTCTAGTTGAGGTATTCAAGTTTTATTACTTTATTTTACTAGGGGTCCACTATCCTATGGTATTTATAATATAGAGTTTAGAATGGACTTTTAGGGAATAGGAAATAACTTTCAATACCGCTTGGTTAACAGAGACTGTTTCACTTGCCGTTTCAAAAATTCAGAGTCAGCACAGTTTCCTTTGCTTTTCCCTTTTGACTCATCAATGTAAAATGAAATCTAATCAATCCACAATCATGCTAATCAATGTACTGTGCTACTTCCATCACAGCAAAGAATAATGTTGTTATAAACTCAGTTACATTTTAGAATAATGCAGAAATTGAAAGTGCTATTCTATGTGATATGTTAATGAAGCATTTTATGACCTGAGGCTTTACCATCAAAATTCCATTTTGATCCATCAATTTTCATCAACAAATTAGAAGAACTTGTAACTCAAGAATGGGAAACAATGAATTTAAAGTTACAGCCTGTTATTTATATGGAATGCTACAAAACAGATTACTTGTAACAGCAATATATACAAATACAGGGGCATTGTGAAATCAAAAACTCAAATTGTTTCTATAACACAGAGATAAATATTATAAAAGGCTGTTATGCTCTGACTGACTGTTGTTACAGCTAAACTAGTGAAATCTCCTCTTCTGTTTCAGAGACAGGAAGCAGCATGTCATCTTAGACTTCAGGAGAAGTTTCACTTCTTAGAGTACTTCTATGCATTTACATAGTCCAGCCTTCATCTTTTTCCCCTGTCTCAGGGGCAATTATATATATTTTCTCACTATAAACTGGCATACACTCTTTGTCCTTTTCTTTATATTACCTTGGCCACAATTAAAATATAAGACTCAATTGATCCTTATCACTCAAGTATGTCCCCCAATGTAGACATATAAGCAGCATTGGAATGAGTTACACTCTGTAGGCCTGCTCGATTCCAGTTGTGTCCCACTCTTTGCGACCCCATGGACTATAGACCACCAGGCTCCTCTGTCCATAGGATTCTCCAGGCAAGAATAACACTGGCGTGGGTTGCCATTTCCTTCTCCAAGGCATCTTCCCAACTTAAGGGTCGAATATGTGTCTCCCTGTGACACCTCTTTTGGCACTGAGCCACTGGGACACCCAAGTCACACTATACGTGTAATTATATCTGTATCTATGCATAGCAGTTCTTTTTATTTAGAGTCATTTTTCTCTTTTATATTGAATTGCTGATCCATTAATACAATTACTCCCATATACATATTTTTTGTCTTTATACAACTTTTAAATAAATCAACCTGCTTATATTTCTGATTGACAGTTGGTAACAAGCAACCTCAATGTGTTCATCGTTTTATGCAGAGAATTAAGAAAAGCCTTGAGTTTGAAGTGTGTACAGAAGAGCTTTTAATGGTAGGAGTGTTACATCTCAAGGTATATCTACCTCCTACTCTTTTCAACACATTTTGGAAGCAGCAGCTTCAGGGAGGTGCTTTCAATGAATAGCTCATTTAGACATTTAGATAATAATTACATCTTCAAATAGATATTCAGACTCATTTTCTGCTATTTCCCCCATCTGGATTTTAGTTCACCAGAGAAATTATTAGAATAACATATATCAAAGTTAATTCATACTCAATTATGGAATAAAAGTGATACCAATAAATACTAGTGACCAGTAAAATATACATAACATTTCAAATCATAAAGAAAATGGAAATTCAACATTTTATTTATGAGTATACTATGATATCAAGGTATCCCTATTAATAGTGAAATATTACTATTGCTGCTACAGCGAGTGCTTAGTACAGAGAGATAAAAGATAGTACAGGTGTTCTTTAATTTTTTTGATCTATTTTTACCTATCAAATTGGCTACAAATAGGTACAGGAAAAACTAGCAACAGAAGAAAGTGATTAATTGGGATGATTAACACCTTTTATAAATACTGTCTAACTCGTAGTGATCAGTCAAAACTGTGAGCCATGTTGCCTTTGGAAAAGATTGACATAGGTATTCTCTCTGAAGTGAAGTGAAGTCGCTCAGTCGTATCTGACTCTTTGCGATCCCATAGACTGTAGCCTTCCAGGCTCCTCTGTCCATGGGATTGTCCAGGCAATAGTACTGGAGTGGATTGCCATTTCCTTCTCCAGGGGATCTTCCCGACCCAGGGATCGAACCCAGGTCTCTTGCATTGTAGACAGACGCTTTACTGTCTGAGCCACCCGGGAAGTAAAGCTGAGCGTTTAAGGATAGGAAGGAGTCATCTTAGGGAGGAACAACTCAAGAGCATTCCATGGAAGGAGCACAGTTTGTGGACTGCTCTGAAAGACAAGAATTTGCATAATTCCCCCACAAAAAGAGAAGGCTAATATTGACATGGACAGAGCAGGTACAGTCAGGTCAGTCACTCAGTTGTGTCTGACTCTTTGTGACCCACTGCAGCACGCCAGACTTCCCATACATCACCAACTCCCGGAGTTTACTCAAACTCATGTCCATAGAGTCAGTGATGCCATCCAACCATCTCATCCTCTGTTGTCCCCTTCTCCTCCCACCGTCAATCTTTCCCAGCATCAGGGTCTTTTCCAAGGAGTCAGTTTTTTGCATCAGGTATTGGAGTTTCAGCTTCAGCATCTGAGTATAATATGGGGCCTGAGAGGAAGGTGGGGGTCATCAAATTTATGCAGGGCTCTCCCTATAGGATATTGATGTTATTCTAAGTACAGTGAAAAACTGGCAGAAATTACTTTAGTTGATCCAATATATACCAAATTGATACCAAATTGAATTAGACTGTTGGTAGCAGAATTGTAGTAGGAAGGAATTCAGCAATATTTAAGTAGTATGGGCAGGTCTGGCGATGAAACTGGTATGATTTACAGGAAGAAATTAAGAAAGATCCAAGGTCTTTGGGATTCAAAGCTGTAGACACTAAATCATATCCCTGTTGATTCCATTCAGCTTGGTCCATTCTATTTGGCCTCAAACTCTATGCCATTTTCATTGCTTTATCTCTAATTCCTCTGACCTTTTTGCCCTTTCTTATTGTGAAGGCTAAATTTTGTGTGTCAATTTGTCTGGTCCTTATCCCAGATAGTTGATTCACAGATATTGGGGTGCTCAGAAATTTGGTTAAACATTATTTCTGGCTGTGTCTGTGAGGGTGTTTCTGGGTGAGATTAGCACTGAATCAGGGGACTGCAAATCAGTCTGCCCTCTTCAATGCAGGTGGACCTCACCTAGTGCTTTGAAGACCTCCATACAACAAAAAGGCTGAGGAAGAGAGAACGTGTATTTTTTTTCTGCCTGACCAGGAAAAAGATAAATAAATAAAACTCAAATTTTAAATGATTTGAATAACTTAACAGAGGATAATCCATTGATATGTAGAATTTGACTGATTGTTTTTACACTCAGGCTGAGACAGCCATCTTCTCCTGCCTTTGGACTTGGACTTAGACCAGAATATACACCATGGCCTCTCCTGGTTCACAGGCCTTTGGGTTCAGACTGGAACTATTAGCACCAACACTCCTGAATGTACAGTTTGCCAACTGTAGATTTTGGGACCTTTCAGCCTCTATAACCGTGTGAGCCAATCCCTTATAATAAATCTATGTGTATGCATTGTGTTGATTCCTTTTTGTGGAGAACTCAGACTTATAAGCTTATAAGATCGTATGCTGTTTTGTTCTAAGATACGCTGTGTGGGAGCGAGAAGTCTCTTATTATTTAATGAGTTAGTAGAAACTTTAGAACTAAAATGCTTAGATATGTTCCCATGGGCATAGAGACCTTTACTTCTCCAGGTAAATAATTCAGTTCAACTAGTTGGTAAAGTATGAAACTAGTGGTCAAGGAGTTTTAACTCAAGTGACCCTTCCTGCTCACAAATCATTCCTTTCTTAAATGATCTTTTTAATTATATAATTTAATTAATCTTTCTAATATAATTCATGGAAGTGAATATGCACATATTACCATGTATATCTCAAGAAGTTATCACAAACATAACTCACGTAACAACAACCGAGGTGAGAGCATAGAATATGTTCAATACTGATTATCTTTTTCTGCTCCTGCTCAATTACTGCTTCTTCCCTCTCTCTTAACAGTATTCATTATACTGACTTCCAAAATTCTATAATTTTTTGCCTGTTTTTGAACTGTACATGAATTAAGAATACTGCATATTTTTTCTACCCATCTTTTGTGCAATGTGATATTTATGAAACCCTTGCATTTTTTCTTTGTAATGGTAGTAGCCCTTGAATTAAAAAATATATATATATTTGTTATAATACAATTGACATATAATAAACTACAAATAATGTGTACTATGAACTCTGTCATATGTCTACACCCATGAAACCATCACTACATCAAGACAATGAACATGTACACAGTCCCCAAAGTTGTTTTATTCCCCTTTGTAATTCATAATGCACTCCTCTTCCCCTAATCCCCCATCCTGTCCTCAGGCAAATAATGATCAGCGCTCTGTTACTATTTAAAGTGCAATTGTTAATGGCAGTGTATTGCATTTCCTGAACTTTTTCACAGTTTAGAAAACTTCATTTACATGTAATTCTGGGCACAACATTGTGACATGGGTTGGATTAAGATTAATTGAGAAAACAGAGGTTCAGCAAGGTTAAGCCATGTACTTTATTAAATAACAGGCCAGATGGCGCTAGTAGGAAAGAAACTGCTGCCAATGTGGGAATGAAAAGAGATGCAGGTTTGATCCCTGGGTTGGGAAGATCCCCTGGATGAGGGCATGGCAACCCACTCCAGTATTCTTGCTGGAGAATCCCTTGGACAGAGGAGCCTGGTGGCCTACAGTCCATGGGGTCGCAAAGAGTTGGACATGACTGAAGCAACTTACAAGGCACACTGCACACAGAGAACATAGCTGAATTCAGGTCTTCTGATTCCAAGTTTTTGCTTTTATTACACAAAAGAACTCTCACACTGAACGATAACATTTTTTCCTAGTCAAAATTTTAGATTTTCTGTATTGTGACAAAGCACTTATTTCTGAGGTTACCAGTATTTGCATACTTTAAAAGTTTAATAGTCTTAAAATTTTCCTACTCTCAATGGTCTTTCTACTTTCTAATAAGTATAGCTGACATTTAGGAAGGCATAATTAGCCAGCTTCTCACTTACTACATGATGAAAAATCACTCAGGCATTTATGACTCGGATTTTCTAACTGGGAATGACTTACAGATTATGTAAATCTTGACTGATTATTTTTAGCTAAAAGAAAAAGAAGGGGAAACGGGAAGAGTCATACATTATATACTTCCTCATATGCTAAATGTAATGATGAGGTTCTCGCTGACACATTATCTCCGTCATCAAAACCATGACTGTCCATAAATATTTGTTATGCACTTGAACCTATGGCAGAGGGTGACAGATTCCAATAAAATATTCAGTGTGATGCTTTGAGGTCTTCAGAGGAACATGAAATAGTTCCCAAACTGCACATTACTTGTAGCTTTCCATTACACACTGCACAGAATGTCCTTGACATTCAAGAGTGCACTATCATATTTTAGTCTACCTCACTCCAGGGTGTATTTGAAAATACCCTCCATTTGCCTTTAATAATAATGACTTGTCATATGGAATCCAGATCTTGGCTAATCTAACATAATATGTACTTGATGGTTTTTATTAACTGTCAAATGAAACCCAATAGTCGTCAGAAACATTTTTCTCCTTCTGTCGTGCAATTGTTCTCAGCATGTTTCATTTCTGACCATTAATGTAAAAGGTTAATAAACGCAACTACTTGAATATTATTAATATTCAATATGCATGGCAAGTGATACCATTTTGCAGACTTATGATTTTTAAAGATGCTGGGCCATTAATGTTACTATTTTGCAGGCTTGTAAAACTGCACGATGCACCATGCATGCTATAATTCGAATGCTAAAAGGTCTGTGAAGAATTCTTGCTACATTGCACTTTACTTACCTTTATTGAAATTCAGTCTTTCTTTGGAATGTAAAAGAACTCTCTCTATCTCTGTCAGTCTGTTTCTCTCTCTTCTTAATAATTTATTCTTACTTGTCCTTACACCTTATTAATAACTAGTTATGTTTAATCTAATTGTATTTAATCCATGGCTTTATAGGGTCTCTTGATTAAAGTAAAAATCAACTCCATATTTTATCTGGGATCTAGTTAATGGTCAGTGTACATTGTCATATAGATTAGTGGTTAAATATGTTTAACTGAGTCCTATTGTTGTAAAATATGTCTCAAATGTGAAAAGCATTTGAGCTGATTTCAGGTAAAATTCATAGACTGTTACTCAGAATCATTAGAGGTGTAGGGTTATAAAAATAATGGATTATAAATGGGAATTTAAAGGCTTGAGCTTTACCTTCAAAATGGTTCTTTTAATTTAATTTTCTTTTTCTCAGTCTCAATATTAGGTACTTTTCTTCTCTTGAAGCTGAAATCAATTTCCTAGAGTGCATTTTATTTTCAAATAAATACCTAAAAACAAAAAACAAGAAAGGATATATTAACTGAATCAATATTGTTAAAACAATTAGAACTAAGCAAATCATTCAATGCTTGCTAAAATAATCATGGAAATCTGTGTTTGGATATTGAAACATGTCCTTGGACAACAACTGACAAAACTAGAGCAAAAAATATAAGAATAGCCTTTGTTTTTTCTGAGTGAGTGAGTGAGTGAAGTCGCTCAGTCATGTCCGACTCTTTGTGACCCGGTGAACTAAAGCCCACCAGGCTCCTCTGTCCTTGGGATTCTCCAGGCAAGAATACTGGAGTGGGTTGCCATTTCCTTCTCCAGGGGAACTTCCCGACCCAGGGATCGAACCCAGGTCTCCTGCATTGCAGGCAGACGCTTTAACCTCTGAGCCACCATCAACTGCCAAAGGAAACCAATCATAAATGTTGAGGATGCAGAGCATAATAATTAGATGTATATTGTTCCTAACGTAATCCTGAAACAAGATAAATCTGGAAGCAGTGACCTTGGTAGGCTATTTGTCAAGTACATAAAAACGTAAATAGCAACATATGTACACACACATATACTGGGGTATACACAATGAAAATATGTCCACAGACATATTTTTTTCTGTTGTAGTTTACAAGTATAGAGCACTTGAATAGTTTCATGAATCTATAACCTAAAATATAGTGACTAATATTATCAATAAGACATTGCCCTAACAAGCTGTGGAGCAATAGTGGTCTTCACTTAAAGAATTTTGATTCTAATTTTCACTTTGTATTAGCGAGTAAATAAAGGTCATAGATGTCTTCTTCCAGGAGTATGGGGATACAATTTATGATGAAGCAGTTTTGGAACCAAAAATAATTATACTACAAGAGTTCATTGCAGTTGGTTTGAACTAACGCTTTTAATGAACATTAAAGTTCATGAGAAATCCATTGGAAACCTTTAAAATCCAAGTCCGGCTTCAATGGGAGGTATTTGATAGTGAAAAAAGAAACAAATGTAGAGAGAATTTTTGAAAAACTGAGGCATTCATATTAGATAACATTTGATATAGATTTCATGGCAAATAAATTGGGAAACAGTGGAAACAGTGGCTGACTTTATTTTTCTGGGCTCCAAAATCACTGTAGATGGTGACTGCAGCCATGAAATTAAAAGATGCTTACTCCTTGGAAGGAAAGTTATGACCAACCTAGACAGCATATTGAAAAGCAGAGACATTACTTTGTCAACAAAGGTCTGTCTAGTCAAGGCTATGGTTTTTCCAGTGGTCATGTATGGACGTGATAGTTGGACTATAAAGAAAGCTGAGTGCTGAAGAACTGACGCTTTTGAACCGTGGTGTTGGAGAAGATTCTTGAGAGTCCCTTGGACTGTAAGGAGATCCAACCAGTCCATCCTAAAGGAGACCAGTCCTGGGTGTTCATTGGTATGACTGATGTTGAAGATGAAACTCCAGTACTTTGGCCACCTGATATGAAGAGCTGACTCATTTGAAAAGACCCTGATGCTGGGAAAGATTGAGGGCAGAATGAGAAGAGGATGACAGAGGATGAGATGGTTGGATGCATCACTGACTCAATGGAATAGGTTTGGGTGGACTCTGGGTGTTGGTGATGAACAGGGAGGCCTGGTGTGCTCTGGTTCATGGGGTCACAGAGTCGGTCACGACTGAGCAACTGTACTGAACTGAAATGAAGCTTCTTCTTTTCTGCCCAAACAAGATTTTTTAATCTCCAGTATTGCACAAAGTAGAATTTTAGGTGAGTCTTACCTTTGGATATACTGGTATTTGTATGGATTTTATTTGTAACAAAAATAGAAAAATGAAGCATTAGATTTAACTTCTTTATAAACATTTTATGCTGTGAGAACCAGTCAATAGTAATTTTCAATTTCTGTTTAAGCCCTGATTTTCAAAAAGACAACAAATTATTTGAATTGCTTTGGAACCATGAGGGGCACAGAATTAAGAGATACCACTGAGTCTGACCTGATGACAAAGGAAAAGCTAGATCCAAACCAATACAGTCTTCTCATGACCATTAAGGCTTCCCTGATAGCTTAGTTGGTAAAGAATCCGCCTGCAATGCAGAAGACCCATGTTCCTTTCCTGGGTTGGGAAAGTCCACTGGGGAATGGGTAGGCTACCCACTGCAGTAGTCTTGGGCTTCCCTTGTGGCTCAACTGGTAAAGAATCTGCCCGCAATGCAGGAGATGTGGGTTCAATCCCTGGGTTGGGAAGATTCCCTGGATAAGGGAAAGGCTACCTTCTCCAGTATGCTGGCCTGGAGAATTCCATGAACTGTATAGTAGGACACGACTGAGTGACTTTAACTTTTTCATGACCATTCAGTTCAGTTCAGTCGCTCAGTCCTGTCCCACTCTTTGCGACCCCATGAATCGCAGCACGCCAGGCCTCCCTGTCCATCACCAACTCCCAGAGTTCACTCAGATTCATGTCCATCGAGTCAGTGATGCCATCCAGCCATCTCATCCTCTGTTGTCCCCTTCTCCTCCTGCCCCCAATCCCTCCCAGCATCAAAGTCTTTTCCAATGAGTCAACTCTTCGCAGGAGGTGGCCAAAAGTACTGGAGTTTCAGCTTTAGCATCATTCCTTCCAAAGAATCCCAGGGCTGATCTCCTTCAGAATGGACTGATTGAATCTCCTTGCAGTCCAAGGGACTCTCAAGAGTCTTCTCCAACACCACAGTTCAAAAGCATCAATTCTTCGGCACTCAGCCTTCTTCATAGTCCAACTCTCACATCCCATACATGACTACTGGAAAAACCATAGCCTTGACTAGAGGGCTGCAGCCAATTACGTTCCTACTTTGCTTCCACACTTTCTCTATAAAAGCCTCTCCTCCCTGGCGCCCTCCTAAGCATTTGGTTTTGGATCACATGATTTCAAAGAATGTGTGTGTGTGTGAAAATAAACTTGCAAATTTGAATACGCTTCCTTTTATCATTTAAAAGTTCTTCCACCAGAAAAACCAAAGGAACTCCAGAGGCCCCCAGGAACCCTGAGATGTCATATCAAAAGCACAGGCAACGAAACCATATTGGCAAGAAGCTTTTCCTCTATGTTTTCTTCCAGCAGCTATGGTTTCAGAGCTTCCATTTAAATCTTTAATTCATTTTGAGTTAATGTCTGTGTGTGGTATAAGATGGAGGGAGTCCCCAGTGGCTTAGCGGTAAAGAATCTGCTTGCAATTCAGGAGCCGCAGGTGACATGGGTTCGATATCTGGGCGGGGAAAATCCCCTGGAGGAGGACATGGCAACCCACTCCAGTGTTCTTGCCTGGAAAATCTCATGGACAGAGGAGCCTGGCGGGCTACAGTCACATTGAGTCCCGAAGAGTTGGATGTGACAAGCGATTAGCACCCTCACACATGGTATATGAAAAGCATTGGAATCCAGTCGTTTTCATGTGGACAGCCAGTTTTCCCAACACTGTTCATTAAACAGACTCCCCTTTCTTGTTTTGTATTCTTGATGCCCTTGTCAAAGATTAGTTTATTGTGGGTTTATTTCTGGGATTTTTATTCTATTCCATTGATCTATGTGTCTGTTTTTATGCCAGTGCCAAACTGTTTTGATCACTATAGCTAACATTTGTTTGCATGCTAATGTATGGAATAGCAGAGACTCAAACTGAATATTTTAGACTTCCATTTCTTAAATTAACACATTCTTACTACAATTTAGTATTAAGACATTTTAGAAATTTGAATGCCTAAAGTTTTAGCATTCAGGCAGAATTCTGTATGGATAAAGGCTCATCACAGAGGTCCCTTATTATTCTTACTATATTGGTATATAAAATTTTCCAAAACATAAAACATGTACAGTGGATGTTGAGTTTGACCTGAGTAACTAGTCATGTCTCTATTCTTGATAAATGCATTTATAGTAATAATGACTTCAAAAGCTAAAGGATTATTTAAAGATCTCAAAAAAGAATTTGCTTTTTTGTTTTACAAAATGTAAGATATCAAAGTTTAGATTAATGGTATATGCTTGTTTCCTTTTTGATTGACTGTCTGGAATCAGTTGCTCTGTGGTAATGAAGTGACTTTATTCAATAAGGTGAACATGGAGAAATTATGAGAAGAGGGTTGTTTTTTTTTTAACTATGTAATTTTGTAACTTTAATGAGGTCCAAAAATTGACAAAACCCCCTAAAATATATTCACTTAAATGGTTGGTCTGTTTTAGGTTTCACATTGTAGGCTTTCTGTTATAGAAATATCCCTTCTGTAGATACTGACACGAGTCCGATGGGTGACATACACAGACAGTGTACAGATGGAGCTGTCCTTTTCATTTCCTCAGTTTCTTCAAAAATTTTTTTCTGGTTGTTTGGCTGGGATGACTAGAGATTTGACCTCCATGAGGGGCAACTGCTTGGATTTCTGCTGCAATTGTTTCAGATTTAGGCAGCAGTGAAGAAGTTTTAGTTGTTATAGGCAGAGAAGCTATGACTCTAATCAGATCTGAGATGCAGGGATCTTAAAGATGAAGCCCACAATAGGAAACATTCTTTTGCAGGACATCAGAATTAAATTGGGTAATTATGATACTAGTTCATCATCCCGTGCTTAGAAAATTTTGAATTAAACGTTTTTCTTCCATGACTCTTTCGGAGAAGGTTTAGAATTTCAGAGCAAATTATTATTTATTTATTCATGTAAAACTTTCATTGTTTTCTAGCCAGGAAATGAAGACATGAATGACAATAAAATATAATGTACTCTGTCCTTTAAAACTTATAAATCATTGGGAAAAAAGTAAACAATTGCAATACTTTGATGTGTTTAAATACAAATCCATGTACGGTAATATGTAAATCCAACAAATGAAAGTCTGTCTCAACATAATATATCTGTCTCAGATGAATGCTTAAACCCATTCTACAGATGAGAATTCTGCTACCAAAATTAAAAAAATAGACAAATTTCTGTAATCAAGTTATTCTATAAAAAGTATTGAAAATAATGACTGTGTTTCTACATCTACAGTTTCTAATTTATAAGGAAAATAATGGATTGCACATCTCTATATCTGAGCCGTGGTATTTGTATTTTGCATATTATATTGTTTTGTTGAGGAACCTTTGGGTAATACTTAATCACAGAATTGTCATTGACTTATTATTTAGAGTTTATTAATGTTAAGTATTTGGGTTTTGTGTTACTGTAGCATCATTATTTCAAACAAAACAGAAATTAGTAAAATGTTCATAGATATAAATTAGTCATGAATATTAAAAAGCCTCTAATTCACACAGACATTCAATCAACTAATTATCCATAAAAAAAATATTTACTACTTGAATTGCTGTCTACCAAGAGTAATTTTGGCAGATACAGTAAATATTTCCTGCCAAAAGCAGTATTTCATCTTTGCTTTAGCAAAAAAGAGAAATAAGGCACACGAAAGAGATAACAGTATGTTGTTTATCAGGACCATGAAAGCTGCATAATAGCCCATCCCATTATGTGGTAATTATATTACTAATACATTCATGGTATGTTTTATTCTTATGAAAATACCCTGAGTGCCATGCAAATAAACATAATATAAAATATAATTGACATATTAAAAAAAGATGTTGAAAGTTCTAATCCAGATTCCCACATTCTAGGAGCATATGCCATATGCATTTTGCCATCATGAAAGCCAAATCTTTTATTACTAGTGTCCTTGTTGCCATAATAACTACCCTGTTTCTCTGCTAATACTTGTATATTGGAAATTAATATTTTTCTTTCATGTCTCTGATACTTTTGAGCTGTTGGTTGGTTGTTCTTTTTTTGGTCAACTGATATTCTAATTAGCTTTGGTCACCATTTTCTTATATTTATTTTCTCATGAGCCATTTTTCTAATTTTGCCTTGATGGTACTTTCTTTTTTCTTTACCTAGAGTAATGAAAGAGGGATGAATTAAAGAATTGTTTGGATATTGTAGTTTGTATTTTATCTTTTATTCTGTATTTTATAGCTCATAGATAAACCTAGTCATAACTGGGCAGTAATGGCAGTTTGAATGGAATTTTAATTTCTATTCTTGAACTTTTTCCTTATTAAAAAACCCATGCTTTGTCTTTAATTACACTTGATTCAATGATGATTTCCTGGTTCTTAGTAACTACTTACTGAGATTTTACTATTTTTCTGACACTGTTATAACCACCCCAAATATATAATGTCATATTTCCTACAATAATTTCATGAGGTAGATATTTTTATTAGTCTATTTTAAGATTATAAACATACTAGCTCATTTTTAGAGTCCTTAATGGCAACACGTGATGTAAGTGTATCACATTATCTTCTCCCATTAATTTTGGCAGTTACTCTGTGTTTCCTCTACATTTTATTCTTATAATGAAAATATATTATAGTAATCAATTTAAAATACAGATCACAGTTTTCTGTATAACTTATAATCCAGGACTTCAAAAGTTTTTCAGTGAAAGGAGATAAATTCCTACAAAAAGGTCTTATTAATTTGCTAAAGAATAGCTTGTCTTTTCCAAGCCAAAGAGGTATGCTGATCAAATACACAAGGCAGGAAGAGAAAAAGTGCTTATTCAGGAAATCAGATGTATTCATTTACACAAGAAAGTTGCAAATAAAAACTTGATTAACTGTGAACATTTTATTTCCTTTTTATTTTAGAACAAATTTTCTAATCTTAGCTGATGATGTCAATTATTTGATTAACTTGGAAAATGCACACAGCTCTTCCCATGTCTATTGAGAGATCTGAATCAAAATCTCTGACAGGACAAACTCAGTTACACTAAAATACACACACATGCACACACACACACACACATAATCTACAACAAACCAATGACAACAATAACAACAAAAGCTCTAATGAATCCAGCTTGATATTGATAATCTTTATAAAAACTGTGGTAGCATTCACTTTATAAAAAAATCTGATGATAATTGATTCTTGATGCTTAAGAAGCAGTATTCTGCATTCCCTGTACATTGTACAATTGGGTGCCTTGCAGCTTTAGATGTGTACTTTGAATGACATTGCAGAGAAAGTGTTCGGACTTCACGTGATGCTCAGGCAGTTCCAGTAAACAGCTTCTCTGTGGTTTAGGCTTATGCTTTGTGATGGTGATCATATGAAATGTCTTCTTAAGTTATTAAACTACAGCTTAAGGTTAGAGTTTAGACTTGTACCAGTAACTACCATTAATCTTAAGTAATATATTTCCGATTTGGAGGAAAAATGCTTGTGATTTACATTTTACAATATATCTTCATACTTACTTTGAAATTAGGCTGAATTCATGATCACTTGTATAAATTTGGTGATACATGTGAAAAAATGTTTTTGGTAAATTTTATAGCTACATTTTATTTAAGGGATTACTTTTCATTTGTGAGATTATAATACAATGGTTTCAATTTAAAATAAATATAGTAAGATGGGATTTTAGTTGATATAAATAAGTTTCAGAAATGTATCTTATTTTTATGAAAAGTGAATGGCAAACTGTATATTTTCGTGGTCCGTGGTCTGTGCCCTGTGTGGGCCACCAAAAATGTCGTAGTCTGTGAGCGGGTTGGCAAAGACTTTCCAAACATGAGACAGAATGAGAGGGAAATAAAGTTTATTAGAGTGGGAGACACTGTTAGAACAGCGGGCCAGTTCAACAGAGAACCGATGTTGAGCAGGGGTCCTTAGTTCACTTTCATACCCAGGGTACAAGCAGTGGGATAGGGGTCTTGCTTGTCATTTACTGATTGGAAGAGGCACATATACTGGGTGGGGGAAAGATTAAGGCAAATACCTTCTCCCTCTGGGGTAGGAGGGGAGACAGGTTATACTGCTCAGGAGGACCTGAAATCCATTAACAGTTACAACACGGGGAAGGGAAGGGCGATAAGGGTCTGGTTTTCTGTTCCTGCATTCCAAGACCCTCCTTGGTTTTTGCTCTTATGTCCTTGGGTCACCACATACATCATGTTGATTTCATACTTATGTATGATGAACTGATTGCCACAACAGACGTAGCTAATGTTTCCATCATGCCACATTACTCCCATTTTTTTGTTGCTGTTATATGTCAACTATAGATGAATAAGTCTGGGGGAAAAAAGAATGGAGAGGAAGCATGTAACTGTTCTTGCCCCCACTTATTTATTATTCAACATAGAAGAAAATTTGGAAATTGATTTGAAAAGATTTTGAAGATTAAGTTTTTACCTTTCAGGCCATCAAATATCATTTGGAATACTGTGCTCATATTTGAATTACTTCCCTGAAGACTGACTTTACTGCCCTATGACATTATAATTACTGATAAAACTTTTTTTGCATCTCAACTAATTAGTGAGAACATTATTATGTTCAAAAATATTCATAAAACTTTTAAGCTAGGGGTATTTTAAAGCACTTAAAAAATACTCTGTAAAGCACTTTAGAATTAAAAAAATAAAGACACTCTTTTTGGGGAGGAGAATGGATACATGTATATGTATGACTGAGTCCCTGAAATGATCAGAACACTGTTAATTGGTTATATTCCAATATAAAATAAAAATTTAAAAAATCAAATGTAAAAAAATTAAAAATACTCTCTTTAAAACAAAAGCTTTATCACCCAAATACAGACTTAGTTGGTTTTTGTGCTTTTCTAATTTTGTTCTCTAATAGTGAAAAAGTAGGTCAAGTTAAATCTCAAATATCAAGCCATTTGCCCACTAATTAAAAATAAAGTATTTTATAAAAGTTATTCTAAATATTTTTATACTTCACATTCTTTCTACTGGTGAAAGATAGATCTCAATATTTCACTTCTGAAATTCTTATGAAATTCTATTTATGTTAGAAAAATTATGATTCTTCATTATTCAGTGCCTGGGAAAGGAATGTGGGTGTCTGACCATGTGTTCATTGGTGAGGCAATTTGTATTTGCTTGAGAATAAAGCTCTATCCAAACACAAACAAATTTGATTTCCATCTAATTTAAGATAGTTAATTTGAGGGGGCAACACATGTTTTGTTTAGACTTTGTAGATCTGCACGGTAACTATATGTTTCTTGATCATGTGTTTGACAAAATTTCCAACTAATTCTGGAAATTTGGAATGTTCTAGAGCAAAGAGCAATACACTAATTGTCATGAACAGTGTGTTCTTGTTCCAGTTTTAAAGCTGGAACTTTGAGCAAATCTTAACTGTTTTAGTATTTTTACTCATGAGATGAGATTGCAGGGCCAGAAAGACTCTCAGGAATCTGCCAGTTGAGCATTCTGCGAACACAAAGATTTGCTTTTCTCTTTGCCAAAAAATCAGTAAAATATTTTGTTGTATCCGTGGAAACTAGTGATTCCTTTCTGGTTTGGGGACTTTTCAGTGCCTATAAGAATATTGCTCATTTGCACTTCTTGTTGCTTCAGAAAACCTAATAAAAATCATCAAGGCGTCTGCTGTAAAATCATAAGATTAATCATAATGCTGAATTTCAACTCAGGAAAGGAATCATGTCATTCTGCAAAGTAATCATGAATATACAGAGGCTGATTACAGGTTTTCCAGATTTAAGCAGACCTGATTTCCTGGTCACTTCTTCACTTCTTCTCTTGATTTCTACCTGCTGTGGTGGGATTTACCAGTGTTAAGCTCTCTGTCACACACTCTCTTGCAAATGTTTCAACATCATCCTGAGAGAATTCTCCTTTCTTTCCAACTGACAATTTTCTACAAGTTCTCCAGATCCTAGCTTGATTATCACTTGCTCAGGTAAGTTTATTCTAAATAACCCTGCATCATCTAGTTCCCATTTTCATTGAATAATTTTTTTTGGCTTCTCATCACCTGTTAAAATGTTTCTTTAAAATTAAAAAAAGGCATCCAGAAACAAAGTTAGATACCTATCCATAGTTTTTTGTTTTTTGTTTTTTTTTTTCGTTTTGTTACACACACGTTTTTGTAATATATTTACAGTCCTGTACTTTGCTTCTTGCATGAGCAAGCCTGGGGCTCTTTAAATGGCATACAACTGTGCAGAGTTCATACAGCATATAGAAAAGTTCTTATTTTACTTATATAAATGCAGAGTTTTCTACTATGTTGATATTTTGTATATGTCAGATCCTAGTATATAGACACTTAAAGTGTGATAAACTTAAAAGTTTTATCAGTCTCTGCCCTTAAAACTCAATGAAACGCTTTTGTACATATGTCATTTGATATCAGGATACTATTGGCCTCATAACAGTTGTTGAGTATCTTCCCTATTCTGTTATTAAATTTTTTTTCTATTTACTTAGAATTTCAACAAAATGTATTTTATTTCTTCATAATTGTTAGATATTCACCAGGAGGGTGTTTGAGACTGGAGTTTTCTTTGTGAGGAAACTTTTATCAATTTAATATCTTTAAAAAATATAGAGCTCTTCAAGTTAATCTCTTTAATTGAACAGAGTTGTAGCATTTTGTACCTTTTGAGAAGTTTATCAACATAATCTATCTTTTTGAAACTATTATCTTAAAGTTTTATATCATTATTCAGTCACTATGTCATATCTGACTCTTTGTGACCCCCTGGACTGCAGCAAGCCAGGGTTCCCTGTCCTTCACTATTTCCTAGAGTCTGTTCAAATTCATGTCCACTGAGTTGCTGATATCATCCAACTATCTCATCCTCTGTCACCTTCTTCTCTTCCTGCCCTGAATCTTTCCCAGCATCAGGGATTTTTCCAGTGAGTTGGCTCTTTGCATCAGGTGGCCAAAGTATTATATAATTTTTACATAATGTTATATATATATATATATATATATATATATACTTATAAAATTTTTACAAAGTTTTATAACATAACAATATATTTTAAATATTTTAATATTTATAATTATCACGTCTGTTTTATTGTTGACCTTAGTCTCTCCTTTCTCATCTTTATTTCTCCCTCTTATTTTTTCTCTATTTCTCTACTGTGATTTTTCGGTTTAATCTCTCATCACATCTGATCATGTGTATTTTTACAAAGCTCTGTCAGTAACTCTTGTCTCTATTTGTCCATAACAGAAGCAGAAAAATAAACAAGTTGTAAATATAATGTTAGATATTTTCACAAGCCTAGGTAGCTGTGACGACAAATGCATACTGGCTAACTTGACCACTTGACAAAGTAAATTTCTAAAAATCAAATTTAGTTAATATTAGATGGCATCTGAAAGATGGTCTAGACATGCTACTTTGTAGCGTTAATCTGTTCAATATGTAAAATATAAATATATAAACAAGAATTCCATCTTACTATACTTTGGTATCTTCTTCTCCTGTTATTTTTCAGCTCACTGACTGACAGGCTAGGAGAAGTGTCTGTGGCTATTTTCTTTGGACAGTAGATGCAGTTATGATAGCCAGGTTACATAGAATGTTTGTGAAGAGTAAGATAGAACCGAGGGCATACCCAAAGGGAAGTGCAGATGATGATGGTTCTTGCTTCAAATCCTGAATTTTACAGACTTTTCTAAGTCCTTGTAACTTTTCAAAAAAAAAAAAATGTACCACCGTTAAATGTATAATTATATATTTCTAATTTCATCAAATATTTTTATATCTGGTTTCTTCTGAAATAAATGATTATTGTGTTGGTCCAATTAGAAGCTCTGTTTGTTCCTTTATTTGTATTGCTCTAATTACCCATTGATAAAAGTCTGTCAGTGGATAATGCCTGAGAACATTATCAAATGGTTTAGTAATGACTCATGCAGAGCAGTGATATCTTTCTTTATTTGCCTAATCAGTATCACACTTTTCAATCTGTTCACATCATTACCTCTGCCATGTCTCACAGTACTCTGGGGCCCAAGAATTTAGCTAAAAATACTAAAATATACAGTATGTTTTGCTGTCAAATTGTTTTTATCTATCTAAACTGAGACATTACGTTGCCAACAAAGGTCAATCTAGTCAAAGCTGTGGTTTTTCCAGTAGTCATGTATGGGTTTGAGAGTTGGAAAATAAAGAAAGCTGAGTGGTGAAGAATTGATGCTTTTGAACTGTGGTGTTGGAGAAGACTCTTGAAATTCCCCTGGACTGCAAGGAGATCCAACCAGGATCTCCTAAATCCTAAAGGAATTCAGTCCTGAATATTCATTGGAAGGACTGATGCTGAAGCTGAAAATGCAATACTTTGGCCTCCTGATGTGAAGAACTGACTCACTGGAAAAGACCCTGATCTGGGAAAGATTGAAGATGGGAAGAGAAGGGGATGACAGAGAATGAGCTCATTGGATGGCATCACCAACTCCATGGACATGAGTTTGAGTAAGCTCCAGGTGTTGGTGATGGACAGGGAAGCCTGGCGTGCTGCAGTCCATGTGGTCACAAAGAGTCAGACAGGACTGAGAGACTGAACTGAACTAAAACTACAGCAAAGATTGAAGTATATCAGCAATGTATTCATGATGAAGTTTTATGAAGACATTCAGTATCTTATTAAGTTTAGTATCTTAACATTTTATATTAACAGTTTTAGAAAATGTTTCAAAATATTTAAAATAGATAATGTTACATTGCAGATATAATTTCATATACATTGAAAAACTATAAAGTCAATTTCTATATAGTCTTTTGTAATATCCTTATTTATTTTACGTGATTTTTTTAAGTCCTTAGCAATAGTAGTTTTACCTATCTGACTATCTGTCTGGAAAATGTTGGTACTATCATAATGTAGTAACATGGCTATCGGAAACAAGGTAGTAATGTATCACATGGTGCTCAGACGCTTGGTCATGTCCAGTTCTTTGAGATCCTGTGAACTGTTGCCACCGCTCCTCTATCCATGGAATCTCTTAGGCAAGAATACTGGAGTGGGTTGCCATTCCCTTTTCCAGCAGATCTTCCCCACCTAGGGGTCAAATCTGGGTCTCCCACATTGCAGGCAGATTCTTTAGGTCCGAGCCACCAGGGAAGCCCAACCTATGTCATGTAGGACCTTCATTTAATGTATATATTGACCGATGTCATTTTATCATTTTATTTCTATAATTCTTTTCTTCACATTTTCAAAATTATTTGAATAAAATAAAACAGATTGTGGGATGCCCAATATATGATATGAACTGTCTTCCATGGTGTTAATAACACCTAAGATGTGTTGAAGGCAGGAGGAGAAGGGGATGGCAGAGGATGAGATGGTTGGATGGCATCACCAACTCGATGGACACAGGTTTGAGTAAGCTCTGGGAGTTGGTGATGGACAGGGAGGCCTAGTGTGCTGCAGTCCATGGAATCACAAAGAGTCAGACACGACCGAGCGACTGAACTGAACTCAATTGAAGATTTGTTAAATATACTGTGTCTCTGATAATGTGCTAATACTTTTTGAGAGGATTTTTTAAATGTATAACAATCCTGTGATGTAGGTCTATTTTTAGCTTCGCTTTATAGATGAAGAAGCAGAGGTCTGTGCAGGATGAGTGAATTACCCTGAGGAAATGCTTACAGGTAGTAGCAGATTCAGGATTTGAATCTAGTCATTTGGATTACAGCATCGAAGAGCTTAGCTGCTACTTTTGCTATTAAGTTCACGTGGCAAACTCTTGAAAAGTATTTTTCTAAAAGTCACCAGTTTATAGACATAGGAAAGTTTAATGTGTTTATTTTGTATTTCTTCCTTAATATATATATTTTGTATTTCTTCCCTGGCTAACAATGGGCAAAGGAGATTTGTCTTTTGGATAGAGAGAGCTTTACTAGCAATAATTCTCTTGATTCCAAGCCAAAAGAGTCCCATTATATGGTTCTGTTACTCTTTTCAGGCAGAAGTGCTAATTACTCAAGCGGGTAGTTTATTTAATAACTGATAAAAGTCCTTTCTTTTCCCTAAGAAATATCCACTTTTGTAGATAAAAGCCAAGCCCACATATATCACTGAGATAAACGCTTCTCTGTCTTGAGATTTCTGTAAAAATATTGAGAGGCAACAATGGTAAATAACTAAGGGGCATGGTTTTATGGATGGATCTAGGATGCATGTCTGTAAGATATTTAGAGGCCTCCTGCCTCATACTTCATAGTTCTTAGGGGTTTTGAGACCATGTGTTTTTTAAAGAGCACCTAAGAATGCATTTCTGCCTGGAAGCCAAATGTTAATTTTGTATCACTGCCATTTATAAAGGCTAGGATAAGTTAATGATTTTATCTTTAAACTCAGTGTGTGTGTGTGTGTATGTGTGTGTGTGGTGTTTATCAATTTTAAATGTACAATATGATAAATTCAAAACATATATACAGGAAGGGAACCACCACCTCAAGTATAACATGGAACAATTATTTTATCACAAGTGTCCTCTCATATATTTTTGCATTCTAGATACTCCCCAAACTCTTGGCGACAATTGATCATTTTTTCCTATATCTGTAGCCTTGTTTTTTTGTGGAATTTTATATAAATGAAACTAAATAAGATACAGTCTTCTGTGTCTAATTTATTTTCCTTATCACAATCCTTGTGAGATGCACCCAAGTTATTTTGTGTATTCATAGTTCTTTATTGTTACTTTTGAGTAATTTATCATTATATGCATATACTACAATTTTTTAGATTGGTGGTGGACAGTAGAGAGTATTCTAGTTTGTGTTATTATGAATAAAATTTCTATGAACATTTGTATAAGTCTTGGGGTGGATATATGCTTTTATTTTTCTTTACAAAAGAATGGGATGAACATGATAATATGGAAAGTACTTATTTAACTTTGTAAAAATTGCTAAGTTGTTTTTCAATGTGATAGTAAAAATACATGCTTCACCAGGTATTTGTTAATCTGGTTGTTCCACATACTTGTTAAATGTGACGTTGTCCAGCTTTTTACATTTTAGCCCAGTTTTTTAAAATTTTATTATATTAATATCATTGTGATGTTACTTTGTATTTTTCTGATGACAAATGGTGATGAGTAATTTTTCATATGTTTATTGGTGATTTGTATCATTTTTATGACCTATCTATTCAGTCTTTTGCCCATTTTAAATTAATTTATTTGTCATTAGAGTTGATATGAGAGTTCTTTATATAGTATATTTTGCCGATATTTTCTCCTAGCCTATGTCTTTCTATTTAGTTTTATTAACAGCTTCTTATATTAGAAAAAGTTCTTGTTTCTTATTCCAAAATGGCTGAACTTTTTTTTCCTACTGTCTTAAAACTTTTAAGTCTTAAATGCAGTATTGTTAATTATAGTTAAAGTCATCATGTTATACTGGAGAAGGCAATGGCAATCCACTCCAGCACTCTTGCTTGGAAAATCCCATGGATGGAGGAGCCTGGTGGGTTGCAGTCCATGGGATTGCTGAGGGTCGGACACGACTGAGCGACTTCACTTTGACTTTTCACTTTCATGCATTGGAGAAGGAAATGGCAACCCACTCCAGTGTTCTTGCCTGGAGAATCCCAGGGATGGGGGAGCCTGGTGGGCTGCCATCTATGGGGTCGCACAGAGTTGGACACGACTGAAGTGACTTAGTAGCTTAGCAGCATCATGTTATACATTAAATATCCAGAAATTATACTTCTTATAGCTGGAAGTTAGCAAAAGTTTTACATTTTTATAAAGTTAAACTTGGAATTTTTATTTATACTTTTTTTTCATTGAGAATATGAAGAAGTATTTGTCTAACCTGGAGTTAGAAATTTTTATACTACAGTTTTTATGACTTATCATCTTACCTCTTACATTTACATCAAACTGTTTTTGGGGTGGTTTTATATCACATGTGTGTGTGTTAGTTGGTCAGTCATGGCTTGACTCTTTGTGACCCCATTGGCAATAGACTACCAAGCTCCTCTGGCCCATGGAATCTTCCAGGCAAGAATACTGAAGAGAGTTGCCATTCCCTTCTCCAGGGGATCTATAGACCCAAGGATCAGAACCTGGGTCTCTTCTGTCTCCTGCATTGGCAGGCAGTTTCTTTACCACTAGCACCACCTGGCAGGCCCCTTGTGTGGCTTTAGTTCTGTTCATATTCATCACAAGGTACAGAATTCTTGCCATCAGAATGGTTCCCAGTATGGTTCCACTCTAGAACCATAGCCACATGGCTTCTACAAACTTCTAATCTGCTCTCCAATTTTTTAGTATTGTAATTTCTAAGATGTTGTGTAAACAGAATCAGTCATACAGTATGTAATTGAGATTTTATTTGCTTACCTAAAATTCCTTTGAGACCTATCAAAGTTGCACTTATTAATAAGTTGCTCCCTTTTATAGCTGAGTAGCATTCCATGCAGGGATGTGCCACACATTGTTAAACCACTCATCAGTTGTAGGCTGTATTTAGTTTTTGAGTTTTGTCAGAATACTGCTATGAATATTTCTGTAGAGATTTTTGCACAGAGATCAATACAGAATATATATTTATGGATAAAACAGACACATATTATTCACCTTGCAGACCAAATAAAATTTCACAATAACTACTTTGCCAGTAACCAGGACACGGCATTCAAATGAATGTCTTGATGAAAAGAATTACATATTGCTTTCTTCTGTCTCGATATTTTGTTAACTTTAAAATGATGTGTTAGGGTGGTAATTATGCAAAATATGAAGAGTGTGTTCTGTGGAGTCAAACTTCCTGAATCATACATTTTCCACTTTTTATTGGTGTCATCTTTAGCAGGAAATAGCATCTTTAATCCTCAGTATCTCTATGTGCAAATGCGGGTCATTTTAGTATGTACGAAATTTGATGGTTATAAGGACTAAATACAAAAAATATGAAACATTTTGTAGTCTTCTTGGAGAATAAGCTTTAAAACAGCATTAGATATTTTACTTATTTTGATAGAAAACAGTTAATTTAGCCTTAATTGCACAGAATTAAAATAGCCTATATTTCTAAAATATCCAAAATCTGCCAAGTGTTATAATGATTCATTTATTCATTGTCTTAGAAAAATAAGACAGTACATGTATGAGAGTGATTGCAGGTATTATTTTGCTTAATATACAAATGGAAACTCAATTTTCTCAAATATTAAAGATTTATACACAAACATATGAGGGGTAGAGGTTGGGAGACCCTAAGCTGAATGAAAATAATTTTCTTTACCCAGTTAAGTGTACAAATTGGATATGACTTTTACCCTACTGCTTTAATGGCATTGAGCAAAGAAAATTTTTGCATTAGGAAGGAAGAGAGAAAAGCCTTATTCTAAAAGAATATGAATAGTTACCTAGGATACACTTTGCTTTTTAATTATTTCCAAAGCAAGAAAATTAGAGATACCAAGGGAACATTTCATGCAAAGATGGGCACAATAAAGGACAGAAATGCTATGGATCTCACAGAAGAAGATATTAAGAAGAGGTGGCAACAATATACAGAAGAACTATACAAAAAAAAAAAAAAAAAGATCTTCATAACCCAGATTACCACGATGGTGTGATCACTCACCTAGAGCCAGACATCCTGGAATGTGAAGTCAAGGTGGCCTTAGGAAGCATCACTACGAACAAAGCTAGTGGAGGTGATGGAATTCCAGTTTAGCTATTTCAAATCCTAAAAGATGATGCTGTGAAAGTGCTGCACTCAGTATGCCAGCAAATTTGAAAACTCAGCAGTGGCCACAGGACTGGTAGAGGTCAGTTTCATTCCAATCCCAAAGAAAACCAATGCCAAAGAATTTTCAAACTACTGCACTGTTGTACTCATCTCACTTGCTTGCAAAGTAATGCTCAGGCTTCAATAGTATGTGAACCATGAACTTCCAGATGTTCAAGCTGAATTTAGAAAAGGCAGAGGGACCAGAGATCAAATTGCCAACATCCGTTGGATCATCAAAAAAGCAAGAGAGTTACAGAAAAATATATACTTCTGTTTTATTGACTACACCAAAGCCTTTGACTGTGGATCGCAACAAACTGTGGGAAATTCTTCAAGAGATGGGGATACCAGGCCACCTTACATGCCTCCTAAGAAATTTGTATGCATATCAGGAACCAATAGTTAGAACCGGACATGGAGCAACAGACTGGTTCTAAATTGGAAAAGAGGTATGTCAGGGCTGTATATTGTCACCCTGCTTATTTAATTTATATGCAGAGTACATGATATGAAATGCGGGACTGGATGAAGCAAAAGCTGGAATCAAGATTGCTGGGAGAAATATCAATAACCTCAGATATGCAGATGACACCACCCTTATGGCAGAAAGTGAAGAGGAACTAAAAAGCCTCTTGATGAAAGTGAAAGAGGAGAGTGAAAAAGTTGGCTTAAAGCTCAACATTCAGAAAACGAAGATCATGGCATCCAGTCCCATCACTTCATGGCAAATAGATGGGGAAACAATGGAAACAGCCTTTATTTGAGGGAAGGCTCCAAAATCACTGCAGATGGTGACTGTAGCCATGAAATTAAAAGACAGTTGCTCCCTGGAAGAAAAGCTATGACCAACCTAGACAGCATATTAAAAAGCAGAGACATTACTTTGCCAATAAAGATCTGTCTACTCAAAGCTATGGTTTTTCCAGTAGTCATGAATGGATGTGAGAATTGGACTATAAAGGAATCTGAGTGCTGAAGAACTGATGCTTTTGAACTGTGGAGTTGGAGAAGACTCTTGAGAGTTCCTTGGACAGCAAGGAGATCCAAGCAGTCCATCCTAAAGGAAATCAGTCCTGATTGGAAGGACTGATGGTGAAACTCCAATACTTTGGCCACGTGTTAAGAAGAACTGACTCATTTGGAAAGACCCTGATGCTGGGAAAGATTGAAGGTGGGAGGAGAAGGTGATGACAGAGGATGAGATGGTTGGATGGCATCACTGACTCGATGGACATGAGTTTGAGCAGGCTCTGGTAGTTGATGATGGATAGGGAAGCCTGGTGTGCTGCCGTTCATGGGGTCACAGAGTTGGACATGACTGACAGACTGAACTGAACTTAACTAAAAAGCTAGGAGATATCTTAAAATAAATACAGATAAATTTTCTCACCCAGTTTCATAGTGGAATTTTATAAAAAAATATCAATTATGAATTGCAAAATTTGAAATATATTATAAGGTGCATTTTAAATCTTACAAGCAGTCTTTTTGATTCTTTATTTTTATTCCTATATCTCACAGTGTCTCACCCTATGAAAATTTGACAGAACTCCAGCTATGCTTGGAAGGAAATAGGAGCACGTATTAGCAGACAAAAAAATAAAAAAGAAAAGCAGACAAAGGAATATGCAGCGAATCATAATATTGCATAATGAACATTTATGTAAGATTATGTTGTTTTCATTATGCTATAGGGTGCAGAGAGTGGGTGAAAGTTAAGCACAGTCAAAGGAGAGTACTACATTCAGTGAATTTCTTGTTTCCCCAACAACCTCTTGCTCGATTTTGGGGTACTATTTATATCTGCTACTCTGTTAATGAATGTAGATTACACATTACAAATGTAATGTAGAATACACAACTTTTCTGTTAGGTTTCATCATTTATTATGAGAAAAATCTTCATACCTTTAGCCAACTAATAATCTGGAAAGCACTTTTCCTTCAGTTAGAATATGGAGGGCTTAGTCTTCCTGTCAAAGTAGCCTTGCTATTATCAGTCTTCTAATTACCTTCTTTGTCACCAGGTAAAGAACTCACTGACTGTGAATGGTAATTGACTGAAGCCTGTCATCAGGCTAGTTGATTGTGGTTCAATTTTCTGTTTTAGTCCAGAGAAACATATAGATAAATGATATAGATATATAGATAAATGTCTTTGAATATTCTCTTGATTTATGTTACTAATAGTTTTAGGATGTGTATATGTTTCTTTCTAATATTCTTTTTGATTAGTGGGTTGAAACAAATTGGAAAAATTAGCTTTACTGTTATAATGAAGGCTCAGTCTTCCTCTAGGGACTTTCCATCTCTTGCAGTCCCTGAGAATCTAAGGGACTGAGAGTATGCATGGGACTCCCTGGGAGATCAAACCGGTCAGTGCTAAGGGAAATCAGTCTGAAAGGAAATCAACCCTGAATATTCACTAGAAGGACTGATGCTGAAGCTGAAGCACCAATACTTGGTCATCTAATGCTAACAGCCGATTCATTGGAAAACACCCTGATGCTGAGAAAGATTGAGGGCAGGAGGAGAAGGGGTCAACAAAGGATGAAATGGTTGGATGGCATCATCGACTCAATGGCCATGAGTTTTGAACAAACTCTGGGAGTTAGTGAAGGACAGGGAAGCCTGGCATGCTGCAGTTGATGGGGTTACAAAGACTTAGACACGACTTAGCGACTGAACAGCAACAACAAATTAAAATATATCTCAAAACAGTTACATTTCACAAGTCCCTCATAGGCCATGCGCACCCTCTGTGCATCACGTTATTTCCTTCAGGGCTCTGATACATTACGACCAAATGATGGTATGAGATGGAATCCATATAGTCTACATTACAAAAGCTTCTTTTTTATTTATAGATTGTATATATTTACATGTATAAAATATAGAATATATATGTATACATATCTAAAACTTATAATTTCTTCTTTTATGCCTCAATCATGGTTTTATATTTTCTTTTTTTTTTAATTTTAATTTTTACTTTATTTTGCTTTACAATACTGCATTGGTTTTGCCATACATTGACATGAATCAGCCACGGGTGTACATGAGTTCCCAATCCCGAACCCCCCTCCCACCTCCCATCCCATATCATCTCTCATAAATGTAAGTATATCACTTTGGAAAGCATTCATTTAAATGTCCACAGTTGAGCTTTTGAAAGGCAAGTCCTACTATGATGGTTTATTATTAGACAATTTGGTACTCTCCCACAAATACGCTGTGTAAAATAAAATATCAGGACTAGCTCATAAAAATATTTTTACCAGTATTTATTAAGTATACAAAAAATCAGAAAGATACCATTCTGTGATTTTTGTTTCTGAAGGTACTTGTTTTGGAAGAAACTTCTTAAATGAGTTGAATGAAGTTTGATTTGAAAATACCCTTTTGCTTTACTTGAAAAACACTATGGCATTCTTCACTTGTCCAAGGTCCTCTGTCCTGCTTTCATAATTAAGGCCATCAATCTTGAACATTTTTATTGCTGATTGTGGTGCAGGACTGCTTGGCTAAGCCTTTGAAAAGTAAATGATTATGGAGTGGCAATTTCTGCTTTAACTTTGGTGTTTGGTTTCCACAGTCTGTTGCCCATTACTGTGGATGAGAGACTTAAGAATAAAAAGTTTGGTGGTTACTGCGGGAACTTAGAAGGACACAAAGCAAGCAAAAACATAAACCAAAACTGATATTCCTAAGGTGCAAATAAGTAGACTTATAAGAAATTATGGTCATATACTATATCTCCTGTTTATTTACAAGACTGAGAACTATCTGTTTCTCTAACTATGGCCACTTTATTAGGTTAAAAAAATACTTTTATAAATACCACAAAAAATATTTCTACTTAGCTTTAGTCTCCCAAGATACTAATCTCCTGACCGCATTATCTCATTCTCACTAATAATCTCACTGGAGATTAGAGGAAAAGAAAAAAGAGATTAGAGGGAAAGAAAAAAGTAGAGGAGTAAAATCTCTTCAACTTTCTTACCAAAATTACCTACTACCAAATGTACCCCCAGTCATCTTTCCTTTCCTTCTCTCACAGTGATCCCCCCAAACTGTCCTTAATTCCGTCCTGTCCCCTTCTCAGATGCAGTAATCGTCTCTCTCACTTCTATTTTCATGGGTGCTACTCCAGTGCTTCTTTGATACAAATTATACTACCAGACATGTTCCAGTTTGGAAAGTCCCAGTGACAGATCGGTTCAGCTGCCCCCTCTTTTTGCCGCTGAAGGTTGCTAACCCCTTTGATTATGTGGCCAGCTCAGTTCAACTCATTTCTGACACTAACAACCCATAGGTAGCAACAGATTTCAGTTTAAGGACTCAGTCTTACAAGGGTGCCCCCAAACCTCCCTCCAACTCCACACACACACACACACACACACACTCACACACTTCAGATGCCAGTTGCAAGCCCAGATTATGATCTGAGCTTCTTACCTACTAGCTATAGAATGGTGATTCCGACAACCTTCTCCTTGGATTGGTTTAATGTGCTGGTGCAGCTTATAGAACTCCAAGAAATATTTTATTTACTAGGTCACTGATGTGTTACATAAGCATATAAACTCAAGAATGGCCAGATGGAAGAGAGGCACAAAAAGAGGTGTGGGGAAAGGACACAGAGCTTCTTCGAGCTGTCCGAATGCACCCCTCTCCCAGATCTCCATGGGTTCACCAACCTGGAAGCTCTCCAAACCCTTTCTCGGCTTCTATGGAGACTTCATAATATAGGCATGACTAATTAAGCCATTGGCCATTGGTTATTGATTCAACCTCCAGCCCTTCCCTACTTGCTGGTGGTGTCTAGTGGGGATAGAGAGAACTGAAGTTTCCAACTCTAATCACAAGGTTCCTTCTTCTGGCAACCGAATCCATCCTTAGATGGGGGTCACAAACTCACCTTATTAATATAACAAAAGATAGCTTTATCATTCACCTCACTTAGGAAAGGCCAAGGAACTTAGGAGTTCTGTGTTGGAAAAGGGTATAAAGACCACATATTTATTTTTGTCATAAATCACAGTATCTCACATACAAATATTATGTGATGTAATGCAAATATGTTTGATTTTAGCAATAATGTTTTAAGTTAAAAACTGATTAAGAGATAAATAAATACTAAGTCAATATATATGTTTTTAACGTCTCTAATTTCTATTCTCAAAAGTGAAAGAGTGACATCTTTCTAGCTCTGCCTCTGAACTGAAACTGAAATCTTGTAATTTTTAGTATTCCTTTTCACTACATTTTAATAGTTTCCTCTAGTAGTTTTTCACTCACACTCCATAATAATTGAGAAGAATGAACTGAAAAATGTTAAGTCATAAAGGTTGAAATTAAATGGTTTTCTTTAATCATCCACTTTTTGGGAAAGTGGATCAGACCATCAATTTTATTTCTGAAAGCTGTTTAAGCACAGAAGGATGACAGCAATAGAATGAGTTTCCTTAAGTCTGTTTTACTGGTGTGAATTAATAAAATCATATTTTTTTTCCTTGTGTGAAAATATTCACAAATTTAAATGAGCCAAGATTTCAATCACAAAAGTGTTCACCTGTGAACTGACTTGGAAATGTTTTCTTGAATGACACAAATGGGTTCATTTTATTCATCAACTGCAAAATGAAAGAAATAAACAAAACAGCCCTGATTACCCCAAGACATAGACATTGAAAAGCAGTCCACTGTAATATATCCGATTGCATGAAAGAATTACTGAATTTTTTTGGTTCTAATTCAAGATCATATTCCTGCTTTCAATAATTACTGTATTGATACTGAGGTTCTGACATTTTTTTTTTCTGCCTTTTATTTTTTTTCTCATTGTGTTTCAGTATAAAGCTATTCCTGGTAAACGATGCTCTAAATAACAGATATTCTGTATCCTTACAAATGTTGTCTCTTGTTCTTCCATTTCATAAGACGGCTGATGTTATTGTTGGCACTTTGACTGGAATTTTCTCTCAAAATCATTTAGCAGATGTATATATAAAGCTATGAATTTGAAGGTTGTTGCTTTTATTTTGCTGTTTTCATAGTCCTCATGTTTATTGCAACTAATTCCTATTTAAATATCTTGCCATGCAATAAAGGGGATCTTCTAAAACCTCCCAAATAACTGTATTTAGTCAGATGCAGGATATGGCATGCTTGGGGCTGGTACACGGGGATGACCCAGAGAGATGTTGTGGGGAGGGGGGTGGGAGGGGGGTTCATGTTTGGGAACGCATGTACACCCGTGGTGGATTCATGTCAGTTTATGGCAAAACCAATACAGAATTGTAAAGTAAAATAAAAAATAAATAAATAAATAAATAAACACACACACACACACACACACACAAAACCCAAACTCCTTACAATGACCTTCAAAACCCTAAATGATTTAGACCTTCTTACTGATGTCATCTTTTACCTTGTATGCTCTTTTCTTGGTGTTCCAGTAACTCTTTCTTTTCTTTCCCTGGATATATCAAGCTCATTCTCAAATGAGTACCATTACACAAGCAAGATGTTGATTCTTTGGGGAACATTATTTTTCAGGATATTAATGTGGACAGTACTTTCTCAGCATTAAATGTCTAACTTAAATATCACTATCCAGGGAGACATTTTCTGCCCAAATCAGAAATCACCTGTCTATATTTTTGGTTATCAAATGAAATGTAACTGCACGAAGGCAGAGTCCTTTTTTTCACCATTCATAATTGCATTTCTGGTTTCTAGACTAAGTCCCAGCCCCAACACATGGCAGGTTATCAGAAAGTATTCTTGAATAAATGAATATTATATCTCTTTCCAATTTATTTAAAATAATAAAAGTTTCAAAAGTAAGACTAAGGGAAATTATAATGTTTGTTTTATTTTTTTTATTTTTTTGTTTTTTTAATTTTAATTTTATTTTTATTTTTTTATTTTTTTAATTAATTTATTTATTTATTTTTAATTTTTTACTTTACAATTCTGTATTGGTTTTGGCATAGATTGACATGAATCCACCACAGGTGTACAAGCGTTCCCAAACATGAACCCCCCTCCCCACAACATCTCTCTGGGTCATCCCCGCGCGTCAGCCCCAAGCGTGTCATATCCTGCATCAGACATAGACTGGCATTTCGATTCTTACATGATATTATACATGTTTCAATGCCATTCTCCCAAATCATCACACCCTCTCCCTCTCCCTCTGTTTGTTTTAATAGAACAGCTTTATCAATGGACATCATAATGGCTGTTGATTTGGAAATCATGTATTTTTTTTTAAGTTTTCTAAAACTATCCTTGTATTTCTTGTGAACTAAACACTTTAATCTGTTATAGATAAGTGTCCATTGACTCAAAGGCGACCTTCTAGGTGGTTTTCAGAAATCATTGGTCAAATAGCAACATTGAACATTAATCCTGTCACACTAAGAAAGTACAAGTTTTCAAAAATTTGTGAATATTATTTCTGTAAGAAAATGTTCTAAGTTTCAAACATTTAATTATCAGCCAATATTAGAACACCCACCATTCATATATGTTCTTTTTTTCCCCCTTTGATAATGACCACAAGTTGTCAAGGAGAAGCAGAAAATTCACCAAAACAAAATTATATCTTCAATGCATCATGTATATTAGAGTTGCCTTTTTTAGAATCTGATTTACCTTCGGATACTAGTTCACTGGTACTGTGTGAAATTTAAAAAGAAATAAAGTTTCGTTACATCACTGCCAGAGATTAGATATCTTAAACATAGTACACAAATATAAGGGTTAAGGACATCAGACCAGAGATAGAGAAGAGAAACTGAAGGAAATCTAAGGCATATTTATATAGATGCTTCACCCCCCAGGCAAACTTTTTCTACTTACTTGACTTGGTTAATCATTATTGTTGGAAGAACTCCAGAAGTACTGCCCCCGTCTGTCAAAAGCCTCCCAAGTTGCGGAAGAAAGTTCAGACTTTACCGTTGCTATTGACTAAGGCAGGGCTGCAAAGGAGACACAAATATAAAGAACAGATTTTTTAACTCAGTGGGAGAAGGTGAGGGTGGGATGATTTGCGAGAATAGCATGAAACATGTACATTACTGTATGTAAAACAGATGACCAGTGCAAGATTGATTCATGAAGCAGGACACCCAAAGTCAGTGCTCTGGGATAACCCAGAGGGATAGAGTGAGAAGGAAGGTGGGAAGGGGGTTCAGTATGAAGGGGGGGCACATGTATACCTGTGGCTGATTCATGTTGATGTACGGCAAAAAACCATCACAATATTGTAAAGTAATTATTCTCTGATTAAAATTAATTAGAACATAAAAAAATATAGAAAGGAGAGATTATATAGAATATATAAACTATAGAAATAGTTTATTTTCACAAAATATTATCCTGAATATTGTTATATTTAGGTTCTGAGAGTTAAATCTATTAGGCTAACTTCTCATAATCTATCCCCCATTGCTGCTCAAGTGACACCTGAGGTTTAAATATTTTGTATAATTGCCAGCATTTCTGTTGAGAATCATTTATAGCAAACATGTTCACTCCTTCCATTAAAGTTTACACCACCGTGAGCTTGATGTACTATTGATCGGTTTTTACAGTGATTGCCAAAAATCTTTCTGCTAGAGCAATTTCCTATAATTGCGCTTGTACAAAAAGCCAGTGACATTTGGGGGTAAGGATGAGAATTAAATAGATAAAACATTTTTGAGGCTCTAAGTACTCCTGGCGATTTGATTATTAGCTGGTAACATTAATACAAGACACTGTTTCCTGGTTTACAAAAAATTTCTATTATAAGCTTGTCTATAAAAGCAGACAGTCTGTTATTACTATTATTATTAAGACTATTTTGAGTAAAAATCAAAGTTGATCTACCTTTACTTCCCTGTGCTGATGACAGTGCTCCCACTGTTGACTCAATAAGCAAGATTTTTTATATATACTGTCTAGTGAAGAATGATATGGTTGAAAATGAATCTGCTTCCTAATACTGAGTTCTAAAAGAGACTCTGGCAATGCATAAAAGAAAAGCTCTACCAAAAGAGGGGCTTCAACGTCAAGATTTAATTTTATTAAATATGTTTTTTAGCCCCATGGGCTGAGAATTTTGAAAACATTGCCCCCCAAAATTTAGAACACAGAAAAAAGGGATAGTATAGAATGATGTATGGAAAGAAAAGCCCTTCCTCAAAGAGGATTAAATCTAATGCAGCTGATGAGAAATGGATAGAGTGTAACCTGAGCTTCAGTGTGTGTAGCTCCTGAATCTAGAAAGAAAATGAAAAAAAAAAAACCTTCATTTATGTTTCTGGAGTAGGAAATGGCAACTCATTCCAGTATTCTTGCCTGGAAAATTCCATGGACAGACGAACCTGGCTAACTACAGTCCATGGGTTCTCAAAGAGTCAAACATAACTGAGCATGGGTCTGTTTATGTTTGGGAATCTCAGAATAGAGGAATTATCAACTTTCTTCTAAACACAGTCTCCAGAAAGATTACCAGTGTCCTTGAGAGATCCATGTTCCTCAGAACTTCAGTCACTGAGCTGAGAGTCTAAATAATGGGCCTGAGAACCTCTTCAAATTTCCTGAACTTCAGTAGGAATGTAAACCTATCTGCACATGTGCTCATAGACCTGGATAAGCTTTGGAGACAAAATTAGAAGAAAATCAAGTGAACGCTTTGGATACGAGGCCTGAGAATATAAAGACACACGCATATTTCAGTGTGGATGAAGTCCGAGAACTGTGTCAATTATCTACTGTGTTTGGCAAATTTGTAACTTAAAAGAACATGAAGTGTTTATTCTGCCCATAATCCTGCAACTGGGAAGGGCTCGGAGGGCAGCCCTTCTCACCTGCACAGAGTAACAGCAGATGTGGCTCACATGTGGCTCAGGAGCCCTTGTTCACGAGGCTCACACGTGATGACGGTAGTTAACTGATGGCTCAGCCAGAGGCACCAGCTGGAAGATTCCCGTCCTTTCCTCCTGGGACTTTTCACAGAGCTGAGTGGGCCTGGGCATCCTCCAGTGGGAAGGCAACTGGGGTCCCCGGATGAACATTCCAAGCCTGGGTTAAAGCTAAAAGTCTTCTTATCATTTAGGCTCAGAAGTCCCTTACGTATCACTCTCCATCATTCTATGGGTCAAACTAGTCACCCAGGCCAACCCAGGTTCAAGGTGAGTTCCAACACTCAGTGAGAAAAGTAGCAAAAAAAATATGCATGACAATTTTTAATCTACTATAGTTTTACTGGCTGGCCACAATTCTGTTATTTCCACATGTATAATATATTCATCATCTCCAGAGCCTTGAAAAAGACTCATCCTATTATTTTACTGGTGTAAAGTCCAAGATTTTGTTATGTAAATAAACTGAGTCCACGTGAAGTTGAGACTGCACAGTTACTGTTCTTCAAGTTCTTTCCCTTTTTATAAACCTATTACATTAAATCAAGAAGTTTGACTTAGAAGCTTCTAATTTGTAAGCCTTCAACTGAATAATGTATACTTCTCTGTAAAGTCTAAGTTCAGTTTGGTACAGTTTAGACAAAAATATTTTTGTCTCATCAGACTCTACAGAATTAAATATTTCTGTCAGGTTTTAATTGTGCATTATTCATTTAATTTTACTTTTTCCTACTATTTCCATATAAAAATAAAGGCTTCATCTTTATATATGATGCAGGTTATCATAGAAGTAAGTGTGTGTGTGTGTGTGTGTGAGCAGTTTTGTTCTTCTTAAGGGTCATAATTTGAATATCTATTAATGTGTGTCAAACATGTCTAATTACAAAACTTCTCTTAGCTCAACTTAGGAAGCTTTTTCATCATAAATATCCAGATCCCAATCACAAGGGCAGATTTTGACATCACAATTCTGATCTAGTCTTCCTGACTTTTTATTGTGACTTTTTAAAAGCATGCCATTTGCATTCTTGTATTGTCATGGAAGGAAGTTTCTAGGACAACCTGAGCACACTTTTAAATCATGATTTTTGCCACTGACTTTTCCTTCCACACACCTGTGTCTAAGCCTTTAATTCTCTTGTACTTCACACGGATTTAAATTGTTCACCCAGTTGGTCATACTGACCTTTGTATTTGCATCTGTTTGAACCAAAACTTTCAGTAATAAAGAGATTTCTACCAATTAGGTACATTCATATTTAGACTATCACTGTGTACTGAGTACAGAGTTTGGAAGGCTTAGATGAATGTATGCCAATTAAACGTGAGGCTTACCTGTCTTTGCTCAAATTTGTCTTAACAATTAAGTTCTTCCAAGGAAACTATTCACAGCTGACACTTATAAAAAGATAAGATCTTCTGTTCTAGGATTATTATACAAACTTTACAATTTTATCACTTAAGAATAAATTTTAAAATGTTTAGCTAAGTAGCAGTACAATTCTTGGTAGAGTAACATCATTCAAAACTAAAATTTTGTTTCCAGATTCAGATATCTTAAAACTCTGAAAAATAAGCAATTCTACTGGGTGTCACAGCCACTGTTTCAAAGACACCATAAGGCAGATGTATTCATTTTTAAATTAATGCCTAATGGACTCTGTTTAAATGAATGTGGAAGGGAATAGAAAAATTATCTCATTTTTAAATTTATAGGTTCCTTGTGTTACCTGTGCATTTCACAGTGGCTCCATAGTTGATTCAAAATCGAGTCAGCCACAGTATTCATGACAGCATCTGTCTTGGCTCCATGAAGGAATGCTGCTCTCGAAGAACCATTTACTCCCTAACTCCCTAAAACAAGATGTAGACCCCATATCTATTGTCTTGTACTTTAAATATATATGAAGATTGTTGCTCAGTTACTGTGTTTTCTTAGAGTAGTCATTAGCTTATTAGATAGTTAGCCTGGAAAGCCCAATTTGTAAGAAAGCTAAACTTTAACAGGATAAGGACAAAATGAAATACATGGCAAACTTTTAAGACAGGAGATAAAACATTTAGCAACATAAGTCAGGTGATATGAAAAGTGGATGATGCAAATTGAATTATTTTATTTAAAGAATCCTCTGTGCTTAATATCGGGATTCTTGGTGAAGATCCTAAAGTTAGGTGATGGGAAAGAAAGAAAACAGGGCTGTCTTTCCTCTCATAGTGTGCCGTGAACTTCCGCTATCCTGCCCTTCTGTAATTGTTGTGAAAGCTGGCCACCTGTGAGAAGGAAGTCTGTATCAGAAATATGCTCTCGTGTACAAAGATGCTGAGAGATCATTTCTGTGCTCTGTAATTCTCAAATTGTCCCTTATCTATTGCATAAAAACTTAGTCCCAAATTTAAAAATAGAGCAATGTATTATTTAATAATTAATTATTTAATTGAATTATTTATCTTGTTATGGCCTAAGACTTCATTCTTTTAATACAGAAAAAAAGTTAATTGCATTGTTTGCTTATAAACCGTCACTTGAAAGTTTTTTTTTCTTTCAATTTTCAGTTAGGCATTTTCTTTGAATTTATATAATTTTATTTGTTTTGAAGCCTAGGAATTCACAATAATACACGTGTTCTTAATTGGCAGCCTGCAGTTTAATTATATCAATATAATAAACCATTCCCCAAGGTGTCTTCTTGTTTATATTTGTTCTAAAATATGCATGAGCTCTCAAAGTTAATATTTGGATTAAACTTAACTGATAATTAAATGATCAGAATCAGTAATAATACATGCAATAACATAAACCACTTAGTTCCCTAACTGCAAAGAGATTATGAGACCAATTCAAGCTGCATGGATTTTATGAACTATTCAGTATTTTCATCAAGGCATTATAGCTTCCTTTATAACAAACACATTGTTAACTGATTGGAAAAACATTATGAAGTCAGGATTTTATATGTGTGTTATAAAAAGTTGGAATTTATAATCATCAGTAATGAAGAGTTATAATACCTATCTCCTAAGAATTAGTTGGCCTCCTAAGTAAATGATTGCAGAAAGTGTCATTTTTCAAACATTAAATTATATGACCACATCTAACATTTATTCTTAGGTAAATCTGAGAGTCAGGGAATTTTCATTTAATCCTCTATTTGGAGAGTTATTTCAAAAAGCACAGAATGTGATAATATAAGACTTTTTCACTTTTATCGTTGAACTAGGTAGTGGAAAAAATGAGTTTTTGAAATGCAAAATAATTTTGAAAAAGCTGTTATACAAAATGGGAACATAAACTTAACATTTTAAAGTAAGACCTACAAGGTTAAACATAAAATAGTTGAAGCCACATACATTTTTTAGAAGTCTTGGATAAAGGACATTAAAATTTACCAAGAGCCAATAATAGGCCAAGTACTGTGCAAAGAGATACCACCTCTATGATCTGGTTTAGTTCATATAAACACCCTTCAAAGTAGGCAAAATACTCCACTATTGCAGGAAATGAGGCTTAGAAGTCACATAATTTGTCTAGATCCAAAAATAGAATAGCTGTAAGCACAGATATTAACACAGGTGTGTCTGTTTCCAACATTCATAATCTTTTCATTATACAGAAACCACTGGTCAAGAGTATAGCTCTGGAGCCAGACTGCCTGAATCTCAGTCTTTCATCTGCTTTCTATAAGCCCTGTAAACAAGGCTACTTAACACTCACTGCCTTGGCTTCCACATCTTCTGTTTGGTCATAACATGAATATTCAGTGATACATTTGGTGGTCCCGCCCATTAAGACTCACACTTTCTCTGTGGAGAGCCCTGATTCAGTCCCTAGTCAGGGAACCTAAGATCCTGCAAGCTGCACCATGTGGCCAAAAACACGTGTATAATATATTTGCAGCAATGTGTTATCTATGTGACCTGCTATGAGGTTGTCACTCAGATAAATTTGACGAAGCAGAGAGATTCTAGAAGCAGTAGAACACTCAGCAAAATAACCTTGCTTTCTGACGAGTTAACCTACCACAGTTCCATGGATGCTGGCAAAAAAAACCAAGAGATTCCTGTGCCAAAAATAAAACCATATTAATCAATCACAGCATAACAAGCAGCAGGAGCATCAAAATATTTGTACTCGATTCCCCTAACCCATGTGGCAATGTGATATATCTAGCTGGATGCTGCATATACTGGATGGGCCGTATCTCAGCTGAGGAACCAAAAAGCTTAAGGGATTTGTATTGTACAGTAAGCCTTTTGTTATTGCTGTTGTTTAGTCACTTCAGTCATGTCCGACTGTCTGCGACCCCATGGATTGTAGCCCGCCAAGCTCCTCTGTGTAGGATTTCCCAGGCAAGAATACTGGAGAGGGTTACCATTTCCTTCTCCAGTGGATCTATCCATCTTCCCCAGGGATTGACCCCGTGTCTCCTGCATTGCAGGCAGATTCTTTACCAGTGGGCCACTTGGGAAGCCCATAGCAAGCCTTGAAAGAATACCTTCTTTTTGTTGCTGGGAGGCAACCAGGTACAAACAGGAATGCTGTTCGTTTTTTGCATAATTATCTTATTTTTTGAAATGTCCAGAAGTATAAAATGATCCTCTTCTGGATGAAAATAATGGTGCAGCCCTGGTTATTTGGTTTCAGTTAGCAAGGTTTGTCTGGAGAAGGAAATGGCAAACCACTCCAGTGTTCTTGCCTGGGAAATCCCATGGACAAAGGAGCCTGGTGGGCTACAGTCCATGGATTTGCAAGAATTGGACATGACTTAGCATCTAAACCACCACCACTAAGCAAGATTTGTAGGCATACTAGAGGCCTGTTGTGGAGTGCCCTGACATCAGGGTAAAACATATCAACTTGTAAATCTTGACAGTAAACCTCCACATTTTGCTTGGTACCTGTCTGTGAATTATATCCGCGACTAAATTTGGTTTGAATGCCCTCAATCATTCTTTGTGTCTGAAAAAACTGCCAACGATTAGAGTGGTAGAGAATCAGATTTTCCCTTAGAGAAACACAGAGCCTGCCCATACTTCTAACCCACAGAACTGATGAGTAACTGTGTTAAGTCTCTAAGTTTGTTGAAATTGTTATGATAGGAAAAAAACCTACAAAAGATACACAAAGCAGGTCAGGACCAAATGTGCAGTTTGCAGGCACTACCAGTCTAAGGCAGCTGAAATGTTGCTCTTCTGGGGACAGGTGAGTAAGAAATACCTGCATGGGAGGTATAAATAACACAGGGTATTAGTGTCATTTGTTATGTAGCATTTTTATGGCAGTCTGACATTGATTGTTGCAAAGACAAACTATTACTATTTTCCTGCTAATAAAGAAGAAATCAAGGTAAAAGAGGTTAATCAACTAGATCAATGTTGCAGTTAGAATGTAGCAGAACTTGGATTAGGAACTGGGTTGCTTTCCCTGACTCCTAGGTTTATGGATGCCACTCACATTGCTACACTGCCTCCCACATCTCTCCTTACACATACTTTCCCCTTTGGAAGATTAATATGGTAACATGAAGAAAAGTGATACTCTTATGAGATTTTTTTTTAAAGAAACATTGATTGGACTTTGCAACAAATGGGAGAAGAAGAGGAAGGGATTAGTATGTGATTATGAAATACAGAGCTCTTCGTAGAGTTTGATAAGCGAGATAAAATTACACTTCTGGAAAGACAGACTTTTAAATCATGATGGATATGATTCTGCATGGGACCCATTCATACAGTGAGTCGTAAAGACACAAAATACTGTCTCATGGGATTTAGACATAAAAGAAGGTAAACTTCCTGCAGATAAAAATGAAAGCAATTCCTTAGTATTCCTATATTGCTTTTAGCATACTTATGGTGGAAATCAATACTTCTGAGCAGTAATTACCGTTTTCACTTAAACACAGAATGCCTATAATATATATATTCCTAATGTCATCATCACAATGGTAGCTTTCACTTTATCTCACTAGTGTCATGGTCTTAATTATTGAAGTTGCTCAGTCGTGTCCGACTCTTTGTGACCCCATGGACTGTAGCCCGCCAGGCTTCTCTGTCCAGGGGAGTCTCCAGGCAAGTGTACTGGAGTGGGTTGCCATTTCCTTCTCCAGGGGATCTTCCCAACCCAGGGCTCGAACCTGGGTCTCCCACGCTGCAGGCAGACTCTTTACGTCTGAGCCACCAGGGAAGCCCTCTACTCTTCTTAGTTGTTTTATATCCATTTCTTCTGTCACCTACTGAAAGTTATGTTTTAAAACAAGGGTTGCATAAACTCAGTAACCTGTGGTGTTTTACGCGTTTTCCATAGAATACAAGTCTCTCTAGTGTAGCTTTCATATCCCACGATTACCTAATATAAATAAACTATTCAGAATTTTTAACATTGTTCCAAAAATTCTTCACTCACACACAGGGATGACTTATTTTCTGAACTGTTTTTCTATACCCATTCCCACACCATTGCTGTATTCTAAAATTTAAAATCTATATTTTATAAGCCAGACTATTAAAATACCTTAATGTCAACTGAAATACTTTCTCCTTTATGAAGCCTTCTTCGATTACCTGAATACTAACAAAGCTACCTTGAATACAGTGATAACAGTATTCTGGACTACTCAGTTAGGACATTCTTCTTGATTATAATTCTGTCCTGTCATAATATATGCCTTGGAAATTTCCTTAAGAAAGATCCAAATCTTAATTGTTTTTGTATCTCTTACACTAACTATAGCCAAATTCTGCACATATAGTAAGCTCTCAATATTTGCTTAATTCAACTAAATTGGTAATTAGTGATATTTTTATACATAGAAATACGGTTTACTTATGACAGAGGCTTCTCAACTGAATAAGTGTGACTGAATGTACTTGAAATTATAGAAAATATATTTTGAAACTGTCTCCAAAGTGGCTACTAAATGTTAATGATTAGCACCCGTTTTAATGAACAGATGGTGAGGAACAATCATGGGAGCCAGAGGGAACGAGTTTAGTGAAGATGTTTTGAAAGGATGGCAGATAGTCTCACAAAGTAATAAGATTTTTTTTTTTCCCATTTTAGAAAAGCCTACTTTGCAGTCTAGTTTCTTATTAGGCTTTCCAGGACGCCGCATTTGAACGATGCTGCAAAGCAGCACTGTATAGATCACTGGTTTGACAGTTACCAGAGACAAGTTGTGGAGCCAGTATATGAAATGGGATGTCCTCTAGGTTCAGAGCAACATGCCAGAACCGAATTTTAGGTTTAGAGCATTTTTATATGAAGGAGTTGAATAAATAAGTCATTTAAATGCAGATGTTACCATTTCCTGTGCTGTTGGGGATTGGTGAAAAGTTACAATCTGTCTGGGGAAAGATCTTTGTGGCTTCTGGATAACTTTATTTCAGGGAAAGGACTTTATAAAAAAGGAACAATGTAACAGCTGCATTTCTTTGGGGAGAAAAACAAGAACAAAAGGATGTGTAACTCAAATATAAATGTTGCGTCTCTTCAGAAGGTATACATAAAACCTGATATTTAGAAGTGTATGCATTTCACCATAGCATGATGCTTTGTCTTTTAACTTTAGAAAAAGTGACAATGTTTAGCATTAATACCCAGAATTAAATAATTTTTGCTACGTTTCATAGTGTAACTATAAAAAAGAAACATTGACAAGCAGGATTTTCTTTTTAAAATAGATAACTTTAGAAAATTTTTATGTAATGTAAAAACTGACTTGAAACTAAAGAGAAATAAACATTCCTCTTATATATATAGTATGTAGTCAAAATGTCAAATGGATAACTACAGTACTAATGTTTCTATTAAGCTCTATTTTCAAAGGACTAGGAAAGGGTTTAAAAAGCTTAGAATTAAGCTTCATGTCAAAGAAATTGATGTAATTGTTAATTATGAGGGCTTGATAGTTATACAGAATCATAAGGCACCACTGGTTATAGAGATGCTAGATGTTATATTTTGAAGTATTAACTTCATGATATTCACAATAATTTGTTATTTCTATAGAGAAATTTTTAACAGGAAAATACATTTACTTGTCCTGAATAATGTCGTAGTAGAATTTTAATTGCACTACCCTGGTGGCTCAGGCAGTAAAGAATCCACCTGCCAATGCAGGGGACCCCAGTTTGATCCCTGGGTTGGGACAATCCCCCGGAGGAGGGTATGGAAACCCACTACAGTATTCTTACCTGGAGAATCCCCATGGACAAAGGCACCTGGGGGAGCTACAGTCCATGCCATTGCAAAGAGTCAGACATGACTGAGTGACTAAGCACAGCACAGACTTTTAATTAATAGATATTAAAAAAATCAGGCTTTCCTGGTAGCTCAGTTGGTAATGAATCCGCCTGCAATGCAGGAGACCCTGGTTTGATTCCTGGGTCAGGAAGATCTCCTGGAGAAGGGATAGGCTACCCACCCCAATATTCACGGGTATCCATAGTGGTTCAGATGGTAAAGAATCCACCTGCAATGCAGGAGACCTGGGTTGGGTCCCTGGGATGCAAGGTCCCCTGAAGGCACGTATGGTGACCCACTCCAATATTCTTGCCCGGAGAATCCCCACGGACAACGGGCTGGACAGGCTACAGGTCATGTGTCACAAATAGTCGGACATGACTGAGCGACTAAGCACACACAAAAGAATTAGGATAATAATGACATTTGAAAAAGAACAAATGATGGGTACCTTGAGTTGAAAATAATGAGATTGATGGTGAACAAAGTATTGGTCAGGATCCCTTTAAAGGTAAGAAAAATTAAAACCAGTGTTGTAAGAAAAATTCTCTTCTGCATGAAGGAACAAAGTGGGAAAATATTTTAAGAACAACAACAATTGTGTAAACATTAACCTATTATCACAATGAAGATATAACCAATATACTACATTATACAAATGAATATACAATGTTGAAATTTATCAAGTAAAAATGAAACAAGAAAATATAGATAATATGATAGCTCTATTTGTTTTTAATGCATTTCTTACAAATAAATGCAACAAGTAAAATAGGATAGAGAACCAGTTGATAAAACAAGTATTCTGATCATATACACTATAGTTCTAAGGAGTATACTAAAAGTTGAGAACAACAGAAATGTAATAGTCTAATGGGAGAAATATCAATAACCTCAGATATGCAGGTGACACCACCCTTATGGCAGAAAGTGAAGAACAAAAGAGCTTCTTGAAGAAAGTGAAAGAGGAGAGTGAAAATGTTGGCTTAAGACTCAACATTCAGAAAACTAAGATTATGGGACCTGGTCCCATCACTTCATGGCAAATAGATGGGGAAACAGTGACAGACTTTATTTTGGGGGGCTCCAAAATCACTGCAGATAGTGACTGCAGCCATGAATTTAAAAGACACTTACTCCTTGAAAGAAAAGTTGTGACCAACCTGGACAGCATATTAAAAAGCAAAGACATTACTTTGTCAACAAAGGTCCATCTAGTCAAGGCTATGGTTTTTCCAGTAGTAATGTATGGATGTGAGAGTTGTACTATAAAGAAAGCTGAGCACCAAACAATTGATGCTTTTGAACTGTGGTGTTGGAGAAGACTCTTGAGAGTCCCTTGGCCTGCAAGGTGATCCAACCAGTCCATCCTAAAGGAAATCAATCCTGAATGTTTATTGGAAGGACTGATGTTGAAGCTGAAACTCCAATACTTTGGCCACCTGATGAGAAGAACTGACTCATTTGAAAAGATCCTGATGCTGGGAAAGATTGAAGATGGGAGGAGAAGGGGATGACAGAGGATGAGATGGCTGGATGGCATCACCAACTCAGTGGACATGAGTCTGAGTCAACTCTGGGAGCTGGTGATGGACAGGGAGGCCTGGTGTGTTGCAGTCCATGGGGTCGCAAAGAATCGGACACAACTGAGCAATTGAACTGCAGTGAACTGAATGTAGCTCAACATCAAGTGATCTAAATACATAAATCACCATTAAACAGCTGCAAAATTGTTACATCATTGTTCTCAAATTAAAAGTCACAATGATATACCACCATCTAGTCACTTAACTTACTCGAACTGGTACTGTAGTCCTTCGTGTTTTCAAGGAGACAAGAAAACTGAAGCTCTCATATTTTAATAAGAGGGCTATAAAACGGAAAAACTGCTTGTAGTGTATAGTTTATATGAAGCAGCAATTCTATATTTAGGAGTTAAAACAAGAAAAAATGAAAGCATATGTCATGTAAAGACTTGTACAGAATTTTTGCTACAGGTTGACTTGTGTCCCTTGAAAAATATGTTGATGTTCTAAACCTTGGGAACCTGTGAATGTGACTCATTAAGAAATAGGGTCTTTGCAGATGAATCAAGTTAATTGAAATGAGTTCATTAGGGTGTGTCTAATCGAATATGACTGGTGTCCTTATAATAAGAGAAAAATATCCTGTGAAGATCCAGCTGCACAGGGAGAACCATGTGAGGAAAGAGATTGGGATGAGACATCTGCAGGTCAGGGGGTGCCCATGGGTACCGGAAATCAGTAGCGTCAAAAACAGACCCTTCCAGAGGCAGCAGAGCGAGTGCGCTCCCACCAACACCTTGATTTTAGACTTATAGACTCTGAATTTCTGTGATTTTGAGCCAAATGTATGTATTAGTTTGCTATGGCAGCCCTGGTGAACTAATACCTTAAACTTACGCACAGATCTGGGCACTGGAAACAATCAAGCTGTTCATCTAGAATAAAAAGATAAACTGTTGTTTCCATACAGTGGAATATTGCTAAACAAGAAGAATACCCAGGGGATGCATTGAAAACATTGATGAATCTCAGAAACATTGTTCAAAGGGGAAGGAGCCTCCTTAGGGGTGACCATGAGCATATATTATAAGCCTTTAGGTCTGCAATATAATAAGCTGAACAAAGGAAAAATTTTAGTTAATAATGCATAAAGCATTTCCAGCTATAATAATCAATAAATCAAGTGTCTTTTCCTTGATAACAATATACACTTTAAATTCAGCCTGTGATCATTGAATAACTATTGCCTATTAGAGACGGCAATGGTTCATTTCCCTTACTTGTACTTAGTATGAAACAATGAGCACACTGTAATAGAGAACTATGTCAGAAAAAAAAATCTAAATATATTTCAATAATTTGTTGCCATTTAATTTTTTTTCAGTTAAAATTCAATTCTCCTTTTAAGAGCACACTTATCATTTCTCCTGAGGTTATCCAAAAACAAAACAAAAGCAAAATATTATAAAATATAGTCTAAAAACCTGCAAATTACATAAAAATTTTGAAGAGAAAAAATCTGTAAAAGTTAGTATTGTAATGTAGTTGGTCATTACATTTGCACTGCAATTTCTCTCTTTTTTTTTTTCTTCACAATACTGTATTGGTTTTGCCATACATTAACATGAATCCACCACGGGTGTACATGAGTTCCCAAACATGAACCCTCCTCCCACCTCCCACCCCATATCATCTCTCTGGATCATTCCCGTGCACCAGCCACAAGCATCCTGTATCCTGCATCAAACATAGACTGGCGATTTGTTTCTTACATGATAGTATACATGTTTCAATGCCATTCTCCCACATCATTACACATCACTGGTTTTCATGGGAGAATTTGATATCCTCATTTTCAAAAAAACTATGAAAAGTCTTTTATTGTGTGGAGCATTGTATATTTTTTACCTATTTCCAAATGGATTTTAGTTTTTGTCTATTTTAGTTTTGTCTATATTAAAAACTTGTATGGCAAAACCAATACAGAATTGTAAAGTAAAATAAAAATAAATAAATAAATAAAAATTAAAAAAAAAACAACTTATGGAAGTTGAAAAGTTTTTTGTTGTTGTTTTTTTACTATTGCATATGCTTTAGAGAATTAATGAATAATTTGTAGAGAAATAGAGGTAGAAAATTCCATGGACAGAAGAGCCTGGTGGGCTGCAGTCCATGGGGTCGCTAAGAGTCTGACACAACTGAGTGACTTCACTTTCACTTTTCACTTTCATGCATTGGAGAAGGAAATGGCAACCCACTCCAGTGTTCTTGCCTGGAGAATCCCAGGGACGGGGGAGCCTGGTGGGCTGCCGTCTATGGCATCGCACAGAGTTGGACACAACTGAAGCGACTTAGCAGCAGCAGCAGCAGAGGTAGAAATGCAATGCCAAATGAACTTCTATCTTTGTGTATTTCAACATAAATAGGGGGATGTGTGTGTGCTCAGTTGTTTCTGCCTTTTTGGTGACCCCATGGATTGTAGCCCACCATGGGGTCCTCTGCCCATGGAATTTTCCAGGCAAGAATACTGGAGTGCGTTAACATTGGATGACATTGGGTTGACATTGGATGACATAGGCATAATTACTTAATACAGTATAATTTAAATTTGAATATTTATTTCTCAGGTTATTTGTAGTCTATAGGGAAACAAATGAAAATTATACCCCTACATACTTTTTTTTAAATTATATTTGGTCACAAAGCTTACAGCATATTAAGTACTCTTTTTCAATTATTTAAATATATATTTTCACTACAAATGAGTGGTGTACCCTATAATTATTCTATCCTTAGTCCTTAAACACTTTTTTTGCGCCCTTTAAAATGAAATCATTATTTACAACAGATCTTTCTTGGGGAAAAACAAAGGGCAATTTGTATTTTGGACAAAAGTATATCTGGGCAAAAGACATTGTAGCCTTTAACAGATGGACTTATTTCAAGTCATTGATTTTGAGATTTTAAAGAAAGCAGCAGAAACGACTTCTTGGTAATTTTATTGAATAGACTCCTATTAAAGATGGAAGGCATAGCAATAAATAACAGTAACCTTTGTGTAGCATGAGGTATTAAGGCCAAAAACTTCTCGTGGGATTGAAGACAATTTTGGTGCTAATTATCCTTTTTTTCTTTATGAAATGTTAACTGTCTAAGAATTAATGGAACAAATCCTTTCAGCTAATCTAATGTTTCAAGAGTTATGTCATTCTTAAATGTCTCAGTTGTTCAATGATAATCAGTGCGTTTGCACTGCCTTTTAAAGCCCGATATCTTTCTCTTTTCCACCCTGAGACTTATAAGTCCTGCATGTTGAGCTACGTATTCCTCTCCCTTGCTTTTGATAAGGGGCACTCATCCAAGGGCAAAATCTCACATTAAAATGTTTCTAAACTTTGAGATTTGACTGACACAGCATTATAAACCACCTTGATCTTTCCACTCACTTGCAGAGCCATCAATCCTCACACAAACGGACATTGAAATGAAACGTCCAGACAAGCGTGGAAGATGGCACCTTGTCACTGTTATGGCTGCAGTGACTCGATAGCCCTGAGAAAACCCGCAGTCACAGGTTATTCCCCTGAGGACAAGTGCTCTGCATCGTGGCTGACCAAGACACAGCGTTGTTTAGAATCAGAAGGATCAGGTAATTTCCTTGCTTTTCTCTTTTTAATACTAGAGGCTGCTATTTGCCACCATGATGAATGCTGTCATTTGTTGAAAAATTAGTTTCAGCTGCCAGGCTAAGTCTTGAGATCCCTTTAGCAATTTAAATGTCACCTAACAAGCACATCAAACACTTTCAGAGAATACAGAGAGTTCCACCCTGTTACTAGGTGTAGGGTGAGCAAAGCAGTGTCTAAATTTAATCTGAACCTTTGAAACAGTTTCCAAACATTTAATCTGATTTACAGAGAAGAAAGGCCATGCTTTTGTATAGTGAAATACAGATACAACTCAAATGATAGGAAAATAACCTATGAGATGTACATGAATGAGAATTTTAAGCCTTAACAACTGCATTAGCAGAACAGTCTGGAGAAGGCAGTTTACCACTTAGCTTACAAGATGGTTGAGCCTTCCTAGGACCATGAGAATCCAGAGTCTGGTTCAGAGATTTGCAGGACTATAGAAGTAAAGTTTGTTATTGCATCTGTTGAACTGGTTTATATGCTTAACTCTCTTAAATGGTATTATTCACAAGAGGCGGATATAAAAACCACAGTGACAGCTTATCAATTTAATATAAAAACTAGAGCAACAATAAAAGAAGTTCATGGTCACAAAATGCAGAAGTCTAGATGGAAGTAAATTATGAAGTAGTCGTTTGGGGAAAAATATAACCCAGGCAGGTAGAATTAATTGGCCTTTGGCCTGCCTGGATTATTTGGTCATTGTCATCTCTTGAAATAGTTATCTGCTAGAGGGACAAGCTTGGTCATCATAGTAGAAATTGTTGTTAAACCTCATTCCTCAACAATGATGCTGACAAACTAGTTTTTCCCTGACATACTTTCTTTAGCTATACACAGAATACTCCCTTCCGTATCTTGATTCTTTATTAAATTTAATATCATTATGAAATTGCAGTTTTATTTGACAAAATATGTCAGATTTCCATTTTGCTCTTTCTGTTTTTCATCTGGAGAATAACTAGCTTCTTAGGTGAGTTCCACTAATACTCTATATAATTCTTTTCACATTTTGTGGAATCGATTACCAAGCATTTCTTAAAAAGAAGTACATGGCTAATTGCTTTCCTGGTGGCTCAGTGGTAAAGAGCCCCCTACCAATGCAGGAGATGTGGGTTCGATCCCTAGGTTGGAGAAGGAAATGGCAACCCACTGCTGTATTCTTACCTGGGGAATCTTGTGGAAAGAGGAGCCTGTCAGGCTACAGTCCATGGGGTGGCAGAGTCAAACATGACTTTAGAGTCTGAGCACACAGCATGGGCCAACTGTTAAATTACATGAGGTTTCTGTTTAAGATTACTCACTTTCCCTCAGTCATATTAAAAGTTTCTTCCAGTATTTGAGAGCCACTGAACTGGAGTATGTTTGTAGCCTAAAAGAAGTGAAATGCATTTGGCATTTCAAACAATATTACATTCCCAAACATATAAATTATATGCATTAGCTTCTCTTTTCTTTTTTTTTTCCTTCTTCTCTGGTGACATAGACAGTAAAGAATCTGCCTACAATGTGGGAGATCTGGGTTTGACCCATGGGTTGGGAAGATCCCCTGGAGAAGGGCAAGCAACCCACTCCAGTATTCTTGCCTGGAGAATTCCGTGGATAGAGGAGCCTGGCAGACTACAGTCCATGGGGTCACGAAGAGCTAGACATGACCGAGCAACTAATACATACATAATTAAGTGACAATGTTGTTTTGGTTTCAGGTGTGCAGCAAAATGATTCAGCTATACATATTCATTTATCTACTCTTTTCCTCGCTTGTTCTTAAGGGAGAATTTTTAAAAGAAATATTTTGTAAAGTTTAAATTATGTAGAGAATTACTATCAAACTTCTTTGTCATTAAGTTCCTTTCAATATCAAATGCATCTTCCTGATGACATTAGCATAATGAAAGGCTTTGGGAGATCTTGGCAGATTGCTACAAATGTTAGTGAGGAGAAAGCCCTTTTGAATATATTTTCAAAGATAGAGTGGAAGTCTTGGCAGTAAGTGACAGATGATACATCACCTCCATTCCCGTATCACCTGGGGTTTCTTTTGTTTTCTTATTTTGCTATTTGGATGTTTTATTTTTGCATTCAGAGTGAGAAACTCATAGAAAAATATATCGAAAGGCAAAACAGTGGAGAATGATTTGTAACGGGTCTGCGAATGTTGTCACACACAATTAAAAATCTACAAAATCTATAATTTTTCTTGTTAAGACAAAAGTCTTGGCTTTTAGCACAATAGTAAATCTTACTTTAAATGCTTCTTTCAAGTTTACTTTTCCCTGCTTCCATTTACCCTGAAGTTGATAATAGGGGTGTGTTTCTGCTAACTGAAGGAGATTTTAGACTTTCCCTGTTCTTATTCCTGGCAGTCCTCTCTTTCCAAGTGCCAAGTTGAACACTCCTCTTTCTCTGAAGGCTCCAGGCTCCTTCGATGCCTTTTCTACGCATTCCCTACATTTATAGGCACTAAAGTTTTCTATTAACACACGTGCTTAGTCACTCATGTCTACCTCTTTGCAATCCAATGGACTATAATCCACCAGGCTTATCTGTCCATGCAGATTCTGCAGGCAAAAATACTGGAGTGTGTTTCCATGCCCTCATTCAAGGTATCTTCCAAACCCAGGGATCTAACCCAAGTCTCCGGCATTGCAGGTGGATTCTTTATCAACCTAGCCACCAGGGAAGCCCAAGAATACTAGAGTGGGTAGCCTATCCCTTCTCCAGGGGATCTTCCCAACCCAGGAATTGAACCAGGGTCTCCTGCATTACAGGCAGATTCTTTACCAACTGAGCTTCCAGGGAAGCCCAGCAGTTTTTGCATTATATAACATTAATTTGTATAAATAACCTAACTTTCTCAGTTGAGTACCAATATACCTTTAGGTATTTGAAAGTGTTTCATTTACTCTTACTTCACTAAGAGTAACAGTGAATGTGAAATGACTAGTGAAATACCTCATACAATGTCTGAACCCATCCGCTGCACAATAATTCTTTGGTGTAGTAAGGAATGGGCTTCCCTGGTGGACCAGTGGGAAAAGAATCCACTGGCAATGCAGGAACCCCAGGAGATGCAGATTTGATCCCTGGGTTGGGAAGATCCCTAGAGAAGGTCATGGCAACCCACTCTAGTATTCTTGTTTAGAGAATCCCGTGGGTAGAGGAGCCTAGCAGGCTACAGTCAACAGGATTGCAAAGATCAGACATGACTGAAGTGAATTCATGCACACACACATAGTAAGGAATAATTAGATAAAGGGATAAAAACATGAAGACTATATGTCTTTAGAGCCTTCACTTAAAATTCAGTGTTTATCTCCAGTGCTTGTGAATAATTTAACTTCCAAAAAATTAATTTAATTTTGTATTTTAATGAGTATGCGCAAATGCATTCTGCTTTTTCATCTTTTTCTGCCTGAAATGGTTTATCTTCCTTACATACTGTGATTATATGAAACTTACAGAGTAGCAATAGATTTGATAGACATAGCAATATCCTAATAAACATCACTTTCTATTTTCCTTAACTTTTGCAATTTACTAAGGAAGGAAAGATGTTGCTTTGTGGACTGGTTCTATGAGTAAGTTTTGGACCTACTACTGTTTTTTGTTTTTCTCAAATCTACTGTATACCACATCTTTCGGCAGAATTTCACCTTCTTAATAGTTTCCAGCCCCTCTTTCCCCTGGGTTTATTCTTCTTATCCCTGTTTTTTTTTTCCTGTTATCTGTCCCTCTATTCTGGCCACTTGTCTGCTGCTTTGAACTGTGCCATTTCACATGTGACTCCAGTCCATCCTGGCCAGGAACTGAAGGCCCGCCCTGAACTTGGACTCTCTTTTCCTCATTATCCAGAGCCCTGTCACCAAAAAGCAAGCACAATCCTACAAGTCCAGCCCCATGCAACCTGGGAGAGAGAATCACTCGGGTTACTGTGAAAATAAAGTGTTACCCTTACCTGAGTGCCAGCTGTGCCTCAGAATTGATGTAGACACTGAGGAAGCAAAATGAGGAAAACTTTCAGGAAGACCATGCTCTTGGAACTTAAAGTCTAGTATGGGGAGAGCAGAGCAAAGAACAAAAATATAAATAAATAAATATTAATTGTTATAAATTGTATGGAGAATATATGGCAAAATATAATGCATGATTTGGGGAGGAGACTTGACACATATGAAAAATTTGAAACACCTCATTGATGAAACTCTGAACAGAAGGAAGAGGTTCCAGATGGGTAAGACAGCAAATCCAAAGACTGTAAAGTTTAAAGTGGGTATCGTCTAGAAAAGGAGAAAAGGCAAATGTGTTTAACAGAAGCCCATGCCCTGTGTCTTCTGAGATTCCACTCTGCTGTAGCTGAGCCTTTGCTCAGTGAATGCTTGTGTAAATTTCTCAGCGGCAGTATCATTACAGATGCATGGCCACTGCTTCTGGAAGCGTTCACCCCATATTCATGTAACCGGATTGCCCATGCTGTGTGTAAATCCTGAACTCTCTTTGTTCAGACCGAGTCTTGTGGTTTCCATTCCAAGTACATAAACTACAGCCAGAGGGAATCCAGATGCACTTGTAGCACCGAGACTACGCTTCATTTTGCACTCGTGTTCACGTATTTGTGGTTATTTGCACACAAAAACATAGATTTTAACAAGTTCAAATGCTCTCTCCCTTTACCCATATTGCTACAATCTCTCTAAATTTTAGAGGTTATGTAATTTCATCTATCTGTGTAAATATACTTGTCGATTGTATGTAATCAGATGAGATGGAATCAGGATGAGGTGAGCTGAGGTCTGATGTGTAGACTGTTAATTATATTTTATATTCAGGTTAGTTAAGTAAAGCCAAGATGTCATTTAAACTCATGAGGTTGTTAAGAGGAATAAAACACATATGTTGCAGTGTTTGCTGTGGCTGTTTTAATACCTTCTCCTTTATTTATGGTAAATCAGGGCTTATCTATTAAAAATGCAAAGAATTCTGTGATCTGATTCCCTGAACTAATGTATATGGTGATTAAATTTGGAAAGAATTTGCTGTACCTGTGGCTATGTATTAGTTATGAATGGGGTGATCAAACATTCTAATTCTTTTACTTAAATAAGGAGAAAGAGTTTAAATCTAGTAAGGCATTATCTTATTCACTTCTAGTTGTTACTCAGAAAAAATAATTACATAATACACATATCATGGGAAAATGGTGATGTTTTAAAATGTGCTTCCAAAAATTATCTTAATTTGACAGAAAAAACCACCAGGAATCAAAACTAGGTCTAGAGAACATATTAACACTTTAAAAATTTTCTTATAATTTAAGGTTGATTTAACTGGATAGCACTATCTAAAAGTCCTCAAATATGCTTGATGGAAACATTAAAGAAGTCTTTCATCTCAAACTTCAAATAGAAATGGTACATTGAAAAAAAGGTAGGCCATGTAGCCTTCCCTAGGGAGTCAGAAATCCTTAATACTTTGAGACCTTAACTTCACAAATTATTTAATAAAGTCTGCAACACAACACTCCTAATATTTGTATAATTGCATACTCTTAGTAAAGGGCTCTCTCTTCAGGCTTGTGATGTTCAGACTTACATGTCTTTAAACACATAATAGTTTTGAACACACAATCCTAACATAACCTGACCTCAGTAAAGCAATGATTTTTCTCACCATCTAGAAGCCTTTATTAATCCCATCAAGAAAGGTAGTAATTAAATGAGCACCCCAAAATGCAGTCTTTTGGGTGACTTTTGCTCACCAACTGAAAAGTGCTCACCGATGATATTACATATATCATCCTGTTAGGTACAGACCATGGCATTCTGTGAGATTCTAAGTCCTGGTATGAAATGAACCAGTATGAAATGAGAAGCCTATTTGGATAACTGGTTTCCTTTTTACTAATACAGAAGCAAATCTGAATTAGAAACAGAACAATATTTGCAGTCAAGCAGAGACTTGTTAAGGGAAAATGCCTTTACCAGATTCTACCTAGAGGAAGGGTCTGCCTGAACATTTTTCTCTGCATGGCATTAACTAACCCAAAGAGAAAACCACTTGACTCCTTGCACAAGGATGATATTAAGGTTGGAAATCTACATTTTTAAAGACATATACAAAGACTCTGTCTATGTTTGCCCCTCTCCCCTTTCTGTAAGGTAAAGAGAATTTTCAATGTATGTAGAAATCCTAAATAGACTTATAATAACAATTGTATAACATTAAGTTAAACATTTATTTCCTTTGCACTGGCTCATAGAAGAAATGAATGTGTTCACATCATTCTTGGCTACCTAAGAAAGATGGTGTTTTGCCATTTAATTAGTAACAGGTGAAATCAGCATATGTTCTTCATGTAATAATAAGTCACATAAAATGCACCCTGTTTTTGGTGAGACAATTGCCCCAGCAGGCTGGAGAATGACATGATAGTATAACATTCCACCATGCACGTAGAGTTTTCTCAATTAAGATTTGTTAAATAATGACTCTACCAAACCGAATACTAGATACTGCAGAAATTATCATAAAGCTGATGAAGCTCACAGAGTCCATGGATTTTAACTCTTCTGGTATTAAAGGGTTTGACTCCCCCTTGGGCTGGTTTTTGTAAATTTAGCTTACAAAAGAAAAATCAGGAAGTTTATTGACTGCATAGATTCTTTTTTTTTAAATATCTTGTTCAAATCTTACATGTAACATCATAGGAGATATCATTAACTTGATAAATATTAATTAAAAATATCCTATAAGCAAAAAAAGACAGAAAAATAAAATGATTCAAAAAATATTTTTCCAAAGAGTAAGCAATTTTAGCATGAGAAGTAAGGCATATATAATTTAAATATAAAGAAGAAAACAAAGTTTTATACATATAGTATTTACCATTGTCAGAATTTAGTGGACTAAATTATTCCAGTTATAGAAGTCAAGGTAAGTCTCACAAACTTTAATGTTAAACAAGATACCTAATATATATAGATAGGCGTATGTGTGTCTGTGTGTGTGTATGTGTGTCCGTGTGTATCTTCAAAGTATTTATGCTTTCTGAACAAAAAAGCCGATATTTTCTTTCATTTTACTAAGACTATATATTTATTTTACTACATTTGGGAAAGCATTCTTGCCAGTAGGATATAGTGTTCTTATGACTTTGGTGTTATCCTTTGTATTTTTAGGTTTTCCTGTTCAGCTTGACCAGCATAATTCAAATAGTCACTTTGGAATGTGAGACTGCTGAAGCCAAGGAATGCCCCACATACTGTGTTTATATAATGTAATTATTATTAATCAATTAGCAAATATTAATATAAATATCATAGTTGATGCTATATACTAAAAAAGTCACATATTTATAAAATACCTTTTATATAACAAGCACAATTCTCCTTTCTTGAAATAAAATGGTTTAAAATTAATTATAGGATTAAAACTCCTGGTTTGGCAACCCACTCCAGTATTCTTGCCTGGAAAATTCCATGGATGGAGAAGCCTGGTAGGCTACAGTCCATGGGGTCGCAAAGACTTGGACACGACTGAGCAACTTCAATTTCACTTTCTTTCACTTTCAAGCAGGACTTACAACTACTGGTAAAGCTCATCCTATCTCATAACTGCAATGTCTTCATTTGACCTACTCCTACTTACTTTTCAAAACACTATAAGTCACCTCTTCCAAAAAGTTTTTCCTTACTTTACTCAATACCTATGAGAACAATATACCTTTTCTAACATAGCTGGGTGCTTAACACTTTCCTTGTGTTCATCACATTCGTATTGTATTATCAGAATGGACCAACTGATTCTGTCTTGAATTAGCTTTAGGATGATATGGTCGTGTTACTTAAAGGTTATTAGCTTCAGTACTCTCTTCTTCCAAATGGATACAGTAAGAATAATCACTCAAATTGTACATAGTTATTGTGAGGATTACACAAGCTAATTGTGTAGGACTTATCACAGAGTCTGATGATATTAAAGAATCAATAAATACTCTGACATGAATACATGGTGAATGAATGCATTCTGAGGGACTCAGTTCACTCTTCATTACTGGGCTCAATTCCTGCCTCCTTCCTTTCTGTTCATTACGAAGCTTGTTGAGTTCCTATCCTCTGAGAACCAATTCTGCTTCTTCATTGAACACAGTCTGAGAACTAGAATAGTATTTTTAAATTAACTACACACAATCTATTGGAGGCAGTCAATCTAATGCAGGGACAGTTTCATGTTCAGATATTCATTAGCTATTTACAACCAGAAATGATCACCATGGGAACAATGGTTTGATCTCCTGGTCGATTATTTAGTATTTCTATGTTTCAGGTACTGTTCAGTTCAGTTCAGTTCAGTTCAGTCGCTCAGTCGTGTCTGACTCTGCGACTCCATGAATTGCAGCATGCCAGGCCTCCCTGTCCATCACCAACTCTGGGAGTTCACTCAAACTGACATCCATCGAGTCGGTGATGCCATCCAGCCATCTCATCCTTTATCATCCCCTTTTCTGCCTGCCCTCAATCCCTCCCAGCATCAGAGTCTTAAAAAGAGTCAACTCTTTGCATGAGGTGGCCAAAGTACTGGAGTTTCAGCTTTAGCATCATTCCTTCCAAAGAAATCCCAAGGCTCATCTCCTTTAGAATGGACTGGTTGGATCTCCTTGCAGTCCAAAGGACTCTCAAGAGTCTTCTCCAACACCACAGTTCAAAAGCATCAGTTCTTCAGTGCTCAGCATTCTTCACAGTCCAATTCTCACATCCATACATGACCACTGGAAAAACCATAGCCTTGATTAGATGGACCTTTGCTGGCAAAGTAATGTCTCTGCTTTTCAATATGCTTTCTAGGTTGGTCACAACTTTTCTTCCAAGGAGTAAGCATCTTTTAATTTCATAGCTGCAATTACTATCTGCAGTGATTTTGGAGCCCCCCCAAAATAAAGTCTGACACTGTTTCCACTGTTTCCCCATCTATTTGCCATGAAGTGATGGGACCAGATGCCATGATCTTCGTTTTCTGAATGTTGAGCTTTAAGCCAACTTTTTCACTCTCCTCTTTCACTTTCATCAAGAGGCTCTTTAGTTCTTCTTCACTTTTGGTCATAAAGGTGGTATTATCTGCATATCTGAGGTTATTGATATTTCTCCCAGCAATCTTGATTCCAGCCTGTGCTTCTTCCTGCCCAGCGTTTCTCATGATGTACTCTGCATAGAAGTTAAATAAGCAGGGTGACAATATACAGCCTTGACGTATTCCTTTTCCTATATGGAACCAGTCTGTTGTTCCATGTCCAGTTCTGACTGTTGCTTCCTGACCTGCATACAGGTTTCTCAAGAGGCAGATAAGGTGGTCTGGTATTCCTATCTCTTGAAGAATTTTCCACAGTTGAATGTGATCCACATAGTCAAAGGCTTTGGCATAGTCAGTAAAGCAGAAATAAATGTTTTTCTGGAACTCTCTTGCTTTTTCCATGATCCAGCAGATGCTGGCAATTTGACCTCTGGTTCTTCTGCCTCTTCTAAAACTAGCTTGAACATCTGGAAGGTCATGGTTCACATATTGCTGAGGCCTGGCTTGGAGAATTTTGAGCTTTACTTTACTAGTGTGTGAGATGAGTGCAATTGTGTGGTAGTTTGAGCATTCTTTGGCATTGCCTTTCTTTGGGATTGGAATGAAAACTGACCTTTTCCAGTCCTGTGGCCACTGCTGAGTTTTCCAAATTTGCTGGCATATTGAGTGCAGCACTTTCACAGCATCATCTTTCAGGATTTGAAATAGCTCAACTGGAATTCCATCACCTCCACTAGCTTTGTTTGTAGTGATGCTTTCTAAGGTCTACTTGACTTCACATTCCAGGATGTCTGGCTCTAGGTGAGTGATCACATCATCGTGATTATCTTGGTCGTGAAGATCTTTTTTGTACAGTTCTTCTGTGTATTCTTGCCACCTCTTCTTAATATCTTCTGCTTCTGTTAGGTCCAGACCATTTCTGTCCTTTATCGAGCCCATCTTGCATGAAATGTTCCCTGGTATCTCTAATTTTCTTGAAGAGATCTCTAGTCTTTCCCATTCTGTTCTTTTCCTCTATTTCTTTGCATTGATTGCTGAAGAAGGCTTTCTTTCTCTTCTTGCTATTCTTTGCAACTCTGCATTCAGATGGTTATATCTTTCCTTTTCTCCTTTGCTTTTCACTTCTCTTCTTTTCACAGCTATTTGTAAGGCCTCTTCAGACAGCCATTTTGCTTTTTTGCATTTCTTTTCCATGGGGATGGTCTTGATCCCTGTCTCCTGTACAATATCATGAACCTTATTCCATAGTTCATCAGGCACTCTATCTATCAGATCTAGGCCCTTAAATCTATTTCTCACTTCCACTGTATAATCATAAGGGATTTGATTTAGGTCATACGTGAATGGTCTAGTGGTTTTCCCTACTTTCTTCAATTTAAGTCTGAGTTTGGCAATAAGGAGTTCATGATCTGAGCCACAGTCAGCTCCTGGTCTTGTTTTTGCTGACTGTATAGAGCTTCTCCATCTTTGGCTACAAAGAATAAAATCAATCTGATTTTGGTGTTGATCATCTAGTGATATCCATGAGTAGAGTCTTGCCTTGTGTTGTTGGAAGAGGGTGTTTGCTATGACCAGTGCATTCTCTTGGCAAAATTCTATTAGCCTTTGCCCTGCTTCATTCCATATTCCAAGGCCAAATTTGCCTGTTACTCCAGGTGTTTCCTGACTTCCTACTTTTGCATTCCAGTCCCCTATAATGAAAAAGACATCTTTTGGGGGGTGTTAGTTCTAAAAGGTCTTGTAGGTCTTCATAAAACCGTTCAACTTCAGCTTCTTCAGTGTTATTGGTTGGGGCATAGACTTGGATTACTGTGATATTGAATGGTTTGCCTTGGAAATGAACAGAGATCATTCTGTCATTTTCGAGATTGCATCCAAGTACTGCATTTCGGACTCTTTTGTTGGCCATGATGGGTACTCCATTTCTTCTGAGAGATTCCTGCCAACAGTAGTGATATAATGGTCATCTGAGTTAAATTCACCCATTCCAGTCCATTTTAGTTCTCTGATTCCTAGAATATTGACGTTCACTCTTGCCGTCTCCTGTTTGACCACTTCCAATTTGCCTTGATTCATGGACCTAACATTCCAGGTTCCTATGCGATATTGCTCTTTACAGCATCGGAGCTTGCGTCTATCACCAGTCACATCCACAACTGGGTATTGTTTTTGCCTTGGCTCCATCCCTTCATTCTTTCTGGAGTTATTTCTCCACTGATCTCCAGTAGCATATTGGGCACCTACTGACCTGGGGAGTTCCTCTTTCAGTATCCTACCATTTTGCCTTTTCATACTGTTCATGGAATTCTCAAGGCAGGAATACTGAAGTGGTTTGCCATTCCCTTCTCCAGTGGACCACATTGTGTCGGACCTCTCCACCATGACCTGCCTGTCAAGGGTGGCAGCCAGGAGGAGCTACCCCACACCCGAGGTCAGGGGCGGCGGCCGAGAGGAGCAACCCAACATCCAACAAATAGTGGTTGTGTGGGCTCAGGAGGGCCTAGAGGAGCTATCCACGTTCAAGGTCAGGAGGGGCAGTGGTGAGGAGATAGCCCTCGTCAAATATAAGCAATGGCTGCACTTTGCTGGAGCAGCCATGAAAAGATGCCCCCTGTCTAAGGAAAGAGAAACCCAAGTAAGATGGTAGGTATTGCAAGAGGGCGGCAGACACACTGAAACCATAACCACAGAAAGCTAGTCAATCTAATCACACTAGGACCACAGCCTTGTCTAACTCAGGTATTGTAGCTGTATCTTATAAACATTTCCTTAGTCTTCACAACAATCATTTGGTACTTATTTCTAGACCAAAACTAAACTAACATGAGGCTCAGAGAGATAAAATGATTTTTATAAGATCACTCAGTTAGAGGTTTGAAACTAGCCTGAATTCAAAAGTCCACTGAGCCACATGTTTCATGGTCCCATTTGTTACTTATTCTCTATTATCCCCACCCAGAATGTTTCAAAAATATTTGGGGGATCATAGGCTAGATATTTTGAAAAACTCAGCAAGTAATCAAAATAGTGCCTGAAAATATTCCAACACACTAAGACCGTAGTGAGCAACATTGTTTTGTTTTAAATAGAAGGACAAATAAATGTTAATCACTTTGGAATTTCTATGAATGAGGCATTCAGATTGTTTTTCTTTGGTACAAACAATTGTCAGTATGTTACTCAGGTAAGGCTCAAAATTAGGAAGCTTGAAGTGTTTCCCATTCCTGTTTCTAGGGCTTATACAAATGACAGAACTGGTCAAGCAGTCTCTTCAAGCCAAATCTGATGCTTAGTGGAGTCAATGTCTTCATGGCCTCTTTTCTACAAAACTTTTCACTTGCCATAAATTGCAGACAACCATACAATTCCTGTGATAAATGTAGTTTACTATCTAAAAATTACCCTTGTCAATAATGTTCAACCAACTTTGATATGTGTCAACACTTGAGCTATAAAAGAGAGACTTAGAAGCCTCCCTGTCTGTCTGTATATCTAAGATGTCTGCATGTATTTTTTGAAATACAATGTACATATATATTTCAAAATATTTTAAAATATATTTTCCTTTCAGTTCAGTTCAGTTGCTCAGTCATGTCTGATTCTTTGCCACCCCATGAACCGCAGCATGCCAGGCCTCCCTGTTCATCAGCAACTCCCAGAGTCCACCCAAACCCATGTCCATTGGGTCGATGATGCCATCTAACCATCTCATCCTCTGTTGTCCCCTTCTTCTCCTGCCCCCAATCCCTCCCAGCATCGGGATCTTTTCCAATGAGTCAGCTCTTCGCATCAAATGGCCAAAGCATTGGAGTTTCAGCTTCAACATCAGTCCTTCCACTGAACACCCAGGACTGATCTCCTTTAGGATGGACTGCTTGGATCTCCTTGCAGTCCAAGAGGCTCTCAAGAGTCTTCTCCAACACCACAGTTCAAAAGCATCAATTCTTCGGCACTCAGCCTTCTTCACAGTCCAACTCTCACATCCATACATGACCACTGGAAAAACCATAGCCTTGACAGACCTTTGTTGGCAAAGTAATGTCTCTGCTTTTCAATATGCTTTCTAGGTTGGTCATAACTTTCCTTCCAAGGAGTAAGCATCTTTTATTTTCACGGCTGCATTCACCATCTGGAGTGATTTTGGAGCCCCCCAAAATAAAGTCTGACACTGTTTCCACTGTTTCCCCATCTATCTGCCATGAAGTGATGGGACCATATGCCATGATCTTAGTTTTCTCAATGATGAGCTTTAAGCCATCTTTTTCACTCTCCTCTTTCACTTTCATCAAGAGGCTCTTTAGTTCTTCTTCACTTTCTGTCATAAGAGTGGTATCATCTGCATATCTGAGGTTATTGATATTTCTCCCAGCAATCTTGATTCCAACCTGTGCTTCCTCCAGCCCAGCGCTTCTCATGATGTACTCTGCATATAAGTTAAATAAGCAGGGTGACAATATACAGCCTTGACGTATTCCTTTTCCTATTTGGAACCAGTCTGTTGTTCCATGTCCAGTTCTAACTGTTGCTTCCTGAGCTGCATACAGGTTTCTCAAGAGGCAGGTGAGGTGGTCTGGTCTTCCTCTCTTGAAGAATTTTCCACAGTTGATTGTGATCCACACAGTCAAAGGCTTTGGCATAGTCAATAAAGCAGAAATAGATGTTTTCTGCTGCTTTTTCCATGATCCAGAGGATGTTGGCAATTTGATCTCTGGTTCCTCTGCCTTTTCTAAAACTAGCTTGACTATCTGGAAGCTCACGGTTCATGTATTGCTGAAGCCTGGCTTGGAGAATTTTAAGCATTACTTTACTAGCGTGTGAGATGAGTGCAATTGTGTGGTAGTTTGAGCATTCTTTGGCGTTGCCTTTCTTTGGGATTGGAATGAAAACTGATCTTTTCCAGTCCTGTGGCCACTGCTGAGTTTTCCAAATTTGCTGGCATATTGAAGAATTGCAGCACTAATCTACAAATAATGACAATTAAATTGTCACCTTTCTGCCTTATATGCTTTAGATAAACAGTTTGATGTTGTTTGTTTAGTTGTTAAATCGTGTCTGTCTCTGCTACCCCATGGACTGTAGCACAGAGGACTCTGAGCCCTCTGTCTATAAGACTTCCCAAGCAGGAGTATTGGAGTGGGTTGCCATTTTCTTCTTCAGGGGATCTTCCTGACCCAGGAACTGAACCTTTGTCTCCTGCACTGGTAGGTGGGTTTTTTACCACTGAGGCACCAGGGAAGCCCTTAGATGAAAGAGCGACAAATTATTGTAACTATATTGCTGGTATATGTAGCTATGAATTAAGTGATAAGTGACTGATGACAAGCAGAATTTACACAAAATTGGAATAGAAATTTATTTAGCAGAATTCTCATTTCCTTTTCTCATTCATTACATGGATATGCTGGGAAGCTTGTTCCATTTATGAAGAGTGTACTATTATCGCTAACACAGACATGATCACATTAAAAGTACTGAACAGGATTTCTTGTACCATTGTTTTCAATGGGATAATTTAATTTGAATTTACTTACCTTCTTGGAAGTTTGGTGTGTGTGTATGTGTGTGTGTGTGTGTGTGTATATAGTATCCTGTTTACTAAGCAGAAGCAAGTAATGTGTGTGGTATTTTGCATCCTTTTATACATGTCCAGATAATGGCTTTTATTTATTTCTTCTCTGCAGTTTTCAATGGGAAGGTAGCAACTCTGTTTACCCCAGATAAAGTATTTTAAATTGCTATTTGAAGATATTTCTTACTATATTATTGAGCTATAATATTTTATTCTCATTATACACTGTGGTGATTTCTTATGATCATATATGTTCTCCTTCGAGCTAACCTTTGAAGGCAAGCTGTCAAACAGTGATAGTCTGGCCTGTGCTTTGAGCTTTTCCTGTGTATACAGAAGAGTCACCCCTCAGAGTTGCACATTTACTGCCATCTAGTGATTGAATAATAAATATATCCTGTGTGCTTAAGTTACTATTGTTTTATTTTTTACCAAAGTGACACTGAACCAAAGAATGATAAAAAATGTGAACTGAGTAAGCATGCAGACTAATGAAAGAAGAAACTCTGGAGCTTGGAGAATAAATTTCCATCAGCACTGTGGGTTTGAGTCAGAATTTGACATCTTCTCTACTTATATCCTGTCCAGTGTTCCTTTTTACCCCACTGATCTCATCGTCTGACTTGATCATGTCTTCTCTTTAGCTATCTCATTTCAAAAGATTTAGTGTGCAAATGCTATTTTCCATGTTGCTGCTCTATATAGTGTCTAGAAAATTATGGGGACTTTTCAATTATGAAGCAATAGCCAAAATGACAAGATTTTATTAACTGAGTTTATATATTGAAAATAACCTCAGTAAATATTTCAAATATGTATTTTAAAAGGGGTAAATTATAGTGGTGAGAATGACTCTATGTCGACAAATTTCATTGCCTAAAAGTCTTAAGCTACTTCAGTAGGATTTTCATTTTTGGATGAACATATTATTCTTACACTGTTTCTTAGAGAAAAGGCTTAAGTCTATATTTATTGCTGAAAAAATCAGATATATACAGTTTGCAGCAGATATCTTTAATAAAATGTTTAAAAGTGAAATAGTAAGCAATATGTTTAATTCATATGTAAATGGATATTGACCAAAAGGGCAAAATTAAATTATGTTGTTTAGAAGACTAGACATAACATTTTAAAATTCGGTTGTTTTTCAGAATTGAATAAGCACAACAACTCTTGTTCCTAAGTCCTCCTCAAGTGTCTCAAATTTATTTATCTTTCTCTGTAAACCTGAAGATATACATCTAATATATTTTTGAAAAATGCAAAACCAGGGAATTTATCTGATTGCCCCAACCTTCTTTTTTTCCCCAAGTAATCTGACTTGGTATCTGAAAATAAGAAAACAGCAGCAAAATTTGGAGTATCTGCCTCGTTGTGGGGGGCGGGGGGAACTGGTACCTTGAGGTAGCAATTTTTTGGCTTTTTTCCCCCAAAAAACTGACTGAAGTAATTTTGTTGTTTATCACACAGCTCTTAGATGAAGTAGAGCTGATGTCACATTTCACTGAATTCGTTCACAGAATGTGCCATAGGCAAAGCAGCAACATAAATGTAGTAGGGAGTCTCAGAGTCTGTGTGGACTTGAAGAAACTGAGATTTCAATACATTCAGTAGATCTGGAGTAGAGTTCAATAGTCTGGATTTTTAGTTCGTTTCTTAAATCAATTTTAGAACAGTTATTACATTTCTTTTTCTAATTCCTCCAGCAACTGTCTATCCTGAACTTTCTCATGGTTTCCACAACTCAGGAGAAGAGAACTAAGCATAATTTTTTTTTCTCATAGAAAAGAATTAAACATAATTTTAATTTTTAAGCACAGAAGAGAATTAAACATAATTTTAATTTTTAAGCAAACACTGTGGTGTTAGGGACTAAAAAATACAAGAAATTATTGCATGAGAAGAAGCTGCAAAGCCAGACTGAAAAAAAATGATGTTCATGACTATGACCTCAGAGGTGAGGGTGGGATGATTTGAGAGACTAGCATTGCAACATACACATGACCATATGCAAAATAGATGACCAGTGCAAATTCGATGCATGGAGCGGGGCACCCAAACCTGGTGCTCAGGGACAACCAAGAGGGATAGGGTGAGGAGGGAGATGGGAGTGGAGCTCAGGAATGTGGGGTACATGTATACCTATGGCCAATATCATGTTGATGTTTGGCAAAAAAGAATCACCATATTGTAAAGTAATTATCCTCCAATTAAGAACAATCAATTAATTAAAAAAAAAGACATGACCTCAGGATCTAAACCTACTGGCATCACAGCTGACCTCTGAAGCTCAGCTGCTGTGTGCCATTGTACGGGATGTGTCAACAGTCAGCTTCCCCAAGTGGAAGTGCCCCTCAGAAAGGTTTAGGGAATTAAATACGTTAATGTGTATAAGGTCTCCAGGCACACAGTTTTCTTCAGAATATAACAGCATTTTACTAATTTAATTAACATGGTAAATTAATTAACACTTCATCGATATTTATTTCTTATAATTAAGCTAAAAGGCGTTTCTGAATGTAGACCAATTGGTTTGACTTTTGATTCTGGGTGTGAGAGACTACAGTAGACTCACTCACCTATGGGCCTACATTCTGGGAAGTTTTTGTGTGTCCTGTCCTCTCGAAGCTGCTACAGACTCTGAATTTAACAGATCAGGTAGTGACTGTGCTCAGTTTGAAAGTCCTTATGGTGACTAGTGTGGATGTTATGTATTAGCTGATATTCTAGAAATACATTTAATGTGATAATTTACCTAAAATGATTAAGTGAGTAAGAATATTTGGAAGTTATGTTTTTGTTTTCCTACTCAGGGTTTATAGATATATCAAACATATATATAAGTGTATGTGCATATGTTTAATACATACCACAAAATAGTAGCTTTAATATTCTGGATAATTCAAGATCTCAAAGATAGCCAATCACCTTTAGAAGGTTTACATTACCAGTAATTGTAGCATGTCCCTTGACTCTATTTCTGAACACTCAACCTACTTAAATGCCATATTCAAATAATTGGGATGTTTTGCCAATAGTCCATTAGTTTTGAAGTATATGAACCTAATGTTACAAGTACAAAAATCAATATGCTCCTGTTTCCATTCTGTTACTTTACAATATATATATATTTTTGAGAAAAGCACCATGCTTTGCAGATCATATAAACTCAATAATTAATTGAGTTCAATGAAACTGATAACTATGAACTTAGAAAAGTTTTAAAGTAAAATCTCAAAACCTAAACAAATATCAAATAACTGTTGAAACTAAAACATGAGCACACTCTCATGCTGTTTTGTACTACCATGCTTATCACAGACAACTGAGTGCCTTAACAAAGCCATGCTTTCCTTCTTTCCTGATGACAGGACCTGAATTTTGCTTATATGTTCTTCCATCGGTTCTGTGAACTTTGGCCTCATCCCTAGTTTCGTAGGATGCGTGTGTGCTTGCTAAGTCAGTGCAGTTCTGTCCAACTCTGTACAACCGCACAGACTGTAGCCTGCCAGGCTCCTCTGTCCATGGGATTTCCCAGGCAAGAATCCTAGGGTGGGTCACCATGCCCTATTCCAGGGGATCTTCCTGATACAGGGATCCTACCCACATCTCTCATCTTGTGTTTTGACAGGTAGGTTCTTTACCACTAGCGCCACCTGGGAAGTCCAGTTCATAGGATAGATACTGATTATTCTAAGCGAGTATAGGTGAAAATGTTTGGAAAATGGTCTCTGGCAGTTGGTGCCTAGAGAGGTGAGGTCTGAGCTGCTGTAGCCATCCTGTGATGCATACTTCTACCAGCAAAACCTGAGTCTTTTGATGATGATGGTGGTGATACTCCAGCTGGTGCTCCTGCCACTGCTGCTGAGCCACGGTTTAATCAACTCTGCAACTGGATCTTGTGCAGCTTCTTCTGAGAGATACTAAATATCTTTAGTTTTTGAGAAAAAAACCTGTTATATTAGTTATATTTTCTCTTAAAACTCAGGAGTCATTGGTTTTATTCCATATACTTTATTTAGTTGGATAATTATTAACATAAAATGAAATTTGGCAAAATCGTGAAAGCACCAGTAACTCATATCTGGCAATCCCTAATCCATATCAAAATGAGATTTAAATATTTCTTAAAACATATAGAAAAGTGCTAGACACAGTGGTGTGGTTTTACATTATTATATACTTAGAGAGGCTTTTCCCTGCTGGCTCAATGGTAAAAGAATCTGCCTATCAATGCAGGAGACATGGATCCCATCCCTGGGTTGGGAAGATCCTCTGGAGAAGGAAATGGTAACCCACTCCAGTATTCTTGCCTAGGAATATCCCATGGACAGAGGAGCCTGGCCAGCTACAGTCTATGGGGTCACAAATAGTCAGGCATGAATTAGTGATTAAACAACAACAAATAATTAGAGAATGTGCATTATGTAATCCTGAGGGACCAAGTGCTGCTATCATTTTTTTTTAATTTTATCATTTTAATTGTGCTCAGTGAAGATCATGTGAAAATTATGTGTTTCTACCTTTACCCAACTACTTTCTCCTTCACAGGATCACTTTAATTTTAGTTTCATGTAGTTGGCCATGGATATATTAGTTTGAAACAAACAAAACATGTCATGGGACTTACTACAGATGGTTTGCGGGTAGAAAATATAAAAACTCATCATAACTAAACATTTCATCTTGTGGTGTGTAGAAAAATGGCCACCCCAAAGATGTCCATGTTTTATCCCATAGAATCTATGACTCTGTTAGGTTACACAGCAAAAGATAATTAAAATTATAAGATAGTAATATTGTCCTGGATGATCTGGATAACTCTATTATACCCACAAGAGCCCTTGCAAATGAAAGAAGAGGTGGAAAAGGGAGAACCAGAGAGACGGCAGGATGGAAAAGACTAACTTTGAAGATGGAAGAAGAAATCCATGAGTCAAAGAGAGTGGGAATCCTCTAGAAGTGGAAAAAGGAAGTAAAATGGATTTTCCCCTGAACACCTAGAAATACAGCCCAGCAAGCACCTTGATTTTAACACACTGAGAGCTGTGTTAAACGTGTGACCTTCGGAACTATAAGATAATAAATGTTGTTGTTCAGTTGCCAAGTCATGTCTGACTCTTTGTGACCCCATGGACTGCACACTCCAGGCTCCTCTGTTCTCCAGTATCTCCCTGAGTTTGCTCAAATGCGTGTCCACTGAGTTAGTGATGCTATCCAAGCACACCATCCTCTGTCTGCCCTTCTTTTGCCTTCACTCTTTCCCATTAGTCTTTTCCAATGAGTTGTCTCTTCTCATCAGGTGGCCAAAAAGAGCGGCAGCATCAGTATCAGTCTTTCCAGTAAATATTCAGGGTTAATCTCCTTTAGGATTGACTAGTTTGATCTCCTGCTATCCAAGAGACTCTCAAGAATTCAAGGGAAGTCCAGGAAAGCCCAACTGAGCACCTTAATTTGTGGTAATTTATTTATAACTCCGTCAGATCGTATGTTTGATGAAAAATTGTTGTGATAGAGAAGCTATAGTGTTTATAAGGTATATTTTCTATATTTATTATGTGAAACATTTTAGTGAATTGCAAAATTAAAACCATAAACCAAATCATGAAGGTGGAAGCTATTTTGTGAAAAATTGAGAAGAAATATTTTTGACACTACTGACAGATTTTTTTAAAAAAGGCTAATAGGATATAAGTGCTTATAATGACAACATGTAATACATTTTAGTTGTTTGTAATTTGTAACCCATTTGTAATAGTGTTTTTGTAAAGACACACCTCTTGAAAAGTGTCTACAAACCACAAGTATTTCACATTGTTAATTTTATTTTATAAAGGAAAAAGTTTTCCCATGCTTTTTTTGCTCTCATATTTAATTTTGTAAAAACTTTACTTTTTTAAAGAATATCTATGTGTGCCATCTAGTTTTCAACAGAGATTTATCTCAATATTTTTTGAAAATCTCTTTACATTATATTATAGTAGTTACTGATAGCCTTTTACTTGTATACACTTTCTGAGCATACACAAAATATTAGAATACTTTTTCAGCAACCAATTAAATATGTCTACTAACATGCATATTTCCCCAATTTATTCACTATGTAATTAGTGTTCAGGTCATGTAGAAAGTAAGCCATTTAATTTCTGTGACTATTAAGCATAAAAACATTGATAAGATGATATTTACAACCATAAATCACATGAATAATTTTCTTTAGAAGAAAAGAGAAAACCAAACACATTAAAATTGTGACTTGTATAATTTTAAAAATAACTTTTGAATTCCATTTACAAAATTGAAAATACTGACCCCCTATAATAGGAAGTTAATCACTATACATTAATCTTTTCTGTGGATCAGTGAAAATAATCTCAAATATATAAAATATCCACTAGCTTGAAATTACAACCCTGACAAATATTTTAGCAGTTTCGCTCTTCCTGACCTTAGCCATATAAAGGTAATTTAATGAAAATGATGAATATATATATACACAGCATTGTCACTCTAAATGTATATCTGTTTGTTGTTACACATCCTAGTATTTTACAAATGCAAAAGTAGCGACGTGAAGTGAACAGTTGACATTTCTGATTGAATAGCCCATCGTGACCATTCACTTTCTTTTCCCTGAAGCTTCGTTTTATTGTCTCATTGATGAGTGGTAGATTATGATGCGATACAAACACATTTAAAACAGTGTTGGACAACACTTGCTTCTACTGTTTCTGAACTTGTAATTGTTAAGATTAGTCTTTAGCTTCTGGCCAGCACTTCCTCGTCTGTCAAGTCCTTTTGAGCCTCCACCTGAAAAATAAGGTTTTCTGCAAAATACATCACAGATATTGCTTCACTGACACCTCATTAATTCTTAAGTTTGGTAAATGAGAACATTTTTTATATGTCGGAAATTAAATATTTGCCCTGCCATTTTGTTTCTGTTATAATTTCCTTGTTGTATGATAATTAATCAATAGCACATCTTTATAAATTCTGGATTCTCTAATTACTTCTGTCTTTATTTATAACATCTTTATTCATATGACCCATTTGATCTACACAAGTTTCTCTCTTTAAATCGCAATGTCAAAACAACTCAAAATGTCTAACTACTATATAAAAGGAGGATATTGGTCCCATGAGTTAAATGGGTAGTTTGAATCTCCATTACAAAAAAATCACTCCTATCCTTCCCAGGAAAATTATCTTTGACTGAGATTTGAGTACTGATCATTATACTCAGTTCCTTGTCTTTTGGAAATGGGGAATTCCATACCAAGGGCTATTATTGGTCTTATATGAAAAGTGACCAAACTATTTTGTTTCCCAAAGAAAACAAATCTGTGTAAATAAGAGGTTTCTTAGAAGATTTGTCTATTCCCTATATTCTTCTACATCTGGTATGTTTTAGTTTGGTAAATGACATTTGCAGCAAGATTCCAACATTTTGCTAAGTGGAAAAATGACTTTAAAAATTTAAAGCAAAATTTTGTGAGATCAACAAAGCTGTGAGGCAGAACAAAACAACATATTGACAATTAAGTATGTTTCAGTTTTAGAATCTTTCTAGTTTATCCACTCAGCATTGAAGAAATATGATTCTCAGAGTAAAATAAATTGTTTCTTAGATTTTCTGGAACTGAAAATTAATTTAATATTAATTTTCTTGACATCTGCTAAAACTTTATCCTCTCTACTATTTCTTAACAGTTTTACTGAGTTGTGGTATTAATTAAAGCAGAAACAGAAACCTTGTGTGACAAAAGACAAAAATTGAAATGGTGACTATACAAAGAGTATATTTAGATCTGCTCAAGCTGCTGCTGCTGCTAAGTCGCTTCAGTTGTGTCCAACTCTGTTCTACCCCACCAGGCTCCCCCATCCTTGGGATTCTCCAGGCAAGAACACTGGAGTGGGTGGCCATTTCCTTCTCCAATGCATGAAAGGAAAAGTGAAAGTGAAGTCATTCAGTCATGTCCAACTCTTAGTGACTCCATGGACTGCCAGCCAACCAGGCTCCTCCATCCATGGGATTTTCCAGGCAAGAGTACTGGAGTGGGGTGCCATTGCCTTCTCTGGATCTGCTGAAGAAGTTAGAGAAAAATGCAAATTTTTTAGATATGTTCACTTCTCTTCCAAAGTGATAAAATAACCAAATTTTTTCTATTTACTAAAGAAAACATACAAATAAGCCCCACACAAATTTGAAAGTAATGACTATTCCATGTTATTTTACATGTGTGTATTCCCTGGTGACTCAGTGGTAAAGAACTCACCTACAAATGCAGGCTTCCCTGGTAGCTCAGTCAGTAAAGAATCTGCCTGCAATTCAGGAGACCCAGCTTTGATCCCTGCATCAGGATGATCCCCTGGAGAAGGAAATGGCAACCCACTGCAGTATTCTTCCCTGGGAAATCCCATGGACGAGGAGCCTGGAGGGCCACAGTCCATGGGGTCACAAGAGTTGGACACAACTTAACAACTAAACTACCACTAACGCAGGAGACACCGGTTCAATCATGGGATCAGGAAGATCCCCTGGAGAAGGAAATTGCAATCCATTCCAGCATTCTTGCCTGGAGAATTCCCATGGACAGAGGAGCCTGATGGGCTACAGTCCATAGGGTCACAAAGCTGGACACTTCTGAGTGATTAAGTACAGTATTGTTTCTTGGAGAATTCCATGGACAGAGGAGCCTGGCAGGCTATAGTCCATGAGGTCACAAAAGAGTCAGACATGGAGACTAAACAACAATGTGTTTTCATGCACATACATCTGTCTTTCTCCATTTCTTTCTCTCTGTATACACACCTACATATATATGTTCATATGTATATATGTATAAAAGCTCTAATATGGATAACTGACTTCAACTTTCACATAATACAAATAATTTTTATTGTTGATATATTACATTTTAGAAGTAATTAATATAAAAATATTGACATATTTTAGACACCACTGGTAATTTTAATTAAAAAACATCATGTGCAAATAGATACAGCATATTTAAAAAACAAAAAACAGAAGACCAACAAGCAAGAGAAGATAAAATAGTAAAATCAGAAAATTGGCATTAATTAAAATCCTACTTCTAAAGGAAAATATATTTCGGTAGCACATGGCCATTTATCTAATAAATCACCCCTATGTATTCATTGTGGTTCCATAAGTGAGTTTGATAAGTGTTGTTATATATGCTCAGTATACCAGCCCCTCATTATTTATTCAATGCTGGCTGAGACCCATTAGTCCAAAAGCCCACCTCCAAGAAACTCCAATTTTTACACATCCAATTATTTCAAAATGAGCCCAAACAGGCAAATGATTTGGCATTTAAAACCTGACTGCTTTTCACATAATGGGAAATCTCACCCAATATCTGTGAGGCACTGATAAAATAAGGCTTTGTGGTTACAAGGGGTCTAATCTGCACTGCATTTCAGAGTTTTCAAACTCGGAGACCCAAAGACTCCAGACCAAGCTGCTGCTGAGGGGTGTCACCTAGACAGCTGAGTCTCCTTTTCAGGTTTTCAATCTCCCTCTCCCCTGGGAGGTCCCTGCCCTCCCCTCCTTTTGAGTAGCATAGACCACTCCCCCCCAACCAGTGCTCCCTCCTCTGAACTGACTCCAGCTGTGAGGGACACCCCCTCCACACACACACACACAATTGTAAAGGCATCACCCAGGAAAGCTTGTGTGTGCTGCTGTGAACTTGTCCTGTTTTCCTAGACTCTCCAATGTCAATGTCAAAAGCCAGATGTTTACAATTTTTTGCTTGGATCATTTTTAGTGCTTTTAATTCTACCATCCCTTAGCTATCCTTATTATCATTTAGTAAGAGATTTTTCTCTGAAATACTGTAATATTCACACTTTTAACTTGATGTCTCGTATTTTGAAAAGCCAAAGCCTTTTAAAACCTACCTTCTTATTAATTTCACAGCATCTTATACTACTTTGGTTACTTAGCTTTGAATTCTCAGTTTTAATACAATATCTAGAACATATTTTAAATAAATACTTGGTGTAAGGATGAATAGTTATAATTGTGAATAAAAACTGTATTTTTTAGGCTTGACATCGGGGTAATACATATGTGTGAGAAAGTGAGATGTGGCTTTTTACTAAGAACATTCTCCTGATAAATATTAGGACATGTATTCCTTTGCTTTTATGAAAATCACATGCTCTTTTTAAGGTTTTGGATTCTATTTAATCAAGCATAAACAAGGAGTGAAGAACTGTCTGAAACCTCATGGAACTCTTTGCATTGGGCAATTGAGAATGAGATGCTTCATTGCTATTAAATAAATACAGCAATGCTATAAAATGAAATAAAACAATTAGATAAAAATAATTTTAATGTATGATAGAAGGAAGGAAAATGGAAAATGATGAGAGATAAAATAACTCAGTTTCCTCATGTCCCATGAGTAATTCAATCTTACAAAAAATGAAGGTCAAATATCTAAATACACCTGGTGATTCTTGAGTGGCAAGATTTATTCATGCTCAAGAAAGCCCCGAAAGATAAGTCTCTTTCTTAAGAGAATGGCTTAGGAAACTTGAAAAGATTTCGACACTGAGAGGGCAGTGAGGGAACAGGAAAAGATAGCACTTCTGGACAGATGCTGAGTTATTGTGATTCAGACTTACATATTCAACATGCTTATACATATATGCATGCATATAGTATGCATATAATTTCTTTATTTTCATGAAAACTGTAGTGCTGCTAATTATGGAAGGTTTACATTACTGGGAATCTGAAAGAATATATCATCAACCCCTAGGGAATAACATAATATCTAGTTCCTCTTATAATACCAGACAAAAAGCAAAATAATCACAACAATCCTTAATCCAGATCCTCTTGGACAACTAAAATGTTTTTAAATGCAGTTTTAAAAATGATTGTATTTGGGGAGGACATTGAATATAATGGCAACATGAGCAGCAAGCCCACCAAACATGAGTTCCTTATAAGATAATAAAGCCCAGAGGGTTCAATCCTGCAGAATACCATAATTTTTGAAAACATCATCATTTAGGTAAGCCCTGATGAGCTTCTAAGGCCAGCATGTTGCAGTAAACATGACGAATTACATAGTCACGATTAAACCCGGGTTTTCAGCAAGTAATTCCTCTCTTTTCTCTGATGGTACTGAGTAGGGAGTTTTAAACCTTTGAGATTGCTTAACCTCTGACTTTAATCATGGTCACCTGGTGGTTCCTGGTGTGGATCCCTGTCGCAGGCACATGCTTCTTACTTCTCAGAGGTTGCACGTGGGGTTATGGGCATCATTCTGCCTCCCTCAGTTATGGGCTCTTTTTTCCTTTCTCTTGTCTACAGCACTAAAATTTTAGCAAATTTGTTTATATTGTGTGGTTTTGAGCAAAAATAAGGTTTTATACCAAAAATATGTTATCCAAAAATGGCATATATATGTATATATATGTTTTATGCATTTCATCTAGATTTTAAATTATTCTTGCTCTTGGTAAAATCTGTTCCATGTAGTGTCAGTCACTCAGTTGTGTCTGACTCTGCGATCCCATGAATGTAGCCCGCCAGGCACCCCTGTCTATGAAATTCTCCAGGTAAGAATACTGGAGTGGGTAACCATTCTCTTCAATAGCTGAAGTTTGACTGAAGGCAAATCTGTACTTTGTCTCTTCTCTTCTTGAAGGAAAGACAGATTGAAATAGTTTCAGTATTTGGGGATCCCAGGTCTCCTAGGCTGTGTATGTGATCACTGGGTGGTTGCTTCATGATAAGGTTTACAAATGTTCTCTCTTTTGTAACAGGACTGCGTGGTTGGTGTCCTTGCTCTGACCCCTTAGTGGCCCAGAGTCCCATTAGCACCTATTATTCTATTGAATGACCGTGTGTCTGGTTAGAAATGGAGCATGAGATTTCATAGTCTTTAATAAGAGGATTGCCATAAAATTAATTTGGCGTCTTTGACTCTATAATCCCGAACAAAGGTAAACCTTGGTCAAGTAAGGAAGGAAAATAGTTCATCAAAACTAATAAAAATCTTGAAAATTATTAAAGGAATAAATATTGCTTACATTTAATTTAGAACCTTGGAGCTAGCTGGCAAACATAATGAAATAGCTAAAGTTTGTAACGTACTTTTGTACTTTACATGAGTAATGTATATTTGTTAATAATTTTCTTTCTTTTGGGACTTCCCTGGTCATCCAGTGGTTAGAGACCACGCTTCCTCTGTAGGAGGTCCGGTTGAATCTCCGGCCAGGGGAACTAAGATCCCTCATGCCATGCTATGTGGCCAAAAACCATTTAAAAATAATAATCTTTCTTTTAAAATAATAAAATCAGTCTTATATTCTTCATCTAGATTTTAAATCATTCTTCCTCTTGGTAAAATCTCCTGTTGCATTCAGGGTCAGTCGCTCAGTCATGTCAGATTCTTTGTAATCTCATGGACTGTAGTCTGCCAGGATCCTCTGTCCATGGAATTCCCCAGCAAGAATACTGCAGTGGGTATCCATTCCCTTCTCCAAGGGATATTCCTAACCCAGGGATTGAACCCAGATCTCCTGAATTGCAGGTTGATTCTTTACTGTCTAAATCACCAATTGTTCAGTCGCTCAGTCACGTCCAACTCTTTGCAATTCCACGTGCTGTAGCCTGCCAGCCATCTTACCCTGTAACCAACCATCTTACCTTCTATTGTCCCCTTCTTCTCCTGCCTTTAATTTTTCCCAGCATCAAGGTCTTTTCTAATGAGTCAACTCTTTACATCAGGTTGCCAAAGTATTGAAGCTTCAGCATCAGTCCATCCAATGAATATTCAGGATTGATTTCCTTTAGCCACCAGGGATTTCTATTAATGGATATCATGGCAAAATTGAGGAAATGGAGTTAGTCATCTATGACACAAAATATATAGAGGCTTCATGCCTTGACGCCTAAAGTGATGTTCGCAATTGTCTTGCTCTCTAAGAGTTCACACTTCCAATCATTATTGATAAATAATTTAAAAACAAAGGAAGCAAACACGCTTCTTGAGGTTTTTAAACAATATCTGGTTAATAGGCATAAACTAGATTACCCCCCAAATTAATTGGTATCTTTATTCTAACTGGTGTTGGTTTATAGTTAGTTTTTATAAATATATATTAGTTTCTTTGTGTGTCAATTTCCATAACAAAATCCTTTGCATTATGCAGTTTCTGTACATGCTTTTTTAAAGCACGTGTTGAATAATTTTGGCGTTACTATAAAAGAGCCTTGGTTCCTGATCTTATTTTTTAAAAATTTTGTTTAAAGGCATCTTTCTCGTATCAGAAATCCCTCATCCCACTGCAGATAAGCCATGAATCTTCACTGTCTCACTGATTTTGAATGATATGCTGTCACTTAAATGATGATTGCCTCAGCTCTGTCATCAACTATGCATGACATTCAAAATTATTGCACACTTTGTAAGAAAATAAAAAAGTTGTCACAGAAATTTTAAAATGAAAATATGTATGCAGAATTATTATTATTTTGTGTGTGTGTGTGAGAGAGAAAACGTTGCTAATAGTTACAGTAAGAGTCTGATCTGGGCTTATTTCGGCCTTCTAGGTATAGTGTTTTTTATTGTTCTTTTCTTCCCAAGAATTTATTTAAGCTCCAGATTTATGTATCCCGTTGTCTCCTTGATGTACTCACTTTACAGTCTATAGGGGAGATTTTGGAATTTGACACGGATTGGGCACCCCCTGGTGAGAGCAGACAAAGCTGAGAAAAATCACCATGTTCAAACAACTGAAGGGAGCCTTGGAATTGTGACAATTTCCTCTCAGTTGTATAAGTAGGAGATGGTATGTGTGACAATTTCCCCTCAGCTGTATAAGTAGGAGATGGTATGTGTGCCCTGCCCATGTCTGCACCACAGGCTGGCATACCCATCCCCCTCCCACCTATCAGCCTTGTGGGTAATGGCCTCCAAAGTTCTCCCCGACTCTGAAGAAATGCCAGGGCTTATGTATAACAGAAGATCCATCTTGTTGGAAGGATTTAATTGCTATTTCTATTTCTCTGATATATATATATATATATATATATATATATATATATATAAAAATACTTATTATCTATTTCTCCTTTGATGGCTTTTGGCAGTTTATGTCTTTCAGGAAATTGTTCCATCTTATCTAAATATCAAATGTGTAGGTATAGAGATTTTTATACTATTCCTTTAATCTTTCCAGGGGCTTCCCTGGTGGCTCAGATGGTAAAGAACCTGCCTGCAATTCAGGAGACTCGGATTTAATCCCTGAGTGAGGAAGATCCCCTGGGGTAGGGCATGGCAACCCACTCCAGTATTCTTGCCTGGAGAATTCCATAAACAAAGGAACCTGCCAGGGTACAGTCCATGGGGTTGCAAAGAGTTGGACACAACTGAGTGACTTAACACTTTAACTTCACTTTTAATCTTTCATGTTCATGCGAATAGTAGTGATGACTCTTTTTCCATTTCTGATTTTGGTAATTTTTTATTTTTTTATTTTTTTATTTTTATTTTTTTTTTGGTAATTTTTTAAAAAACTACTTTTTTGGTTGGTCTGGCTAGAATTTAATCAATTTTATTGATACTTTCAAAGAAACCACTTTGATTTCAATCATTTTTCTCTATTGTTTATCTGTTTGCTTTTTAAAATATGTAAGCATTTTATTTTGCACTTTAGTGAGTTATAATCAGAAAACTTGTAATATATTTAAACATCTTAATTTGATATACAGATAACATTGTGAAATGATTCCCACAATCAGGTTAATTAACAATCTATCACCTCACATAGTTATGTTTGGGGGAGGGTGTGTATGTAAGAATGCTTCAAATCCATTCTCTTATCACATTTCAAATATAGTCTCTGTGCTATACATGAGATCCTCAGAATGGATCCATCTTATAACTGGACATCTGCGTCTTTTGATGAATCTCTCCTTATCACCCCCAACCTCAGTCCCTGCAATCACCACTATACTCTGTTTCAATGAGTTCAATGTGGGTCTTTTTGTGTTTATGTTCCACGTGTTACCATACACTATGTCTTTCTCTGGCTTGTTTCTGATATATTCTCTAATGATTTTTGTTTCCTTCTTCTGCTTGCTTTATGTTTAACTGTTCATCTTTTTCTAGTTTAATAAGTTAGAAATTTAGATATGACTTTTACTTCATGCTATTTTTTTTTCTTATATGTGCCTCTAATGCTGTTTGTTTTCCCTTAAGAACTGCTTATCAGCATTCCACAAATTTTGATGTTATTTTAACTTAATTCAATTTTTATAAAATGCCATAAGAGATCACGTGTTTTGTTAAAGTATATTATTTGCTTTCCAAAATTTTCCCTAATTATCTTTCTGTTATTCATTTCTAGAATAATTCCACTGTGGCCTAAGAACATACTTCTTATGATTAAAAAAAAAAAAACTGAGATGTATTCTGTGGCCCAGAATATAACCTGTCTCCATGAATGTTCCACTATGTGCTTAAGAATGATTTATTTTCTTAATGATTTGTTTTATGTTGTTGTTGATTGATACTTTGTATAAAAGTCCATTTGCGCATGTGTGTTTGACATTTGTTCTTACCTTTGTTATAGCTTTTTAGATGAACCGTTTAGTCAATTTTGCGATATTGTTGGCCATTGCTACTTCAGATATTTCTTCTGCTCTATTTTCTGTCTGCTCCTTTTAATGTTCCTTGTATGGTGTCATAGTTTTTGAAATTTCCCAGGAATTAAGCATCTTTTCTTTGCTCTTTTTCCCCTTTGCATTCCAGTTTAGAATATTTCCCACGGACATATCTTCAAACTCACTGCTCTTTGCTTGATCACGTCACGCTGGAGGACAGCCTTCATTTCAGGTACAGAGTTTTGACTTCTCCAAGTTCCTTTTGATTTTTTTCTTAGAGTTTTAGTCTTTAAGTTTATATTACCTGTATGTTCTTGTATGTTATTTACTTTCTTCTTCAGACTACTTGATACATTAAAAAATAACTGTTCTAATTCCTTATCTGATCTTTCTAACATCTGTGTCATACCTGAGTCTCAGCTGGATGTTTAGTTTGTGTGCTTATGCCCATTATCTCCGTATCTTTGGTTATATCTTGTAATTTTATGTTCAAGGTGGGGCCTTGCTTCTAGGAAAGAGTCTCTGTGTTACAGCTCTTTTCACATTCAGTTCAGTCGCTCAGTTGTGTCTGACGCTTTGCAACCCCGTGAACCATAGCACGCCAGGCTTCCCTGTCCATCACCAACTCCCAGAATCTACCCAAACTCATGTCCATTGAGTCGGTGATGCCATCCAACCATCTCATCCTCTGTCGTCCCCTTCTCCTCCTGCCCTCAATCTTTCCTAGCATCAGGGTCTTTTCAAATGAGTCAGCACTTCGCATCAGGTGGCCAAAGTATCGGAGCTTCAACTTCAGCATCAGTCCTTCCAGTGAACACTCAGGACTGATTTCCTTTAGGATGGACTGGTTGGATTTCCTTGTAGGCCAAGCAACTCTCAAGAGTCTTCTCCAGCACCACAGTTAACCCACTGTTATTGAACTGGATCCTGTGATGTGATGGTAGGGGTAGTGGATTAGAGTATTCAATAACAATCTGATTAATTGTCAGTCTCTTAGATGCATTCTGTCTTTGCTAGTGACTTGATGAGTTTTTCTCTGTCTTCCTACCTCATATAATTTTACACCACTTACCCCCTCCTCCTTTAGCTGGCTGCAGTATTATTAGTTTATATTATTAAAGTCTCAACCTTGGGTTAATAGGTTGTTGTTGTCACACTTAGAGGGGGCAGGAAGGCTGAAAGAGGTTGGAGTGGAGAGATGTTCCCTACAGCCATCTGGGATGAAGTTTCAGAACATGCTTTGGTAAGTCTGGTGAATTATTTTTTCCTAGAGCATAGGCTTTTGCTGTGAGGACGGCTCTAGGTATATTTACAACTATTTTTCCTTTTCTCCGTTGGGCCTCAAAGGGAATTTTTCCATGTGGGGTTAATGAAGGGAAAGCCCAGGGAAATGTGGGGTCTCCCATAAGACTGTTCCTCTAGGAATTTCTTACTTTAGCACTAGTCCATAATCAGCCTCCATCCCTTTGTCAAAATTACCACTTATGTTTTCCCACCAGTTTATAGCTCCAGTGGTTTCCAACTCAGATAAGCAGATTTCAGCTGCTAGATCACCGTAAGTGTACATGCTTCTCCGATTTTATGGTGGCTGTTTGCCTTCCAAATTCATTTCTGTGATGAGTAAAAGAAAATTTATTCATTTTTAGTTTGTCCTGCTGTTGCTGGTTTTCCTAATGGGGGAGACAGCCTCCCCCTGGTAGCTCAGACGGTAAAGCTTCCGCTTACAATGAGGGAGACCTGGGTTTGATCCCTAGGTTGGGAAGATTCCCTGGAGAAGGGAATGGCAACCCACTCCAGTATTCATGCCTGGAAAATCCCATGGACCAAGGAGCCTGGTGGGCTACAGTCCATGGGGTCGCAGAGTCAGACACAACTGAGTGACTTCACTTCACTTCACTGAAATCAGAAGTCTTGAGCTGTTTTTCAAGCTGAACAGTTCTCTTTTCGGAAGGTATGACCATTCAACAGAATCCTGGAGAGTCTGTGTTGATTCTTCAATGCAGTGTTTTCAGAGCCTCCACACTCTAAATACATCCGCCATCACTCTGTATCTGGAACCACCTGCCCGGAGGAGCGGTACAGCTTCTACCGCAGCTTGAAGCTTTTCTACTGCCTTCCTTTTCCTGCTACCTTTTTGTAAATGGCAGTTTCCTGAGTTTTTGAAAAAGAGAATCAAAGTTCTATTCCCAAGGGCACTGTGTGCTGCTTCCAAAATGTTTGAAGTGCCAGCCAACTCTGTGCCTTGTTATTACTTGTAGAAGGAATGACGTACAGCATCTTAAGTTTTATAAAGAAGTGACGTGCTAGCATGCCTTGGGGAAACTAAGATCCTGAATACCTCACCAAATATGGGTCTTACCTCCTACCCCCGGCATTCGTGTGTCTTGCCCATTCCTGTCTACCAGGAATTTGCTTCTTGTCATCAATGTATTCCCTGGAAGAGTACATGGCAATCCACTCCAGTATGGACAGAGAAGCCTGGCAAGCTACAGTCCATGGGGTCACAAAAAGACACAACTGAAGTGACTTAGCATGCACACACACATCAGTATATTAACTAGCGTAGTGTTCTTCCTAAGGTCGACATAATTAAGATCCCTTTATACCGTATGACTATAGAAAGTAAAACAAAGTATCCCTGAGTCCAGAGAGCAAAGATTTTCTTCTCAGCTTGCTTTTGATCTTCATGTGCACTAAGAAGAAAATATTTACTAAATTCTGCCAGGTGTCTAAAGCCATGCTTCTCTGCTCTCATGAGCATAAAGCATCCAGGATAGCAAGTGCCATTGAGTTATGACCTGTTTACGCTTATCATTGTGCACAGCCATTGAGCAGGATCCATCTGTTTCTACAGTGTCCAGAGAGGTAAATTAAACAGGGGAAGATAGAAGCCTCTCTCACTACATTTTTCAAATATTCAATGGTGCACTAATTTGTTACTTTACTTCTGACTTACTGTCACTGGTGTACATGTGTGTATTAGGTGGTGGGTAAGAGGAGGGAGGAATGTGCTTCCCTGGTGGCTCAGAGGTTAAAGCGTCTGCTTCCAATGCGGGAGACCCGGGTTCAATCCCTGGGTCGTGAAGGTCCCCTGGAGAAGGAAATGGCAATCCACTCCAGTATTCTTGCCTGGAGAATCCCATGGACGGAGAAGCCTAGTAGGTTACAGTCCACGGGGTCACAAAGAGTCGGACACGACTGAGCGACTTCACCTTACCTTACCTTACCTTAAGAGGAGGGAAGCATTTAATGGGCTTTCACTTGATGTTTTGCAAGGTAATGTCCTTATTTCACAGGCCAGGGAACCAGTGTGAGGCTTCCATCAGGTTAAGTGTATCTATCCCATTACATTTTGAAAATAAAATAACTGCAAGGTAGTTTCTTATTGCTACTGTAACTTAATTTGCATCTTAAAACAAAAACAGTTATTATTTTACATTTCCAGAGGTTAGAAATTCAAGTGGGTCTTATTAAGTCCAAAATTAAGGTGCTGACATCAAGATGAGTTCTTTTCTGAAGTTTCTGGGCAAATTTTTTTCCCTTGCCTTTCTAGCTTCTGGAAATTTCTTCGTTCACTCATTATGTGGCTCTTATGAAGCAGAGACAGTGCATTGCCAGCCAAGATTCATATAGTTAAAGCTATGGTTTTTCCATAGCTTTCATGGTCATGTATGAATGTGAGAGTTGGACCATAAAGAAGGCTGAATGCCAAAGAATTGATGCTTTTGAACTATGGTGCTGGAGAAGACTCTTGAGAGTCCCTTGGACTGCAAGGAGATCCAACCAGTCCATCCTAAAGGAAATCAGTCCTGAATATTCATTGGAAGGACTGATGCTAAAGCTGAAGCTCCAGTACTTTGGCCACCTGATGCTAAGAGCCAACTCATTAGCAAAGACCCTAATGCTGGGAAAGATTGAAGGCAGGAGGAGAAGGGGATGATAAAGGATGAGATGTTTCGATGGCATCACCAACTCAATGGACATGAATTTGAGCAAGCTCTGGGAGATGATGAAGGACAGGGAAGCCTGGTGTGCTGCAGTTCATGGGGTCACAAAGAGTTGGACACAACTGAGTGACTGAACAACAACAATGTCAGTTTTAACTCTGCTTCCATTCCCTTAACTCTGCCTCTTCTGCTTCATCTTTTCCTTATAAGGACTCTTTGAATTACATTGATTGCTCTCTAATAAACCAGGATATTCTCACTATTGAGAGGCTTTACTTTAATCACATCAAGTAAGTCCTGCTTGCCATGTGGGGTAAGGCTCCACAAGTTCCAGAGATTAGAGCAAGGACTTTGGGGAGGGGGCATTGTTTTGCCTACAACGGTAGTTACATTGAACCTATAGGATTCACTGAACTGTGCCCAAACTCCATTTATCTCCTGGCTTTTTTTACTTCCACTCTCATTATAAAACCACGGTGGAATTTTAGGTCTCTAAGTGTCAACTCCACATCAGTCCCTGCAAGCAGCAGACCATGAAAATCTGGGAAGCCTCCTCTCCTCAGTGACTTCTACCTTGGTGAGCAACTTTAGAAGCTCCTGGGGAAGGAATGCACACTGAATATATTTATTATGGTTTTGCGGCCTCTCACCTCAAGCTGCTGTGGCCTTTTCTTCATTCTGGGTCAGTGAACTTGATTTAAATCTGAAACTGGCTCAGAGGTCATCATTCCTCATTGTAGTGGCTAACTCATTAACCTGTCTGCCAGCTTCTGTTTTTTGTTTTCTTGTATAAATCACGCAACACTGTCATTAGCCATTTATCTATCTGAACGCTAGTGACTTCAAGACCTATCAAATACTGCTATAAATTGTTGCAGATCAAGAGATCCTGCTTCCCACTCAGGCCTGGATGGCCATTTTGAAATGATGCCCACCTTAACTGTATTGTACGTGATGCATTTCCTCTCTATCCTTCTGGTACAGGGCCAGAGGGCATCTTTCCCTCTACTATTTTTGAGCCCACTTCTGGGACAGAATATCTGGCATACTAAGGAAAACTAGTCCTAAACTTCTTAGGATTCCTGGTGATTTCCTCAATAGTGTATTGGTTTTTGCCTTCATAAAAAAAAGGGTTTCTCTGGGCCATCCAAATAAGTGTATCAGATTTCTTAGGCAAAATATGATAAATCAAGCCTGATAGTCCCTCTTCATGAAGTTGAATGCTCCCTTATTGGACGCTGATATAAGACAGTTCTCATTTTTCTGTTTAGTTTAATAAGGACTCTCCCTGGATCCATGTTTTAAGTACCATCCAGCAAACTCTTGGTCCCCGCTGCAGGTATCTTTGCCAGAACTTTCATGAGCGACACTTGTCTTCTTCCTCCTCCTTCTCCTCTTTATTTTTTTTAGCAACATATTTTTACTGCTGTTCAATTGATAAGTCGTGTTCAGTCAATAAGTTGTGTCTCACTCTTTGCTACCCCATGGACTGCAGCATGCCAGGCTTCTTTGTCTTTCAGTATCTCCTGGAGTTTGCTCAAACTTATGTCAGTTGAGTCAATGATGCCATCCAACCATCTCATCCTCTGTCATCCCCTTCTCCTCCTATCTTCAATCTTTCCCAGTATCAAGATATTTTCCAATGAGTCATCTCTTCATATCAGGTGGCCACAGTATTGGGGCTTCAGCTTCAGCATCAGTCCTTCCAATGAATATTCAGGATTGATTTCCTTTAGGATTGACTGGTTTGATCTCCTTTATGTAGTCCTTAATTCTGCATTCCATGTATGTTCCCACAAGTCCTGCTTGCTTATGGAAGATTGTTCCAGACATTTCTGTGGTGATAAGGTTGTATCTTCCCAGAGCAGGTTTTGTTTTTCTCTGCTTTGGCTAAACTAATTTATAAGTACTGGCTCTAGCAACAGGGGAACAAAAACTGATGGATTTTGAGAAATCATTTAGAGAGCACCTGCTTTAAGTGAGAGTGTGTAGTCCATAGACAAGGGATGTCTGTGCTTCCATGACAAGGAGAAAGCAAATATTTTGGGGAAATTTGAGATTTCAACATGCTCAGCATCAAACTGTCCTGTAAGTTGTAGATGTAGGAGGCAATTTTGTAAGCCTCTAACTGGATTCTGTGTAGAAGCAAGAGAAAATCACACAGCATTCTACAAAAATACATTTTAATACAGATTAATAAAAAAAAATAGCAGTTGGAGAAAAGTTATTCTGAAGAAAGGGAAAATACTCCAGTGATTGAGAGGAGATGTATACAGCTAATGTATCATTAATTGGAAATAATTTAGAATCATTTACTCAATCTTAACAATAAACACTTCAATATATATATCTTGTAACAGAAATAGTCTTGTAATAAATCTTAGACAGAAGAGATCTGGTGTTAAAGATGTAGAGGAAAGTGACTAGATATCAAGCTTAATTCTAAATTTTCTAAGATGGACATTAGATGAATTTAAACATATTTAAGTGTTCTAATTAACACAATTAAGAAACATCTTTCTTGAAAGGATATTAAAGGACCAGGATGGAAGAATCACTCTTCTCTAAAATAAGATTATTTAGAAATAATTCAATAAAAATATTTTCATTTTGTTAGTTCAACCACTGTAAACAGAAGTTTAGTCATCACATTTGTTTCCAGTGCTGCTTACAGATTGAAAAATTTGTAAGAAATTTGAGCAAAGAGAGTCACAAAAGTATTTTTTAATTAATTTATTTATTTTAATTGGTGGCCAATTACTTCATACCATTGTAGTGGGTTTTGCCGTACATTGACATGAGTCAGCCTTGGTTGTACATGTCCTCCCCATCCCAAACCCCCCTCCCATCTCCCTCCCCATCCCATCCCTCTGGGTCATCCCAGTGCACCAGCACTGAATGCCCTGTCTCATTCATTAAACCTGGGCTGGCGCTCTGTTTCACATATGTTAATATACATGTTTCAATGCTATTCTCTCAAATCATCCCACCCTCGAGTTAGGCAAAACACAATTAGCAATATCTTGAGAATGCTATGGACTTTTGCAAATGGTGATAGACAAGAAGGACAAAAAATGCTTTGTTACTAATTTATTGATCTTCATATTCCCTCTTCTTTCTTTTTTATGATTTTTTACATGTTTTTAGTTTTATATTTGCATCAAACTTTTAAAATGTCTTGGATTTTGTAATAGACAAATTTCATTAAAATTTTCAACCCATATATTGTACTGTTATTTTTAGTAATGTATTTATATGCAGTCAAATGTAATAATTTAACAAGTGTTAGTTTCAAACATTCCTACAGAATAGCATAAAATGCAAGAAGCTTATTAGCTACCAGTCATCATATAATCATCAACACTTTCAGCCCTATTTTAGTTACTAAATAATGAGTAATTCTTGGCTATTTTTCTTGTCTATTGGAAATAACTGGTGATACCAAAGTTCAACAAACAAAAAATCTGAAGCAATCATCATCAAAATGCCTGCATATCCAGAGTGTTAATTTTCATGACCAAGATATTTAATTTGCATTATTATGGACTGGAATAACTAAGAAAGAACTGAGGAAATTTGGCTAATTTGATTAAATTCAGTTATATATATATTTTTTAATAGTCCAAAATTTTATTCAAAGCACTGCCAGTAGTAGCCAACCATATTCTAAGTCAGATTATTCTCTCCTCTCCCTTTCATTCTGTGATAACAGTATTTATTTTAGTATCTCTCTCAAAATCCTATTGCATCGTCATACTTTCGTTTGTTGAAAGAGCATTGCCTGGTGGGCTACACTCTTGGGGGTCACAAAGAGTCAGACACAACTGAGTGACTAAGCATCCAGGTAAATGCTACGACAAGGACTTATTTAAATCTATTGTTCTCAGAAGAGATTTTAGATGATTTTAATGATCTGTATTGAGCTACAATTAAGCAAGCTACGGGAAATAGATGGGGAAACAGTGGAAACAGTGTCAGACTTTATTTTTGGGGGCTCCAAAATCACTGCAGATGGTGACTGCAGCCATGAAATTAAAAGACGCTTACTCCTTGGAAGAAAAGTTATGACCAACCTAGATAGTATATTCAAAAGCAGAGACATTACTTTGCCGACTAAGGTCTGGCTAGTCAAGGCTATGGTTTTCCTTGTGGTCATGTATGGATGTGAGAGTTGGACTGTGAAGAAGGCTGAGCGCCGAAGAATTGATGCTTTTGAACTGTGGCGTTGGAGAAGACTCTTGAGAGTCCCTTGGACTGCAAGGAGATCCAACCAGTCCATTCTGAAGGAGATCAGCCCTGGGATTTCTTTGGAAGGAATGACACTGAAGCTGAAACTCCAGTACTTTGGCCACCTCATGCGAAGAGTTGACTCACTGGAAAAGACTCTGATGCTGGAAGGGATTGGGGGCAGGAGGAGAAGGGGATGACCAAGGGTGAGATGGCTGGATGGCATCATTGACTTGATGGACGTGAGTCTGCGTGAACTCCGGGAGATGGTGATGAACAGGGAGGCCTGGTGTGCTGCGATTCATGGGGTTGCAAAGAGTCGGACACAACTGAGCGACTGAACTGAACTGAACTGAACTGTGTTATAATTTGGCCTGTTGTAATATAGCTTTGCAAACTTGAGTGATATAGTATAAATCAGGAATGTGTACTGCAGGCTGAAGGCATATAAATGTCCTTCAATCTAAGATTTATTAATTTTTTGATCTTTAATAAAAGAAAGAGTAAACAAGTTATTATTCTGTATGCTGTTACCAAATGTCAGATTTAACAAAGGAAACGTAGAATCTTGGGAGGATTTTCCCGATTTCTGTCTTCATCATTCTTTTTTTCTGCTTCCCTCTTTCTCCATATTTTTCCTAACCATCATTGCATTTGAAGACTCTGCCTCTGATTTTTGTCTGTTTTTGCTAGATTTTCTTTCTGTGCGATATTTTACATGTGAAGAATTCAAGTAGTATTTCTTGCATGATGAATTATACATTTATACATCTGGTTCTCTTAGGCTTTAAATCCATATATCTACTACTGTGGTACAAGCTCTTTCCTGTTATTTCAGAAATACTTTAGAAAGCTCCTTTTATTTTTTTTTCTTTAACTATTACCCTTAAAACTCTTTCATAAATCTTAATGTCCTTCAGTTTGAATAGTTATCTCCACAAAGCATTTAACAGCCTGCACAATCTACCTCAACCAGTCACTGAAAATTGTCTCTCAGGATTCTCTCTTAACCTAACATGCTGCCCAAACTGTATACATTCATCTATGTATCAGATACATTTTGCTTCAACTTCTTATTTAGTATGTTAATACTTAAGACTTAACCTTATTTCTCTCACTTCTCATCTATATTTTAAGACACTGACATTATTTTAAAAAATGTAAATCTTTCCCTGATAATTTTGCTGAATAAAGTTCACTCTCTTTTCATCTCAAAGTCTCAAACTTGACTTTATGCAAACTTAATGTAATTTCCTACAATTTGTTTTGCTTCATCTTTCTTCTCTAACACAAAAATAGCAATTACAGAAGTGAATCCTCTTTTGGCATTCAATAGAGACTTCATGCTTTTCTTTTTATTAACAGATTAAGAAACATGATTCTGAATTAGACGGGTAATTTCTATAGCACATTCATGACAATAGAAATGTAAGTATATGGAGTTTGAGATACTATGTATTTGAGCACAAAAGTCCATTTTTATGTAATTTCTTTTAATCTTTAGAACTTACAAAATTGTAAATGTTCTATTAATTAAGCATGTGTAAAGTTAACACATCTGAATCTGTAGGAGAAGTTAGAATGTATTAAAGTAGAAAATACAACAAGAATCCATGTTTAAAGTGTGCAGTTTGATTAGTTTTGGCATACCTAACCACTAGCACAATCCGATTTTGAAATATTTTGTGTCAGTGTGAGTGTGAGTGCTAATGGTTGTTAATGCTGAAACACAGAAAAGCAGGCCAACCACTGAATGCATAAGCTCTTGTCCGCTGCTGTGAAGGAGAGTGAGCCCAAGATATTCCAATTAGGTTCCTTGCTGGTTTTGAACATATTTTCTGTTTGCTCACAGCCAAACTTTTGTTTATCCTGTTCCCTCTGACAGATCCTCTTACCACAATACTCAACTGCCAAAATGTCCTCTATTTGTCAGTCTAAATCAAATCCAATCTTAGTCCCTGGAGCCCTTCTTCATGTCCTCATCAAGAAGTTCTATCAGCCAGCTTTGAAATCCCATAGTGTGCTAGCTTATGTCCTTTTGTTTTGTTTTGTTTTGTTTTGGAAAATTTACAAAATACTGTTTTCCATGGCCATAGTGGATTCATGGTGCCTTTTAAAAGTAGAATACATTTAGTAATTAGCCAGAAAAGAATAGCTAATTATATTTATATGTAATACTTTTTAATGTAAATGAATGTGTGGGTCAATGTATCAGTCAACTTGGGCTGTCTTAACAAAATATCACAGGCTGGTTCGCTTAAATTTAGCAGACATTTATTCTCTCATAAGTCTGGAGGCTGAAAGTTCATGTTCAAGTTGACAGCAAATTTTGTTTCTGATGATCCCTCTCTTCTTAGTTTGTAGACGGCCACCTTCTGGCTGTGACCTCACAAGGCCTCTTCTCTACATACAGAGAAAACTTTGGTGTCTCTTCCTCTTGTTATACGGGTTGCCTGTGTGCTTAGCTGCTTCAGTCGTGTCCAATTCTTTGCGACCCCATGGACTGTAGCCTGCCAGGCTCCTCTGTCCATGGGATTCTCTAGGCAAGAATACTGGAGTGGGTGTTATGTCCTCCTCTAGGGGATCTTCCCAACCCAGGGATGGAACCTGGGTCTCTCGTCTCCTGTTTGGGCAGGTGGGTTCTTCAACACTAGCACCACCTAAAAAGCCCCTGTTCTTAAGAACTGGGGCTTCACACCAATTGCTTCATTTGACCATAATTACCTCTGTTAAGACCCTGTCTCCAAATATAATTATATTGGGAGTTATGGGTTTAACATTTGAGCTGGAGAGAGGGGCACAATTCAGCTCATAATAATTAGCTAAAGTTTCCCCTCCCTGTGTCGTTTGTTTGTTTGTTTGTTTAGAATTTAAGTTATTTATTTATTTTTGGCGGTGCTGGGTCTTTGCTCTTGCTCGGGCTTTTCTCTAGTCATGACGAGCAGATGCCGCTATCTCCTTGCTGTGTGTGGGCTTCTCACTGTGGTAGCCTCTCTTGTTGCAGAGCACAGGCTTTAGGCACACACGCTTCAGCAGATGTGACTCCCAGGCTCTAGAGAACAGGCTCAGTAGTTGTGGCTCCTGGGCTTACTTCCTCCACAGCATGTGAGATCTTCCTTGATCAGGGATCGAACCTGTGTCTCCTGCATTGGTAGGTGGGATTTTTACCACTGAGCCACCAGGGAAGTCTGACCATGTACTTTTATTTTTGATTCATGGATACATATTTTAACAACTTAACCATTTCTAAGCAGAGAGTTATCAAACCAGAACAATCTTCCTTTTGTTTACAGCATTATCTACGGCTTTAATGTAACAAATTTTTGTGACTGTGCTTTGTAGGAGGTGCTGGTCTACTATATGTCACATCTATTAATACTTAACATCTTAGCTGAGATCACTGATGATTAGGACACATCCTGTGGAATCTAGAAATGTAGATAGTAGGCAATATTGGTATTCAGAACAGAATTTCTTGGGCTAAAGGAAATTCTAAGTCTTTATCCCTATAGTTTGACTTGATAGTATGAGAATATCAAAGTTAACACTACAATAGCCTGAAGTAAGTTGATATATCTTTTATTTTGCATTGCATATAATTTGTTGCTGTTGTTCACTTGCTAAGTCCTGTCTTGTCCAACTCTTTGCGCCTCCATAGACTGCAGCATGCCAGACTACAGATAATTACTGCTTATTTAAATGTCATTAGGTATTTCTGAAGTTACTTTGCATATCCATAAAAATGATCTTTCATTTTTTTTAAATGAAAATTCTGGAAAATAAGGAAATAGGTATAACATCCCCTACCCTCTCAAATGCGTGAAAGAGAAGAGTGAAAAAGCTGGCTTGAAACTCAGCACTAAAAGAAAAACTAAGATCATGGCATCTGGTCCTACCACTTTGTGGCAAGTAGAAGGGGAAAAAGTGGAAGCAGTGACAGACTTTATTTTCTTGGGCTCCAAAATCACTGCAGATGGTGACTGCAGCCATGAAATTAAAAGACACTTGCACCTTGAAAGGAAAGCTATGACAAACCTAAACAGCATATTAAAAAGCAGAGACATCTGTTTACCGACAGAAGTCATTCCAGTCAAAACTATGGTTACTGAGCAAACTCTGGGAGATAGTGAAGGACTAGGGAGCCTGGTATGCTGAAGTCCATGAGGTCCATGAGTCACAAATAGTCAGACATGACTTAGAGACTCAACAAGGACAAAAAATGCCTCAGATAATTAACTGGAATATTTATGTAAAAATACAGATACACTGTTATATAAATGAAATTCAGTTTATTTTGGATGGGGTAGTTTAGATAAATTCTAATTTCTCAAGCACTAATGTATTTATCCTTACTCACCAACGCTAAAATTGAAAGCATGCAGTACATCTGAGTCTGTTCATTCCACTGATATGTTTTAATATAAGGAAAGTGAGTCTATCAATATGTTTAAAAGACTAGTACAAAGTCCTATCATCAGATAATAGTAGTTCCCTAAGTCGAAGCAACCAGGTTCACAATCTTTAAATGTTTTAAATTCATTGCATTCATCACATGTGATTAATAGAGTCTCTCAACTGATTCATCATCTGAAAATTATTGATCTAAGATACTCACTATTATAAATCTTTTTTCTTTCTCTCTTACCTATTGTCTTCATAAGTTCAATAAGAACAATAATTCTGTTTTATTCTCTACTGTATTCTCCAGACTCTAGTTCTAGAACATGTAAGGAGTCAGTGATGATTTGCTGAATGAATAAATTAGTCAGTAATTGGCTGGCTATGGTTTCTATGGTCAGTTCAAATACAAATACAGATTGATTTAGTAATTTTCAGGTTATTTCAAGTCAATTCTAAATAGTTAATAAGATAAAGAAAGGAACTTTTGTTAATAAATTATAAGAATTGCTCTTCTAAAGAAATCTCCATAGCAAAATTATTTATTTAAAATTGATAAAAAGGCAATCAAAAAGAGTATCCAGGTTAAAAATTATACATATTATTATAAAATTTTGTCTATATTAAAATAATAGTTATAAGTCTAAAACATGTGAGCTTTTTTTAAATCAGTGACAAATGTGAAAAATTATGATCTGAACAGTAATTAATATATGGTTACATGCATACAGCCCAAGTGGATGCATTTATATTTAATGCACAAGAACTGAGATAAAAGTAGTGGTCAAATGCAAATGTCCACTAAGATACCATAAAGTAATATTAGAGAATAATGATCTGTAAAAGTCATGTTCTTCAGAATATTTTTATGAGTTCTACTTATACATCTAGGACATAAGAATTAGTTCTTTTATTAAACATAGCAACTAGTCATCCATGAAGTTTATAAAAGGAACTGAAAGCATTGTGAATGACAGTATTCAAGAACTTGAAGGCAAAGTAGGCCAGTTGTTATAATTAAATGTTTTCTGAAGTACTCAGTGATATTGATAGACTAGCAAAAATGCAAGCAACTGAATGATTATGTTTGGTAGAACAACAGTAGTGTGATAAATACATGAGGCATTTGGAAAAGAATGACATCTTGATTTTATAAAATAAATCTTAAGTGTACATTTCTACATCTTTGTTAGAGATGATAAGGAAATTATTCAGGGTGCCTTCTGTGGTGCTGGAGACCATCAAAAATTCCACCTGCAGCAACTGCCAATTTTAAGATGACTACAATTACAACCATCTGTAAGTCTCCCTTAATTTACCTTTTATAGATATTATACTATAATTATCTTAAACTGTTGTATGATGTAAAAATTACTTTTTCCCCTTTTATCTCCCAGCTTCTAATCCTACGTCCTCCTAAAAAGAACCACAAATTAAATTATTATATGCCCACTGCTTTTTATACAACTAGAATCCAGCTTAACCTTACTATCTATTAAAATTTAAACTGGGGCTAATGTCTTTTATACAGCTTGACGTTGAGTTCAGTTCAGTCACTCAGTCGTGTCTGACTCTTTGCAGCCCCGTGGACTACGGCACCCCAGGCTTCCCTGTCCGTCACCAACTCCCAGAGCTTACTCAGACTCATGTTCATAGAGTTAGTGGTGTCATCCAACCATCTCATCCTCTATCGTCCCCTTCTTCTCCCACCTTCAATCTTGCCCAGCATCAGGGTATTTTCTAATGAGTCAATTTTTTGCATCAGGTGGTCAAAACATTGGAGCTTCAGCTTCAGCATCAGTCCTTCCAATGAATATTCAGGACAGGTTTCTTTTAGGATGAACTGGTTAGATCTCCTTGCAGTCCAGGGGACTCTCAAGAGTCTTCTCCAATACCACAGTTCAAAAGCATTAATTCTTCAGTGCTCAGCTTTCTTTATAGTCCAGTTCTTACATCCAAACATGACTACTGAAAAAACCATAGGTTTGACTAGACCTACCTTTGTCAGCAAAGTTATGTCTCTGTTTTTTAATAAGCTATCTAGGTCAGTCATAGCTTTTCTTCCAAGGAGTGAGCGTCTTTTAATTTCATGGCTCCAGTCACCATCTGCTGTGTTTCATGACAGCAGTTAACCATCTTCCCCCCCAGAAAAGTCTGTCACTGTTTCCATTGTTTACCCATGTATTTGCTGGATGTCATGATCTTAGTTTTCTGAATGTTGAGTTTTAAGCCAGCGTTTTCCACTCTCCTCTTTAACTTTCATCAAGAGGCTCTTTAGTTCTTCACTGTCTGCCATAAGGGTGGTATCATCTGCATATCTGAGGTTATTGATATTTCTCCTGGCAATCTTGATTCCAGCTTGTGCTTCATCCAGCCCAACATTTCGCATAATGTACTCTGCATAGAAGTTATGTATAAATTTAAAAATTTATATAGCTCAACATTGTCCCAGATAATTACATTTCTTATTAAAGCTTTGCACATGGGGTGAAATCTGTTTGAAGTTGGCGTGTTTCATCACTTCTTGATTTTATAGTCACTAAAGCACTGACATTGGTGGTAAATATTTTGTGATGATATAGAAAGGACTCCATTTTGTTATGTTGCTAGGAGATTTAGTGTTGAATTTTATTGAAAGATTTCTCTACATTTTTTGAAATGGCCATGCCATTGCTCTCTTTACCAATAATTCAGAAAATTTAATTAGTGAATTTTAAAATATTTTATCAATCTGAAATTCCTCAGGTGAAATATATGTCCAGCATGTTAATTTCATGATGAGTAAGAGTATATTGTGAGGAATTTATTGACTTTTTTTTCCCTGCATGTTCATAAATGAAATGAGCACACACACACAGACACACACAAAATATGTGTATATAAACTTCTTAAATGCAATTCTTATATATGTACATTGATACCTGTATAATCATATATATATTCATGAAAATTAGATCTCTGCTTTTTATACATGAGCAGCAGCTCTGTTTGAGTACAGCATGTTTTCTAACTATTGTAGCATTGTAAACCATTTCCACATGAAACTCTCACTAGTTAATTTCCCAATTCTATGTATTTACCAAAATGAAACATAATGTCTCTATAATCAATAAATGGATTTCTTTGGAATAGAAGAACCAGATAAAACTCTAAGCTTAATGACTGTAAAAGAACACGAGTTTTATGCACTTAAAATGGGAATACAGAAAGTCTTAGGAAGGCAAAAGCAGCAACAGTTGTCAAAAAGGAATATTCAAAAAATAAATTTTAAAGAATGATTAGGACTGCACGTAACAAACATCTGAATCTACCTTATTTCCTAACTTTCAGTATATTGTAAAAATGCAGACTTCTGTTTTAATAGAACTTATGTAAGTATACAAAAAGTAACTTCTGATTATTTTTAATACCAAATGTAAATTGAAAAGAATGGTCTGATGATGTGGTGATGTGCTCTATAGTGTTCTGCTCAGCTTTAACAGATTTTGCCAAACAATTTTCCAAAGTGGTTTTACCAATTCACAATTTCATCAGCTCTGTATCCATACTAAAGCTTGGCATTTTTTAATGACTTGAAAATAATTTAGCCATATTGATGGATGTGAAGTCTCACACTCTCTGTCACATTTGGTTTTAATTTTTGTTACTCGATTGTTAATGGATTCAAATACATTTTTTTATGTTCATTGACAAGGCAAAGGGAGTCTATCTCCCTAACAAAGATGTGGGTTTCCCAAAACTAAGAAATATATATATATTTTCTTTTCTCTCTGTTTTTTTTTTTTTTTTCTTTCCCCCCCCATGATCAGTACCTACTAAAATGCCTGGCTCAGAATCCATATTAAATAAAAATTATATGACTCACTGAATAAAAATAATTTGTGTCAGAGTAGGGATTCACTGGTAGCTCAGCTGGTAAAGAATCCACCTGCAATGCAGGAGACCTGGGTTTGATCCCTGGGTTGGGAAGATCCCCTGGAGAAGGGAACAGCTACCCACTCCAATATTCTGGCCTGGAGAATTCCATGGACTGTATAGTCCCTGGGGTCACAAAGACTTGGACAAGACTGAATGACTTTCACTTTCACTTTCAAAGAATATATATAGACACTAGCTACTGTGGGAAGAGCCAGAAGATCAAGTAACAATATCTGTTAAATGTTTTTTTGAAGTTTGGGAGCATGTTTGTCTCATATCACAAATGTCGTCTTTAATATCACCTTGCTGAGATGATCAATTCATACTTGTATTGGTAAGCTCTACATCTTTAACTATGTCTTTGCACATTATATATTGACAAGAAATGATCTTTCTGAAGATTTCCTGTTTATAATACCAATATTTTCCATTATTTATTATTATAGACAAATATGCTAATTTTGGATATTTCTATCATCAATACAAAACATTTGTTCACTTTTGAGTCTATTTCTTCATTCTGTTTAACAAGATTTTTCCATTAACTTTCATGAAAAATCTCATTAAATATATTTAATACAAGTAATTAAAGTTGCCTCTGTAGTGTGACTATCAAAGTGACCACTTTGATTTCAAATAAACCTTGGGACTCTTAATCCTCAAAGCCCCTCTTCTATCCCTATGCTTGATTATCTATAGTACATACTGATAATCCTCATCTATCATCCATCTATCATCTACTCACACATTCATCATCTATGTTATCCATAGTCTTTAACAAGCTAAACGTGTGTTAATTATTATTTTTATATTTTACAGCAAGTTTTAAAGTCCAGACATTATTTGCATTCTGTATTTCTGTTTTATTCTCTGTTGCATACAAATGAGTCATTTTTCTTTAAAAGCTGAGATGTACTCAGATTTACCTGAGACTGTCAAGAGAATATTGAGAAGGTAACTGAGGTCATGTGTTTCTGATCGTAGCTGGGGTAATACACTAAATACCTGCATTACATAGTGCACATTTTAAGACTGGTTCTTTATAAACAATGAGGGACATATTATATTAACATATTTAAAATATGTTTTCAAAATTATCAGGGAGTAGAACAATCCTGAATTATGTTCTGATGCTTCCATTTTAAAATCAGAAGGAAACATTAACATCTACATAAACTGTGGTAATCTGTTTTAATAATAAGGTTGATATATTTGTATAGACTTTATTAAAAAAAACTAACCTAATTTTAACCTTAATAAGTAAATTATATGATGCAACACCAGGAACCACCACAGTCAGAGTTAAATTAATCAAATATTTTAGCTATTTTTTTTATCAGTTTAAACTACTCCAAATGTTAACAGGTGTTAAAACCGTCCTAATTATTGGATTCCATTTAATATGTTATCTGCCAGGGAAAATGTTCCATTGTAGGTCTCTTGTAAACATATTTAGATACAATCAGCAGAAAGAAAATTCAGTTTGCAAACTGTAACCTATCAGTTTTCAAAAGGTATATATTTTATCTAAAGTAGCAAAAACTCAAAATATAATTTAATGTGAGCCAAAAAAGTCACACACTCCTACCCACCAGAGATTAAAGATACAAGAGAATGGCACTGAAACATGTATACTATTATGTAAGAAATGAATCGCTAGTCTAGGTTCGATACAGGATACAGGATGCTTGGGACTGGTGCACTGGGATGACCCAGAGAGATGATATGGGGAGGGTAGTGGGAGCGGGGTTCAGGGTTGGGAACTCATGTACACCTGCGGTGGATTCATGTCAATATATGACAAAACCAATACAGTATTGTAAAAAAATAAAAATAAATAAAACCTGCATGAATTTCTCATATAGTTATGTTATATAGTCATGTTGTATAATCTAACAAACTGCTGTATGAACTGCTCCTAAAGTAACTGATATATGAAAGTGTAATAGATATTAAATGAAAATAATATAAAAGATTAAAAACAGATCAAAGAATTTCAAATGCCTGAGAAGTTATTTAATATATTAACAACTATTGAGAGAAGAAAAATCTATATTTATTGTGGTATTTAGCTTAAAACCTGCAACATTTTGCTTGTTATATATTTCAGTCAAACGGAAGTAAGTCTCAATATTTTTGTTAATTGACAAAATAGGTTTATGTATTGATGATAATTTTCCCTTAATAAAAGAATAGCAATATTTTTTCTTTTATTTATTTATTTATTTTAATTGGAGGCTAATTACTTTACAATATTATGGTGGTTTTTGCCATACATTCACATGAATCATCCATTGAGCCAATGATCACCATTAAGTTAGGAAAGTATACTAAAAATAAGAGTTCTATTTACATATTTATGACATATTTAGAAATCCAAACAGTCTAAGTTCTTTTAGAATATATCAATTATTAGTATCAACAGCAAAAAACTAAATAAGTTAACTTACACATACAATTTTTTCTCAACTTCTTCCTGATTTCCCTGAGAGCAGAGCTTAACTTTGCCCTTGCACTTGGCGCTGTCTCTATGTAAATGCGTTTGTGCTGGTTCTGATTTATGAGTCATTGTGAGAGCTATGCACTGTAACATATAACGTCAAGGTAATATCTTCTTGCTCGTTTAATCCACACAGGGACTTTGATACGTAATACGTGAACTTTAGATTCAACATCAGAAGAGGCAAGAAGGTCAAGTAGGAGTCCATAGACTCATTTTCTAATTTCTGCTTTGCCCTGAAAACTGCTATTTTTCCCTAGGAAGAATTTGTACAGAATAGATTTCTCCTGATCTCCTCTATTATAATAGTTACTTTACTTCCTCCTTATTTCTAATACTAACTACAATTTTTCATCAAATTTTTGTTTCTTACTCCTTGCTAGTCATTCTAATGTTCATTTTAGAATGACTATACACTCTTTAAAGCTCTTCTTTTTCTTGTTTAATGATATTATTAGTAATTATCTTTAGTAATCAAAAGTATGATCTTGTTTAAAACAGCTTTTTATGGATCCAAACTTTCTAAGTACATTAGCATTAGTATTCTAAACTATAGGAAACACACACACACACACACAAACACATTATAATTACATGTATTAAGAAAATATACATCAGTATTTGTAAATATCAATTTAGTGTCCAGTTCAGTTCAGTTCAGTCACTCAGTCATGTCCGACTCTTTGTGACCTCATGAATCGCAGCACGCCAGGCCTCCCTGTCCATCATCAACTCCCGGAGTTCACTCAGACTCATATCCATTGAGTCAGTGGTGCCATCCAGCCATCTCATCCTCTGTCATCCCCTTCTCCTGCCCCCAATGCCTCCCAGCATCAGAGTCTTTTCCAATGAGTCAACTCTTCGCATGAGGTGGCCAAAGTACTGGAGTTTCAGCTTTAGCATCATTCCTTCCAAAGAAATCCCAGGGCTGATCTCCTTCAGAATGGACTGGTTGGATCTCCTTGCAGTCCAAGGGATTCTCAAGAGTCTTCTCCAACACCACAGTTCAAAAGCATCAATGCTTTGGCGCTCAGCCTTCTTCACAGTCCAACTCTCACATCCATACATGACCACAGGAAAAACCATAGCCTTGACTAGACGGACCTTAGTCGGCAAAGTAATGTCTCTGCTTTTGAATATGCTATCTAGGTTGGTCATAACTTTTCTTCCAAGGAGTAAGCGTCTTTTAATTTCATGGCTGTTGCAGTGTTTTAACTACTGTGGCCGGTTTTGAAGAAATGAAACTTTTCAAACGTGTTATTGTGATTTTTATTAGATTTTTCACAAGGTAATTTTCCAACTGTGGCTTAGTAATATGAAAGTTTTTTTATTTCTCTGGTCTCTGCTGAGTTTGTGTTTTGGTTCTAGGAACAATGTGATATGTTGGTGGTGGGTCTTGAGAAAAATAGGTACACACTATTTTTTCCCCATCAAAATGATAGTTTCTTTAGTTTAGAGAATGTCTTGCTCTGACAGACATCAATTTTTAAGCTTGGGTTTTCAAGGTTTTTGGATTTGTTTCTTTGTATCGAAAAAGGCCCATCCCCCAAATTAGGGGCCTATTTGATTTTACCAGATGACTACACATGGCTGCTGCTGCTGCTGCTAAGTCACGTCAGTTGTTCCCAACTCTGTGCGACCCCATAGACGGCAGCCCACCAGGCTCCTGTCCCTGGGATTCTCCAGGCAAGAATACTGGAGTGGGTTGCCACTGCCTTCTCCAGTGCATGAAAGTGAAAAGTGGAAGTGAAGTCGCTCAGTCGTATCCGACTCTTCGCGACCCCATGGACAATAGCCCATCAGCTCCTCCGTCCATGGGATTTCCCAGGCAAGACTACTGGAGTGGGTTGCCACTAGAGTGTGTCTTTAACAGGTTATATGAGTCAAGAAGCCAAACTTTCAGGTACTGGATCTAATCATGGTGAGTAATCTCAGGTCTGCACACACACGAACACACACAAGGTTGTTTTTTTTCGGTAGTGCTCATAGTTGAGAGTTCAAGCCACTATATGTTTTTTCCTTTCTCCCTTAGTCTTCCAATACACTTCTTTCTAGTAAATTAGTAATATGCTATCCCACTACGAAGGTGAGCATAAGGGATTCTGACCACACTGTTTGATACAGATTGCTAGTGTCACATTTACACTGGGAACAAGACTTCCTTGTGCTCAAAAAATGCATGAGAAACAAGATCCAAAACTCCATCTGCATGCTCTGCTTCTTGGGGCATCTGCATTCATTATAAAACCCCCGTATACCATTTATTTCTTGTCACAGACTTGCTCAGCTTTTTAATTAGTTTGCAAAAGCCACAAAAACTGAATTCAGGAGTGTAGCTTCTATCCCCTTTTACTGAGAGTTTGCATAGGTTTGGTACTGTTTTCCTATTAAATGCTTCTTAGGATTCAGCAGGGTAGCCATCTAGATCTGTGGTCCTGTGGGCTATTTTTGTGGCACAGGCTTTATTAACAGATTGAAGTTCTTCATGGATCATATAACATGTTTGAATCTTTTATGATATTTTTAATCATATAATTTTTCAGCCAAAACACAACAGTTAACAATCACATTGTTCGTATAGTTATACTTTCGATAAAAATACATGGTTTTCTTTTTATCTTAGATCCTAAGTCCATCAATCATTTCATTTCAAAACTCTTTTTTGTGACTTTTGAGTTCTGTTTGTTTTTCAGTTAGCAAGATTATATCTTCAGGTATTTTTTCAAAAAGATTTCATTAAGTATTAAATGTCTATGTTATGTTAGATAATTGAAAATGCTTTCTTCTGTTTTGATATGTGGATGCTATATGGTATATTACTCCATTGTTTTTGTCACTTAATATTACAAGGATTTCAAAAATTAATGTAAAATATTTTACCTTTCCTATGAATCTGACCTACTTCTTACACTTGGTTACTGTAAGTTTATAAATGTTATTTGTTGGAATATTTCAACCATGATTATTTCTATTATTTTGAGTAGATATGTGTTTTGTGTTTACAGATTTGAGAGTCTTTGTATTTACACTGTACTTTTCTTTCCTGTTTTTTTTTTTTAATCTTTTTTTTTATTTTATTTTTAATTTTTACTTTACAATTCTGTATTGGTTTTGGCATAG